>NC_135349.1:19122755-19722755 GCF_023851605.1 Tamandua tetradactyla
TTGAGTGTGTGGAAATAGACCACAAATCTATGGTCTACTGATCTTCAACAAGACCCCCAAATCCACTGAACTGGGATACAATAGCCTTTCAATAAATGACCATGGAAAACTGGTTACCAATAGCCAAAATAATGAGAGCAGACCCTTACCTTACACCCTACACAAAAATGAACTCAAAATGGATCAAAAACCAATATATAAGAGCCAGTAACATAAAACTCCTAGGCAAAAATAGAGGGAAACATCTTCAAAAGCTAATAATAGGATGTAGTTTCCTAAACTTTACACCCAAAGCATAAACAATGAAAGAAAAAAATCAATAAATGGGAACTCCTCAAAACAAAATGCTTTTGTACCCTAAAGACTTTGTCAAAAAGTGAAGAGGAGCCAACTCAGTAGTAAACATATCTGGAAATCAGGTTTTGGACAAAAGTTTGACAACCTGTATAAATAAAGAAATCATTCATCTCAACAACAAAAGAACAAAGAACCCATTTATAAAATGGCTAAAGATATGAATGACATTTTTCCAAAGAGCAAATTGCAGATGACTAAAAATCACATGAAGAGATGCTCATTTTTGTTAGCTATAAGGGAAATACAGATGAAGATTACAATGAGATATCACCTCACACCTGTAAGAATGGCTGCTATTAAACAAACAGGAAACTAAAAATGTTGGAGATGATGTGGAGAAATTGAAACATTTATGCACTGCTGGTAGTAATGTATAATGGTACAGCCATATTAAGGTTAGTTTGGCAATTTCTTAGAAAAATTAAATATCAAGCAATACCAATACCCAATATATACCCAGAAGAGATGAAAGCAGTAACACAAACAGACATTTGCACCCTGATATTACATTATTCACAGTTGCCAAAAGATGGAAACAATCCAATTGCCCATCAACAGAGGAGTGGACAAACAAAATATGGCATATGCTCTGATGAAAATTATATCCCTCTATCCCACATTATCAATACCATTTTCAACATGAAAAAATTAGAATGGTCATAGCACAAACATCCCTAAAGATTGGGAAAAAGATCAAAGGAGAAATGTAGTTATAACAGAGAAGGTAGAATTTAACAAATGAGTATGACTGCTGAATAATTATATTGAGATATTTCTTTTAGTCTGCAGTGTTTTGGGAAAGCTAGAAGGAAAAACCTAAAATTATAGAACTGTAACCTGTGCCAGACTCTGAAATCTGTTCTGTAACAAATTGTTGCAATGTACTTTGAAATGTCTTGCTTTTTTGTAGTGTTATGTTTCACAATAAAATAATAAAATCAAAAGCCTACAGAAATCTCCAGACAGTTTCAAAATAAACTATACCTCTGAAGAAGTTTAACTCCTAAGTTTGAAAGCAAAAAAAAAGGAACCTGAACAATTCTACCTCTTAAATGAGGATGCAATAACCTTTGGAAAGAAGAGCTAAAATCAGAGCTCCTAACCGCTGCATTTCAAGATGTGTTTATCACTCATATTCAAAACTGAATTACGTCCCTGGAGACAAAAGTCCTCTAACTCCAAGAGTCTGAAGCTGCCAAAACCCTTTAAAACACCTCAGAAGCATGAAGAACAAACTTTAGAAACAGGTAGTTGGGTAGCTTGAGAGAAAATCCTGATTTTCATTGCAGTCAAAAATTACTCTTGCAACATGCTAAAACATGGAAGGAATGGGTGAGGGAACTGGATGAATGGAGGGAGTGGAATTAGTTGCACACTTTAAAATGACTAAAATTGAGAATTTTATAGGCTAATTTTATCCCAATAAAAATATATAAAAATTGTACTCCTTTGTAAGCTTTTCAGTTTCTGTAAGGTCGTGGTGATGTCTTCTTTTCCATTTCTGAGTTTGGCCTTATGTGTTCTCTCTGTCTCTGGCTCTGTCTCTTTCTCTCTCAGTCAGTGTATTAATTTTCTATTGCTGCTGAAGCAAAGTAACACGAAGTTGTTGCTTAACACTGCACGAATTTATTCTCTCACAGTTAGGAAGGTCAGAAAATGGAAGTGAGTCATACAGGGCTAAAATCAAAGCATTGGCAAGGCTGGCTCTTTCTAGAGGCTCAGGGAAGTACTTGGTTCTTGCCTCTTCCAATCCTTGAGGCTGCTAGCACTCTTTGCTAAGGGAGCATCACTCCAATCTCTTGATTTATTAGTCACATCAGCTTCTCTTCTTCTGTAGTCAAAACATCCCTTCTTCTCCCACTCTTATCAGGACACTTGTGATTTTAGTGTACCCACCCAAATAATCTAGGATAATCTCCCCTTCTCAAAACCCTTTAACTTTACCACATCTGCAAAGTCCCTTTTACAGTAATTTAGGATTCTTATCCCTCTCCCATGTGGAACTATTGTTGTGTTTGCTTGTTTGCATTTACCCAAACTGTAGCATCTGTCTGCTCACAATTTGCAGTTCTGATATATCAGAACTGGAGTGGCTTTTATATAGAATTTAATAAGTTACAAGTTTACAGTTCTAAGAAAGTGAAAGTGTTCAGATTAAGGCACCAACAAGAGGTTACCTTCACTCAAGAAAGGACAATGGGTCAGGAACACCTCTGTCAGTCAGGTAGTCATGTGACTGGCATCTGTCAGTCCCTTGTTCCTCTGTTACTGAGAGGTTTCCCTACTTTACTTATCCAGGGATGCCTTTCATCTCTTGGCTTCTCTTGTCTCTCTCCAGGTTCTGGCTTGCTTGACATTTCATGGCAATGTGTGCTGGGCTCCACGCATCTCCAAATATCTGAGTCTCTGTTCTCCCTGTGTCTGCATCTGTGTCAGCTCTGCAGTTTCTCTCATTTCTGCTGAATTTGTTTGCTCTGAGCTTTCTCCAAAATGTTTCCTCTTTTAAAGGACTTCAGTAAACTAATCAAGACCCACCCAGCATGGGTGGAGTCTCATCTCCATTTAATCAGAAGAGCACACCCACAATTGTGCATGTCACATATTCATGGAGATAATCAAAACTTTCCAACTTTTAGATGACCAGTAGGAAAAGGAGGAAATTACAAGAGAAATTAGTAAAAATCTTGCGGCAAATGTAAATGAAAACACAACATATCAAAGTCTGTGGGATGCTGCAAAGGCAGTGTTGAGAGGAAAAGATATTGTATTAAATGCCTATAACAAAAAAAAGAAAGACCAAAAAACAAGGAATTAGCTGTTCATTTGGAAGAATACAAATAAAAGAGAAATAAAAAAGAAGAGCAAAATAGATGAAATTGAGAATAAGAAAACAATTGAGAAATTCAACCAAACTAGAAGTTGGTTCTTTGAAAAAATTAATAAAATCAATGGACTCTAAGCTAGTCTGACAGAGAGAGAGAGAGAGAGAGACAGAGAGAGAGAGGGAGAGAGGGGGGGGATGCACATAAATAAAATCAGAAATGAAGAGGATACATAGTCACTGACCCCTCAGAAATAAAGGAGATAATGAATGTATACTATGAGCAACTATAGACTAATAAACTAGACAACACAGATTAAATGGACATGGACTGGAATATTAAATACAGTTAAGATGTCAGTTCTACCCAATTTTATTTATAGATTCAATGCAATACTAATTAAAATCCCAACAACTTACTTTGTAGAAACAGAAAAACGAATAATCAAATTTATTTCATAGGGCAGAGTGCCCTGAATAGTTAAAAAAGCCCAAGAAAAAAATGAAGTGCAAGGTATCACACTACTTGACTTTAAAGTATTTATGAAGCCACAGTGGTCAAAACAGCATGGTACTGGCATAAAGAAAGATATACTAAACAATTAAATTAATTTGAATGTCTCATCTATGGACAATTGATCTCTGATAAGCAACCAACCTGGCAACCACTTGGGCAGTGCAGTCCCTCAATAAATGGTATTTAGAAAACTAGATATCCATATACAAAAGAATGAAAGAGAATCCATATTTCAGATGTTATTCAAAAATTTAAGTCAGAATGAATCAAAGATGTAAATACTAGATCTAAGGGTAAAAAAATGGGTAGCTTGAAATACTAATGGTCAATGAGAGGGAGGTGTAAGGGTTATGGGATGTATGATGTTTTTTCTTTTTCTTATCTCTTTTTCTGAAGTGATGCAAATGTTATAAAAGTGATCATGGTGATAAATACACAACTTTGTGATTATAGTGTGATCCATTAATTGTACACCAAGTATGAACTGTATGTGTATGAAGAATTTTCAATAAAAAATATTTTTAAAAATACAATTCCAAATTTAATTCCAATTGCAAATCTCAATTTCAAAGGATACAGGTGGCCATATTGGGATGGCCAGTGAAGAGCAAGGAGCAGAGGGAGCACAGGATGAGTGAGGTGAGTAGGATTTAACTCAGAAACTAGTTGTTCACCTTGATTGTGGGGGTATCTTGGTATTTCATAAATATCCCCAGGACCACAACAGCAGGAGAGAGAATCACAGGACAGTGCAGGCCATAGCTGTCCCCCGAGGGTCTTCATAAGTCAGGAAGTTCATGGTCTTCTGGAGGCAGTGATCTCACTCACTATTTAGGTGGTGAGAGTCTGGACACTTGAATCATCAATCCCTATCTGTTGAGAAATGTGTGATGTCAATGTCTCTAACTTGGTAATGTTCACTTCTTCATGAACACCCAAATTTTGCAATTTCATTAAAATTTGTCTCCTTACAATGAATTAAAGAAAAATATATAGGCTTTTGAACAGAAAATAATTTCTAATTAAAATAATCAACTTTATTATTTTCATGGATGCAAGTAATATTTCTTTTGATTGTATGTTCTCTTTGCTGCATTGTTTCACATCATAAAACCACTGTATCAGTCTGTTTATATTATCATTCACTTCCCTCTGTCATATCTTGGTTGTATTATTTCAAGAGCCAAAACGTTTTTTCTAAATGCTTTTTTGTTGTGAAATGTAACCTATATGCAGAAATTGATAAATTTCAAAATACAGCTTAATAAGTAGTTATGCAGCAAATTTCAAAGTATGATGTGATCCCCAACATCAGGCTTTTCTTTCTAGCTCTAGTGACTAAAGACTAGTCACTAGAGACTAACAAGAAGCATTCATATAGTGACTCAAAAGTCACAAAAATGTGTTAAATCCTGTTACAACTCCTTACTCTTATTTGATCCTCCTCCCAATCTTCAGGGATATTTGGGTAATGACAATTCTAACTTTTCAGGGTGAATATGGGTGTTGAAATTATGGGGCAGGGGGACACAATTTGTTGCATTCTTGTGGAGGCTCACACCTCTGGGTTTCAAGGCTTAACTAGAATAGAAACAATCAGGAAATTTTAAGTTTCTGAACAATCAACTTAATGAGTGAAAATTCTATAGAGTGTCAAATAAAACCAAGGATATCCTTTAGGGTTTTCAGGAATACTGTTGGTTGGGGATTGGCATACCACTGCAATTAACAGTATGTAGCTTATACTTGCATCAGAGTAACCCCCAGAATTTCATCTCAACTCCATTTGAAATCTATTAGCCACTGATACCTTATTTTGTTACATTTCTTTTCCCATTTCTGGGCTGGTAGGCATTGTTGCTCCCATGATGCCAGGGCCAGGTTCATCCTGGAAATCATGTCCCACATAGAGGGGAGGATAATAAGTTTACTTGCAAAGCTGGGTTTCAACAGAGAGAGGTCACATCTAAGTAACAAAAGGGATTTTCCAGAAGTGACAATTGGGCATAATTATAGTAGGCTTAGCCTCCATGTTACAGAAATAGTTTCATAAATGCAAGCCTCAATCAATGGCTTGATCAATTATGTTAGGAGTCCCTAATGTTTGAATATCAGGAATTTCTCAGGAGGGGAAGTTTGATAGTTGCATATTTTTTCTCCAGTCTTTCAGGGGAATTTGCCAATTTTTAATTATCTGCCCAACATACTCAGGAATGTATCAGTATATTGCATTAAGCTATAAATAATTACAAGTATCACTCCTTATTCTAGGCTCCATGTGTTTAAGTTGTTTAAATGAGCTGGCCAGACAAGTATTAGATTTTATGCTATAGACAATTCATGTTTGGGATAATATAAACATCTTTTCTTTCAGTCTCATACTGTATGTGAAGTTCTAATATACAGAAAATATCATCCTTTAACCTGTAGTCCGATCTACCTTTGTCCCAACCAGATCAGCTTTGTTCTTATCTCACAGTTGAAGACTAATCTCTTTTAAAGAGTCTTTAACAGTGGCTATATGGAGCTATTCTGACATTAAGAGCTTCCAAACTCCAACTCTGAGTCTTAGGTGTTACACACATACCCAAAGTCCAAATGAAATACCAGGTTATACACATAGTTCACAGTCTCAGAATTTAGAAATAAGACTTAAAGCTCAGGAATAAATGTAACAGCTGCAAGAACTTACAATCTAAGCCCTAATTTTCTTATAAGTATTTTATAAGAAACACCATACAATATTTGTCCCTTTGTTTCTGGGTTATTTTGCTCAACGTAATATCCTCAAGATTCATTCACTATGTTGCATGCCTCCCAGCATGGATTTTTCCATGTCACAACACCACTGTATCACCCTGTTCCTATTATCATTTCCTTCTCTGTGTCATACCTTGGAATTGTTATTTCAACACCCAAAACCTTTTTAAGAAACTGTAGGGTGATAAAAAACTTGCTCTGTTCTGGCTATATAGAAGTGGTCAAGTCTAGACACTTTCACTTGAAGAGCTTCAGAACAACTGTAATGATGGTGCCTAAAATATTCTTAAATTCATCTTCCCTTTATTTTCACTTGCTCTACATTTTTCAAATCTTAATCAGTCACTCCTCTATTATAACAGTAACTTGAGTCTTTAATGTTTGTTCATCCAATCAACACCAATTAGACACATGTTTCTTAAAATGAATTTTACCATTTTACTCCTTTGCTAAAATTGGCACCATTATTGTTCTTAATCTTTAGGATAATGTACAATTTATAACAGGCTAAAAAAGAACACTTGCAATCTCAGTTACACCTTCATCCCACCTCATCTTTTCACACTCATAAATTTGAGACAAATCTCCTTGCATTCTCAAGTCATTTTACAACCCTAGATGGGCATGCCTGTGTGCAGACTTCTCTCCTGCCTTTCCAAGTGTCTTGTGCCACCCTCTAATCAGGATGAATTCACATCTGTGATTATATATTTTGTTGTGCCAATTCACCTGGGAAACACACTGAGCCTGGTTGGTTTATCATCTCCATGTTTTCAGAACACCATTCTAATAACCTCTATGAGCTGTTCATACCTTGTTGTGATTTTCTATTTATTGCCTATTTATATATTAAAAAGATTTCAATCAAGGAAATGATATGAATATTTTGGAAAATACTCAAACTGCAGTTTATCTCCTTGTCGACATGATCTGATGTGCTTCAATCAAGAATATAATAGAACAGAAGATGTAATCCCTCTCCTTAGGAAATGATGTGCAGTGAATGACAGTCCATGTAATTGGCCAGTAGAATCTTTCTTCTCTCAAGAAATGGTGGTTATAGGTAGGATGATATTTCCATTCCTTCATCCATTACAGTGTATCACATTTAAGGTTTCTTTTGTATTTTTCAATGAAAGAATGAACAGCTGCTTTGGTTTTCAAAATGCAAAAGAATAACAAAGACAAATTTTCACCTCTACAAAGCATATATTTCCAAGTTTCATGGCCACTTACATTTCTTTGTTTTAGCTATTGTTTAAGCTTCCTGGCTAGTAAACTGAGCACCACATATAAAAATGTAACTGTTTTCACTTTGGTAGCACATATTGGAGTGATGCAGAGAAGATTAGCATGGCCCCTGTGCAAAGATGGTATGAACTTTGTGAAGCACTCCATATTTTTAAATGATGCTGTGTTTTGGTTGGGATCGGAAGCTTTGAATTGTTACTAGGTCTTTTCTTCCATGGGGCTCTCACGATTCAAACACGACAGATTTAGCAAAATACTAGTTAGCTGAATCCCACATGCCTGCACTCCCTCATCTATGTGTGAAACAAATGTTTATTTTGTTTTTTTTTTAAGTGGTTATTAGCTGATGTTCATAGAGAGCAATGTCCTTAGAACTGTATGTTGAAGAAAACATATTCTTCACCACAGTTATGTCACACAAATCTTTGGTACACTTGCTGGAAAGGTAGATTCAAGTCTCAAATAATGCCTTTTAAATTGTATTCTCAGGGCAGGGCAAGATGGCAGCACAGTGATATGTGGAATTTTGTTTGTCTTCCAGAGTAACTAGTAAATATCCAGGAACGGTGCAGAGCACCTGCTGGGGAACATCAGTGACCAAACACACAGCCTACACTGGCCTAAACCAGGTGGAACCACTGAGCTCCCACACAGAATTGCAAGTCCCCCAAGTGGGAAAGGTCAACACCCCCCCCATAGACACACCATCTGGTTCCCCAAGGGAAAAGAAAATAGTCTTTACTAGCAGCAAAGGCTTAGCGCAACTAAGCTCCAATTGCAGAATTAATTAACCAATTTTGACTACTGAAAATGGGCCCCCAGCACAGATAAACATGGAATAAGCATTAAAGGAACTAGGAGTTTTTGCCCCAGTATAGAGGAGGTGGAGCTGACAAGAAAAAAAGGTTTTTTTTGAGTTGGACAGCACTAAATACTGGAAAAGGACTGACCATAAGAAGAGGTGGCACATAGAGCCTGGAGATACATACAGCTATGTGTGTACCAACTTAAACTCTTGATGGACAAACCTGAGGAGTAAGATTGGGCTCTGAAAAGGCTTATTTTACTTTTGCTTTTTTGTTTTTTATCTTTTACTCCTAACAGTTCATTAGATAGAACTGGAGATACTCTCAGTTCCAACACTACCCAAAGCAAGGACAGAATTAAGCTTGTCTGAGAGACAAAGTAAGCCATCCAGTGAAAGGAGATAATTCCCTAAAGGGAAAGTAAAGGCACCACATCATTTTAAGCTGATAGGAAGCTGTGGACAAACAAACATTCATGCCAGGAAGGATAGGAAAATCACAGAGTGTAGAAGCTTCACAGGACAGTCTGGCAACATGCTGGGTCCAGGGAAAACTGATGCTGGCTAATTGTTCCTCCAGAGTCGTGGGCCTTTCTGGTCTGGGAAAATCTGTCTGGGGTCAATAATACCTGAAGAAGCCCTCCTCAAAAAAAAGGGCTTTTCATAGGCAGGGAAAGAAACAGAAAAATAATAACTGATAACATCTGATCAGTTATATATACTGAATATATACTAGAGGTCAAAGAACTTCAAAGAATAGATAGAGAACAAAACCAAACAGCAATAAAATACTTGGTAAAAGAGTGAAAGAAACCTCTAAAATAAACTAATTAAGGACATCTTTGTCTTAGAAGCCAGCAGAAAATAAGTAGTCATACTAAAAAAATAGAAGATGTGTACAGGTCAAAGGAATAAACCAATACTTTAAATGAGATACAGGAGTTGAAACAACTGTTTCAGAATGTTCAAACAGACATGGAAAATCTCGTCGAAACTCAAACCATCGAGTTGAGGGAGGACATAAGGACATTGGATGTACAAAAATAACTTAAATATGGAAAAAACAAATCACAGAACTTATGAGAATGATAGGCACAATGGAAGAGATAAAAAAAACAATGGAAATCTACAGCAATACATTTGAAGAGGAAGAAGAATAATTAATAAACTAGAGGACTGGACATCTGAGTCTGACAAAAAAAAACACATAGGGGAGAGAATGGGAAAATATGAGCAAGGTCTCAGGGAATTGAATGACAACATGAAGCACACAAACATACATGTTGTGAGCACCCCAGAAGAAGGGAAGGGAAAAGGACAAGAAAGACTAATGGAGGAAATAGGATGAAAGTCAAAGGTTGGGAAAACATAGTTCATGCAGACAGCTCTCAGAAAAGAGCACATGTAGCTATACTAACAGCTGGTATTTAGACTTCAAATGTAAAACAATTGAAAGAGACAAAGAAGGGCCCTATGTATTAATAAAAGCAGCAAATCAACAAGAAGACATAGTAATCATAAATATTTATGCACCAAACCAGAGTGCTCCAAAATGAATGAGGCAAACATTGACAACACTAAAAGGAGAAATAGATACCTCTGCCATAATATTTGGAGACTTCAATTCACTGCTGTCATCAATGGATAGAACACATAGACAGAGGATCATTAAAGAGAGATAATTTGAATAATATGATAAAAAAAACTAGAGTTAGCACACATTTACAGACCACTACATACCACAACAGTAGGATCATATTTTTCTGGAGTGCTTGTGGATTATTCTCAAGAACAGACATATGCTGGGACACAATCAAGTCTCAAAAAATTTAAAAATATTGAAACTGTACAAAACACATTCTAAGGTCATAATGGAATGAAGTTGGAAGTCAATAACAGACAGAGGGTCAGAAAATTCACTAATACATGGAGGCTAAACAATACACTCACCAACAACCAGTGGGTCAAGAAAGAAATTACAAGAAAAAATCAATACATATCTCAAGGTAAATGAAAATAAAAACACATATCAAAATTTATGAGTACAGCAAAAGCAGTGTTAAGAAGGAAATTCATTAATTTAACTGCCTTTATTTTAAAAGAGGAAAGAGCAAAATTTGAGGAATTAGATGTTCACTTGGAAGAAATATAGAAAGAACAGCAAGCCAACCCCACAGCAAACAAAAAGAAAGAAATAATAATGATAAGAGAAGACATAAATGAAATTGAGAGCATGAAAACAAATTGAGAAAATCAACAAAACCAGAAGCTTCTAAAAGGAGCTGTTCTTTCAGAAAATCAATATATTCAATACACTTTAAGCTAGCCTGATGAGATAGAGATAGAGAGAGAGAGAGAGAGAGAGAGAGAGAGAGAGAGAGAGAGATAGAAGGAAGAGGAGGAGAAGGAGGTGGTGGAGGAGGAGGAGGAGGAGGAGGATGCAAACAAATAAAACCAGAAAATGAAGAGAAGACATAACCATTGACCCGCAGAAATAAAAGAGGTGATGAGAGGATACTATGAGCAACTATATGCTAGTAAACTAGACGATGTAGATGAAACGGACAATGTAGAAAGGCATAAACAGCCAATATTGACTCAAAAAGAAATCAGTGACCTCAACAAACCAATCACAAGAAAAGAGATTGAATCAGTCATCAAAAAAGAAAGGTCCAGGACCAAATGTCTTCACATGTGAATTCTACCAAGAACTCAAGAAAGAATTAGTACCTATTCTGCTCAAACTCTCCAAAAAATTTGAAGAAGAGGGAAAGATACTTAACTCATTCCATGAAACCAACATCACCCTGATACCAAAGCCATACAAAGATACTACATGAAAAGAAAACAACAGACCAATGTCTCTAATGAAAACAAATGCAAAAATCCTCAACAAAATACTTGCAAGTTGGATCCAGTAGCACATTAAAAGAATTAAACACCATGACTTGTGGGATTTATATCAAGTACACAAGGATGGTTCAACACATAAAAATCAATTAATGTAATACACCGTATCAACAAATAAAAGTGGAAAAAACACACGGCCATCGCAATTAATACAGAAAAGACATTCCACAAAATTCACCATCTTTTCTTAAGGAAATACTTCAAAGGATAGGAATAGAAGCAATCTGCATTAACATGATAAAAAGAATGTATGAACAACCCACAGCTAACACCACTCTCAATGGCGAAAGAATGTAAGTTTTCCCTCTAAGATCATGAACAGAAGAATGCCCACTTTGTCACCATTGTTACTCATCATTGTGCTGGAAGTTCCAGCTAGAGCAATTAGACAAGAAAAAGAAAAAAAAGGTATCCAAATTGGAAAATAAGAAGTAAACTGTCACTGTTTTGCAGATGATATGATAATCTATGTGGAAAATGTACTGCAAAGTTATTAGAACTAATAAATGAGTACAGCAAAGTGGCAGGTTACAAGATCAACACACAAAAATTGATAAGCTATTTCTATACAGTAGTGATGAGCAATTTGAGGAGGAAATCAAGAAAAAAATCCATTTTCAGTAGAAGCCAAATGAATAAAATATTTAAGAATAAATTTAACTAAAGATACAAAAGATCTATACACAGAAAACTACAAGAAGTTCAAAAAGAAATCATGGAAGACCTAAATAAATAGAAGGGAATACCATGTTCATGGGTTGTAATACTAAATATATTGTCAATTCTACTAATATTGATCTATAGCCTCAATGCAATACTAATTACAATTTCAACAATTAACTTTGCAGAAATAGAACAATAACCGAATTTATTTAGAAGGGTAGGGTGCCTTGAATAGCTAAAAATATCTTAAGA
The DNA here is from genome assembly GCF_023851605.1 of Tamandua tetradactyla. Taxonomy (NCBI): domain Eukaryota; kingdom Metazoa; phylum Chordata; class Mammalia; order Pilosa; family Myrmecophagidae; genus Tamandua; species Tamandua tetradactyla. The sequence continues at coordinate 19,135,092 of NC_135349.1, forward strand.
AATAAAAATGAAGTAGAAGGTCTCACACTACCTGATTTTAAAGTGTATTATGAGGTTACAGTGGTCAAAACAGCATGAAACTGGCATTAAGATAGATATACTGACCAATGGAATAAAATTGAGTATTCAGAAAAAGACCCTTTCATCTATGGACAATTGATCTTTATAAGGCCATCAAGCCAACACCCCTGGGACAAAGCAGCCTCTTCAATAGATGGTGCCTGGATAACTGGATATCCATATGCAAAAGAATGAAAGAAGATCCATATCTCACACTCTATACAAAAAATAACTTATAATAACTTTTTACTTGATATTTTGAGAAGGTACACAGTTCTGAGCGTAAATCAAAAGGTATTTAAGATACTGTTTAATATTTAGAGTACAAGTAACACTGATATCTGTATTTATAGATTGTTTTCCTTTCTAGCTTTAATTTTAAGTTGATTTGTGAAACATGCTGCAGAGTCCTTAAGATGATTATCTATATTTACTTTAATTTGCCTATGGATAAGCTAATTAGACATCTATTCTAGGTGGTTATGATTTCCATATGTTAATTGTTAAAATATTTGTATCTTCATATTTTCCTGAAATCAGGAAAATATTTAGTAACAGAGGTAATTACTATAGTAATCAGATATTTGTGAGAACTTTCTACTTGTTCTTTTGAGAACATCCCAGTTTGACAACTGATCAAATGGTATCTAAATTACTGTTTAATACTTAGAATTTAAGAACATTGCAATCTGAATATGTACATTTTTCCTTGTTGACTCATTTTTAATTTGGTTTATGAAACTTACTGCACAAACACAGGATTTACAGTGAGTATATGGGTACTTTATTTAAACATGCCTATGATTCAGCTAACTAAGATATCAATTTTTGATGGTTCTGAGTGTAATGTTCACTTTCTTAAATTAAAAAAAATAGCAAAAAGAAATATACTCAAAATGTATCTAAACATTAGAGCTAAGACTGTACAACTTTTGAAATAAAATGTAGAGAAATATCTTATAAATATTATAAAAGGAGGTGGTTTCCTAGACCTTACACCCAAAGCACAATGCTTTGATGAAAGAATTACATAAATGGAAACTCCTCAAATTTAAACACTTTTGTGCGTCAAAGAACTTTCCAGAAAGTAAAATGCAGCCTACACAATTGAAGAAAACATCTGGAAACCACATATCAGATAAGGGTTTAGTATCCATAATATGTAAAGCGATTCTTCAACTCAACAATGAAAAACAAACAACCCATTTAAAAAATAGGCAAAGGAAATTAACAGACACTTCTCAGAAGAGGAAATAAAAATAGCCGGAATGCACATGAAGAGATGACCAACTTCACTGGCTATTAGATAAATGCCAATCAAAACCACAATGAGATATCATCTGACACCCACTAGAACAGCTATTATCAAACACACAGAAAATGACAAGTGCTGGAGAGGATGTCGAGAATGAGACACACTTATCCATTGCTGGTGAGAATGTAAAATGGTACAACCACTCTGGGAGGCAGTTTGGTCGTTCCTCAGGAAGCTAAGTATAGAATTGGCATATAAACCAGCAATCCCATTATATTCAGAGGCACAGAAGGCAAGGACATATATAGACATTTTTTACACCAATGTTTACAGCAGTGATGTATGATTGCCAAGAAATGGAAACATTCCATATGTCCATCAAAGGATGGGTAGCTAAACAAGTTGTGCTATATACATACAATGGAATATTACACAGCTATGGGATGGAATAAAGTCATGAAGCATGTAACAGGATGGATGCAACTTGAGAACATTATGCTGAGTGAAATTAGCCAGAAACAAAAGGATAAATACTATATGGTCTCAGCAATAGGAATTAACATTAATGAGTGAACTTTGAGAGTTGAAGTTAAGAACACAGGTTATCAGGAGAAAGAAACAGGGTAGAGATTGGGCATTTGGAGCTGAAGGAATACAGAATGTGGAATAGGACTGATTGAAAAAGTTCAGAAATCAATCCTGATTATAGCAGAATAATATAAGAAAACTGAATGAAGTTGAATATAAGTATGATAGAGGAGAAGAGTTGGGGGAACTTATGAAACCAGAAGGAAAGACAGAGGGCAAAAAGCTGAGATGATGTATAACTTAAGAATGTCAAGAGTGGACAATGATGGTGGTTAAATGTACAAATAAAGAGCATTTTTGCATGAGGGAGAACAAACAAATATCAACATTGCAAAGTGTTGAAAATAGATGGCATATGGGGAAAAGTAGAATCAATGCAACCTAGGTTCTATAGTCAATAGTAACATTGCAGTATACTTTCACTGAATGCAACAAAGGCATTATGTCAAAACTAAATGTCAACAGGGGAGCATGAGGGAGGGATATGGTTTCGTTGTAAAAAGAAAGGAAACATCTTCAGATAGATTATAGTGGGGAAGTCATGTCTATCTACTTGGGTTGGATAGTGTGATACATGAATAAAACTTTAAAAAATGAACAGAGAGAAACAAGTTCTAGAAAAAAGGTGGAAAAAAAGATATACACATTCACTGTAGGTAGGGAAACTGAGTGGTGCAGCCCCTTGAAGGGCAGTGTGATGGTTCCCCAGGAGGCTTGGGTTGGGGTTGTCATATGATCCTGAAACCCCATCACTCAATATTTATCTGGAGGAACTGAGTGTGGGGACATAAATGGACATTGGCACACTGGTGTTTATGGCAGCACTGTTCCTGATTCACAGTGGATGGAATTGGCCTAAGGGTACAATGTCTGAGGAATGGGAGGGGGAACTGTAGTGTATACATACAAGACTACTGAGCAGCCACAAGAAGGAAGGAAGTTGTGAGGCATGCAACTAGGTGAATGAATCTTAAGGACCGTGTGTTGAATGAAATGCCAGAAGCAAAAAGACAAATGTTATTATGCCTCATCACATGGACCAACTATAATATAAAAACTTGGTGAACTGGAGTAGAGAACATGGGTTATCAGGTTGGGGCTTATTGTAAAAGTTCCTAGATTGCAAGTTTTAAAGCAGTCACATTTGTTCAGGAGTTCTAACCACTGAGCTCTTTGTATATAACCTGGTTGTAGATCTAAGTTCAACCCTGCTCCAAAGAACAGCTAGAGAAGGTACAGGAGGGTGACTGATCCACTATTCCAGGGTAAGTGACCTGGGAGAGCCTTCTGCACCACATAAGGAGCCCTGGTTGCAAAACTGAGGAACTGAGAAGCAGAGAACCAGAGACAATCTGGATGGTGCAAACAGCCTAATGCAGAAGCTTGGAGCCCTCAGGAGTGCACAGATGGGACTAGGAAGCGAACCAAGTCATGTTCCTTGAATGCACAAACCCCACCAGCACAACCCTGTGACCCACGATTTACCCCACTTCCCATGCATCTGAACCCTGTCACCCACCCCCACTTTCTGAACTCTAGGCCACCCCACCCACCAACACTTGCATGCATACCCACCTCACAATCCCACCCCAAGAGCACCTGGTCTCACCCCACCCCTCCCAAGCCCTACCAAATAGTCCCTGCCCCTGTAAGCAGTTGCCAGGACATAAAGTCTGTGGGCACTTACCTCCACATCAGGTTACACCCGCCCCCAGCCCTTACAATTGTGCATTTCCTCCCCCTCTCTCTCTGGAACTCTGTACATGGGTACCTCACTGCCCTCCCCCACTACATGGAACATGACTCCCAGGGGTGTAAACTGACTGGCATTGTGGGAACTGACTCCCAGGGATGACCTAAGACCTGGCCTCATGGAATTGATAAAACCCTCTTAACCAAAAGGGAAATAGGAAAATGAGACAAAATAAAATTTCAGTGGCTGAGAGATTTCAATCAGAGTTAAGAGGTAATCCTAGAGGTTATTCTTATTCATTATATAAATATCCCTTTTTAGTTTATGATGCATGGGAGTGGCTGGAGAGAAGCACATGGAACTGTTGAGCTGTGTTCCAGTTACCTTGACTCTTGAAGATAATTGTATGACCATAAAACCTTTAAAGTAAGACTGTATGATTGTGAAAGCCTTGTGTCTGAGGCTCTTTTATCCAGGGTATGGACAGATGAGTAAAAGAATATGAATAAATAATATGGGGATAAGGGTAATTTAAATTGAGTAGACTGAAATACTAGGGGTCAATGAGAGAGAAAGGTAAGGGGTATTGGATGTATGAGTTTTTTCTTTTTTCTTTTTATTTCTATTTCTGGATTGATGCAAATGTTCTAAAAATGATCAAGGTGATGAATACACAACTGTGTGATATTGTGAACCATTAATTGTACACTATGTATGGACTGTATGTGTGTGAAGATTTGCTAATGAAAATGTTTTAAAATATATATAGGGTACTTTGAATATGCAGACTGGAGCCAATGACACTTCTGTGAACTGATGAGGACATTTAAATAGGAAGGAAGGATTGAGGAAATGTCAGAGAACCAGTTAACATAAAACAAACACAGGCCTTCATCGTTCTGCTTTCTTCATGTCCTCTTGAATGGTAAAGGAAAATCTATAGCTACACCCTGGAGTAGTTATTCTAGTTATCAATTTATTGTCCCTCAGCTACAAATTTGCCCTTTATTCTGTGAATATAGATCTGAGCCCTTTGAATGTTTTTTGCCTTTGACATTAGCATGGAAGTTTTGTCTAGAGGACACTCCAAAGACATTGCTAGAGGAAAACAGTTTGCTTCCAGATTCCTGAAAGATCACATGGCAGGTTCCTGCAGCTCTCCTTGCTTTTCCATTGCATGATTTGTGCAGTGCCCATTCTCAGCAGCCCCAAATGATAGCCAGGGTCTTTCTTCACCAACTTCCTATTTACTGGCTTAGTAGCAGACTTCTGATGAGACACATTTCCATGCAAAACTTTTCCCAGCATCTTAGAGGGCAGAATTCTGGCAAGTCCTACCACCACAGCTCCTCAATGACTTCTCTGTGATACATGAAACCACTTCAGTGCATCCCACAATGAGGGGTGGATCTCAGTCACCCCTAGGTGGCAAGGGGTCTTCCTTGGCTGCTCTATGTTAATCATACAATTAGCTACTCCTTATGTCTATTTTTATATGTTTTAGAGTTCCCTTTCCTTCTCAGTTACAAATATCTATTCCTCCAGGTTCCTATTATAGTTAATAATCTCCATATTGAGGTTTCTTTTTCAAATTATAGCACAGTTTAATTCTAGACTGGGCCCTGACAGGAAACTGGTCATGACCGCTACTTGCTCAAACCAAAGGATTTGAAACATCAGTGACATTATGGAACAGGAACTAAGAGTTTCCCACAGAATGTGATTTGTGCCTGATTCTGAAACCTGCCCTGTCCCACCTTGAGCTCTGTAGAGCCTACTGCTGGGGAGCTCAGTGCACCCCTTAGGGACCGGGCATTTGCTGACCCTGTCATGCATGTCGTTTTACTCTGTTGCAACAAAGTTCAGCTCCTTATGTAATACTAGCAAACAGATATGGATTAGAGAAGATAGTTGACTCAAGGGGTTAGTCCCTAGGATTTTCTTACTTCTTTTTAGTGCTCAGTGGGATGGAGAAATTGATAACCAAACATGTTTTTCCATTTGTTTTTCACCTGGGCACAGAGCCTCAGATGCAGAGCCCCAGGTAAAAAGTGGTCCCAAAACACTTTGTCTCTAAGGTGTTGGACAGGGACTTGGCAAAAATAAATCAAGATGATTCTATAATGCATAATGAGGGATTTAAGGGCATTTCTAAATACTATGCCAATATAAATGCCTATATGTATTTACTTGTTTTGTATTTAGGATTACTATAGTCCTAGACAAGGGCAGGAAACCATTCTATGGTGCTCACCCAATAGGCAGAAACATACCAGTCAGCCACCAGTTTTTGTTTTTCCCAAGCAAAGTTTGAGGCAGCTGGTTTCACACTAACCCAGCTTAATTCACACTTTATCACAGACTAAAGGCTTTGTCTGACATGTATGGAGCTGCTTCTATGATGCTCCCTCTGATTTTTATTCTCCTGCTTCTGCAGTTTCCACTCTGTGGGTGCAGTTTAGATGATCCTGGATGCTTTTTGAAAATGAAACCCAGTGTGCACAGGGATGGGGATTTGATGATTGGTGGGTTTTTCCCCCTTTATACATTTGCTAACGAATATATGTGGTTTTTTGGCCGTCCTAGCACAGATGTGATTCTTCAAACGTAAGTTTCTGTCTTCCCTTATGTGTTTTCATTCTTCCTTGTGGTGATGGATCATGAATGTGGTCTGTGTCCTTTGCAGATCTGAGACAATGAGCTCTAAATCAGAGTCCTGCACTACCCTGCCATGTGTATAACTAATTTATTATGGATCATTTTACTGATGTCTCTTCCAAAGTGGAAGTGAGAAATACATTTTTCTTCCCTGTTTTCTCTGCCATCTTCTTTGCCCTTCCCTACACATGACCTGAGGTCTCTCCTTTATTTCTTTGCTATTAACAGGGCTTCTCAGTCAGACTCCACAGATTCTGACCTCACTGTCCTGCTATGCATGTTCTAGGCAATAGAGAGTCTCCAAGTAGGGGCAAGTGAGAGCCCTCAGAGACACAGGGTTTTGGCATGACACCAAGTCACAGAGGCTATGGCAACTTTTTTTCTCTACATTATTGGAATATGTCAATATTCTTCATTTGATTGGAAAACTGCTAATATTCCTATAGGAAGACCCTGATATATAATCCTGGTATGACAAAAACCTGTTTCATCACAAAATATCTCTACGTCTTTATTTCTGCCTAAAGGTTGTAATCCTCTTGCTCATAATAACTAGCCTAATATGATGTGCCTCCTTTATTAGGTTTAGTCCCTTCAATTTAATTCAGCTTCACTTAAGCTCTAGGGCCAAAGGAACAGGACTTTATTTGGGTTTTATCAAGAGGGTTTTATTTCAGTGCACTTTTATTATTTAGTTTAAACTTATTTTAGCTCCTACTTCGTAGGTGTGTTAATTATTCCGTGTTGACTTGCATGATAGCTTCAAGATCTGAGTGAGTTTAAGACAGGAAATGTGTGCCCTTGTATCTTTCTTTCAGGAAAAGTTTCATGTTTGACTTATATGCTTGCATAAGGCATGTAAGATTGGAGAAAGAGTCATTTTCTAAGTTACCATGAAAAATTAAATTTGTTATTGCAATCACTTTATATGTTGAAAAACATAGGTCCCATAGGTCTTCACAGCAAGAGTTATTCTGAGATATATGTATGTCCTGCTTGTCTGCACTAACATGACTATGTTTACTATTGAGCTAGACTTTTAAATCTTCCAATGTGCTATAAAAATGTGAATTTATTATTAAATGGGTTTGCATTCTTTCTATTCTTTAAGTTGTTATTCTTACCTATCATTATATTGATCATAGATTTCTATAATGAGAAATAAATACCTACTTTTTTACTTATGTTATATTTAGAAACCTAGAATAATCTGCCATCCATTTTAAATGATTTCTAAGTTCTGGGTATCACCAACATGAGCCAAGAAACATTCCTATGCAGATATATTTGCACACTTTTCTAATTAGAATAAACTCTTAGAGGTAAAAGATCTAATGCAAGTCTGTCAAATGCTCATATTCATCTTCTGCTGTGCTCTCCAAATGGTCTAATTTGTACTCTCACTAACAAAGGGCATGAGAAAAACCATTTCTGTCACATTTTCTGCACTTCTGCTGTTAATATTTAGATTGGTCAGTTTATTTATGTGTTTTTTTGACAATTATTTTTTACTGGCTTACTTTTATACTCTTTGCCAGCATTTCTAATGGATGGTAGTGTTTTGCTTTTGTAAGAGCATTTTATATACTAAAAAAAATCGAACACCAAATGTGCTTTAGGAAGGGTTCACTTCCCAAACAAAGAAACAGAAAACCAAGCAAACAAAAATTCAACACATGGTGATGCAATAAGGGGATATGTCCATGAAAAAAGAGGGAAATGTGACCCCTGCCATACAGCATACAAAAAATACAAGTAAAAATTTATTCTCAATGGTATTTAGGGTGTAGATTTTAAATAGGATACATGATTATATATTATATTGTTTGCTGCAAATATTTAACCAGATTGTTGATGGCTATAAAAACATTGCTTTAGTTGTTTCAAAGAAGTGAAATAATCAATTCCCAGATTGAATCTTATCTCTTTTTCATTTCTTTTATTCATTCTGCCTTTGTGTCAGGCCACCAACAAATCAGAAATTTAGAAATAAAAACGTACTAGGTCTACCACTTGTCTTTTCTTTTTAAACTCTTTGAACACTTTGAAACTCACCTGGATATATATTTTATTAAATATTAGTAGATATATCACTGCATCATACATTCCCAATGTTAAATTTCACAATTAAATGAAAAAAACTATCTCCTCCCTAGTGTTTCAAATCCTGTCTTATGATCCACAGAGTTGATTTTGTATACACTGGTTTGTTTATACTTTTGTACCATTCCATGGATTATGTCTCTCCTTGTTGAAATGAATTATGTTGAACTGTTGTTACTATTTTCAAATACATAATTTTGACATTTGGAAATGCATTTTATTTCTTATTCTGTTTCAATAATTTTCTGAATATTTATTCTTCCAGGAAACATTTAAAAATATTTTCATTGTCCTTAAGTTCCATTTGATGACTACATTTTTATTATGCTATCTTTTTAACTTTCTTTGCAGCGCAATGGCATGAACACATATTCATTTTAAGATTTTGCTTGGATCTCTCAGTAAAGTTTTCCACAGGGATCAGGGCAATATTTGTCAAATCCATTCTTATATAGTATGTATGAATCTGTATATCTAAGTATATATATTCAATCTCTTACCTGAATCCTTTAATATCAGTTTTAGAATATTGGTTTGATTTATTCTTTGATTCAAGCAGTCATTTGGGAAAATTATTTTGAATTACAACTGCTTTATTTGTTCTCTACTTTTAAGCTTAATTATGGGTTTTTTGGTGACTGTTTACCTTGGAAGAAAGTATTAAAAATTTCTAGAGACTAAGAATTTCTCCATTAAGCAGTTCTCTAAGATGGTTCTCTTTTAAAGTCAATTTAGCCCATTACTTCTCAATGTTACAAGCAGTATTTTTTAAATATATATCTCTCCTTATAGCTTTGAACATTTGAGAAAAATAAATAAGAGATAAATTTTTTACTTGAAATAGATAATATTATTTCTGTGACATCCTCTTTTGGTAAGCACTGCTATGGAATAACAACAATAATCTTTATTATCTATGGCTCCTTTATATTTGCTGACCTGAACAATTTGCATTTAATGTTTCAAAAGTGCAAATCAGCAAGTTGGGGGTGCAAGAGGGATTCAGTGGTAAAATTCACCTGCCCTGCAGGAAACCCAGGTTTGCTTCCTGGTCCATGCACTTCCCAAACAAACAAAAAAACAAACAAACAAATAAAATCCAAAAGAACAAAATTCAACAAATGGTGCTGCAATAAGGGGATATCCATATGGAAAAGAATGAAATGTGACCCTTGCCATACAGCATACAAAAAAAGACAATAAAAATTCATTCTCAATAATATTTAGTGTGAGGATTTTAAATATGATACATGACTATATTTTATATCATTCTTTATTTTCTTTATATTATCTTTCTTTAATGAGAAACAAATGTTGCTATGGCTTTCCTACTTCTTTTCCAACACTTTTTAACTTTTTTCTTAACCATTTTGTAGTGTATTAGAGATTTTTCCCAAAAAGTATTCACAGCAAAATATTGAATTTATAAGGATAGAATTCCTTTATGTAACCATAGTTTTATTACAAAAAGGAAAATTTACATTGACACAATGATATTTTCAAATTTATGGATCTTATTTAAATTTGGCCAACTACTCAATGTCATTTATTACAATAGCTTTCAAAAAAAACTCATATGTTCTCAATGAATGAATAAGCATTGGGCACAGTCAGGGCCTGAAATCCACCTTGGTTGATATTGCCTCTATATAAAGCAGAATGCAATATAAACCCTATGTAGAGAAACATACTAAACACAGGTCCAGGTTATGCATGGATTGAAATCAAGCAAGAATGAGCTCACAATTTGCTAATAGTTTCCCCAAACATATAAGAGAATACACAACAATAAATAAAACTCAAGATAAAAAGAAATACTTAGATTCCCCAAAAGTTTAGCTACTGTAATTACAAGACCCCCAAATAAATTATCATAAAATTGTAAAAGGACAAAATGGAATCAAAATAAGGAGCATGCAAAAGGGCCCATCAAAAATTCCAAGAAGGGTGGGCCATGGTGGCTCAGCAGGCAGAGTTCTCGCCTGCCAAGTCGGAAAAGCAGGTTCGATTCCCATTCCTGTCCATTATGGAAAAAAAATTCAGAGAAGATTTGATGAAAAGGTAAAACATTATAAACAATAATAAAATTTTAGAGAGAGATATACATAATGCATTGTACCAGAGGTTATATGAAGTTTAAAAGAAAATACATAAATTGGAAGAAAATAAAAGGAATTAATCATAATTTATCACAAAGAAGAAACTGCAAAATATAAATTTATGAAGAACTAAAAAAAAATTGACAATAGCTTTTAAGATAGAAGAAGACTATACCAAATTAGTCTTTTTATGTGCTTTTTAGCCAATTGTATTTCTCTTTGGAAAAATGTCTATCATGTTTTTGGTCCATTTTTAAATTTTAATTTAAATTTTAAATTAAAAAGTTCTAAATCAGATGCAGATGTGGAGGCAAGAGAGGGCATGTATTCGTCAAAATGTTTCAATAACTAATGTCTGGTCATCTTCCAAAGCAGATGATAGGCTAGATACAGAAAGTAAACATCACGCCCAAGAAAATAAAGCAAAATAAATTAATGCTTATAAGTTTTTATGAAAACTACAAAATATGAAAGAGGAATGCACCATGACTTTTAAAGTATATACTTGAGAAAAAAAGGAATATGTGAGAGAAAAATGCTAAAACAGAAAAATATCCAACAAAAGTATTGGCAAACAAGCAGGTACACCTAAATAAACATAAAGAAAACTAAAATATATTCATTTGTAAATAGTAGGGCAAAAGAACTTAGATAAGAGACTTAAAATAATCATGTTACTACTCTCTTTTACCATTAAATGGCCCATACCAGGCAAGACCTACAGGCTTTTCTTTGGCCAGAGACACTAATATATATTTTTCTTTTATGCAATTTTTAATGCGAATAGCAATTCTACAACTGAACTACCCTTGCACCCCCAACTTTCCTTTTAATGCAATTTTACTGACATATATCCACACACCACACACTCTATTCAAAGTATAGAATCAGTGGCTACACTATTATCACATAGTTGTACATTCCTCACCATAATCCATTTTAGAGTATTTCATTATTCAAAGAGAGAAAACCCAGAATATCCTATAATGCTTATACCACACACACCCTATCACTGATCCCTAGCATTGGTGTGGAACATTTGTTACTATTGATGAAAGAATACTAAGATACTATTGTTAAATATAGTCCATATTTTCTCAACTGCCACTCTATTAATAGCTCCATGTGATAGTTTCATACATTTGTTCTTGTTCATGGAAGAAAGTTTTTGCATTTGTACTGTTAATCACAGTCAGCATCCACCACAAGATTTACTGAGTTAGACTGGCCCAAGTTTTAACTTTTTGCTTCCTTCTGGTGACATGTATCACTCAACTTCCCCTATCAACCCCACTCATACACAATTCAACACTGTTAATTATGCTGGCATTAATGTGCTACCGTCTTTGTCTGTTTTCACTCATTGAAATTCAACCTAGTTTAAAATTCTGACGTTTTAAACAAAATGTTAAATGTGAGATCATGCAAAAATTGTCCTTTTGTGTCTGATTTATTTCACTCAGCATAATGTCCTTAAGGTTTATGCATGTGATCACATGCTTCGGGACTTCATTCCTTCTTGCTGCTGAATAACATTCCATTGTATTCCACATTCTTTTATCCATTCATTAGTTGATGGACACTTCCATTGCTTCCATCTTTTGACAGTTGTGAATAGTCTTGCTATGAATAGTGGTGGAAAAATATCTGCTCCTGTCCTGCTTTCAGGACTCCTGTGTGTACACCGAGTACCTAGGGCAACTCTATTCTCAGCTTTCAGAGGAACTGCAAAACAACTTCCACAGCAGCTGTACCATTTTACCTTCCCACCAGCATTGTATAAGTGTTCCTTTCTCACCACATTCTCTCCATCACTTTTGTTTCCTGTTTGTTTAATAGTAGCCATTCTAATAGATGTGAACAGATCTCTCATTGTGGTCATAATTTCATTTCCTAAATAGCAGTGAAGATGATCATCTTTTTATGTGCTTTTTAGCCATTTGTATTTCCTCTTTGAAAAAATGTCTATTCATGTTTTTGGCCCATTTTTAAATTGGATTGTTTGTCTTCTTTGCAGAGTTGCAGGATTTTTTCTATAATCTGGATTTCAACCCCTTATCAGATATGTGCCATCCAAATTTTGTCCCATTGAGTGGGCTGCCTTTTTGCCCTTTTGACAAAATTCTTTGATGTGCAGAATTGCTCAACTTTGAAGAAGTCCCATTTCTCTGTTTCCCTTTGTTCTTTGTGTTTTGAATGTAAGGTCTAAGAAATTACCACCTGTCATTGCACCTTAAGGACATCTCCCTACATTTTCTTCTAGGAGTTTTATGTTACTGCCTCTTATTTTTAGGTCTTTCATCCATTTTGAGTTAATTTTTGTACAGGAAGTGAAATAGGTGTCCTCATTTATTCTTTTGGATATGGAAGCCTGTTCTCCCAGATTGTTTTTTTTTATTTTACTGGTGATGAAGTTTGAGAAACCACAACTCTATAATTTATTACACTTCTTTGAGGCATAGATCAGTATCACCACACACTTCTGTCTCTCTGTGCTCTCTCAATGACTCATGTGCTTCACTCCCAAATTCTCCACCTGAAAACTGAAACCTTGTTCCTATATCCTGACTTTTAGATCTGCCAATCCTTGAGTGTCTGAGCCAGGTAGAGGCTTAAGTATCTGAATGATGACCTCTTGCTGGACCCTTCCATCTTTTTCATATTCTTTGTTTGAATACCACAGCCATGTCTCGTACTATCTATCTTGGGGCTTAAATGTCATGATTCCATTGACAGTCAGCAAAATGTCTCCCACTATTCTTCAACCCTTGTACCTGGTGTTAAAAGTACAGCCACTCTCTGAAATATTTTAAATGTAAGCATGAAAATACATCATGGGTATGAGATGGAAGCCATTTAAACCAATCTGAAATATTGACACTTACTGATCTACAACTTTATTAATCTCACCCTATTTTGTATACTGACATCCAACTTCAGAATGCTTGGCAATAAGCTTAGGACATACATTTTTTGAGATTGTATTACTTATATTAATATCAAATGCTAAGGGTGATAGGAGTGACACGTATTGATGAACATAGAAAATGTTGCAAGCAAACCAATCTCCAACCAAGGTAATCATTGTATCCTTGACTAGGGACAATGTCAAAGAACAAGATCTGAGATTTTTTTCTTAAAAATCTTTATGATCTCCATGCAGGTTTCTCTCCAAGCACTACCAATATGTTCTGGCTTTCATCTTTGCTATTGAGAATGTCAACAACAACCCCCATCTTTTACCCAACATGTCCCTTGGATTTGATCTTTACAATGCTTTGCCCAGTGACTCAAAGACATTGGAGAGTTGCCTGATATGGCTGTCTGGCATTGAGAAGGCCGTCCCTAATTATTCATGTGAAAGAGAAGGCAAGTCAGCAGCAGTTATTACAGGAATCACTTGGTCACTTCCTGCTCAAATGGGGACACTCCTGGAACTCTATAAATTTCCACAGGTGAGGATGGGTGTGGGATGAAAAGGAATGAATACTTGACTTCCCTAGAGTCATTCTCAGGGTTGAGGAATGAAAGAGAAAATTATGTTTATTTAATGAGAGAGTACAACTGAAATATAGAAGTGTGTCTGTGGTGTGTAACTTTTATTTCTCATGGACAAAAGAATAGGGAGACACCTTAGGAAGGAAGAACAAATATATGCAGAACTTCATGGGGGATAGTTTATAGAAGTTTGTGGAAATTGTGCATCTCAACAAAAGTACCAGAATGAAATAAACTTTCCCAGAGAACATTCAGAGATAAATGTTGCAGTGATACTGAAATGAGCAAATATTCTCTTCTATACTTCATTAAATAAAAATTAAGGGTGGTCAAATTTCCTATTTGGAACTCACTGCTACATTCTTTCTCAGATTACTGCCACTGAACTCAATATGATGAACTCTTTCATCTTTTAGCTTACATATGGCCCGTTTGAGCCTCTTCTACATGAAAATAACCACTTTCCATCAGTGTATCACATGGCTCCCACAGATGCTTCTCTGCCCATTGGCATGGTGTTGTTATTGCTGCATTTCCACTGGACATGGGTCGGGCTGGTTGCATCGGAAGATATGAAAGGTACTCGAATTGTGTCAGAATTGAGAGGAGAGATGGATAGAAATGGTGTCTGTGTGGCATTTGTGGAAATGATTGCTGTCACTAACAGATATGATTATTCAATGCACTTGAATTACATCCTCAGAATCCAAGATTCATCAGCAAGTGTTGTGATCATTTATGGTGACACAGATTCATTTCTAGGTCTGATCTTTGATAGATGGAATCGTGTTGTGACATGGAAAGTCTGGATCACCACATCACAGTGGAATTTTCCCAGCAGTGAGAAAATGACCATGTTTGACACATTCCATGGGACACTATCATTTTCTCACCACCATAGAGAGATCCCTGGCTTCAAACACTTTCTCCAAACAGTAAATCCTTCCAAATACCCAGAAGACTTTTATCTTGGTAAATTATGGTTTATACATTTTGGCTGTAAAGTTTCTGAATCTGACTGTGACAAGCTGGAGGACTGTATACCAAATGCCTCCTTGGAGTCTCTGCCTTTGCATGAGTTTGACACAACCATGTCTGAATGGAGTTACTATGTCTATAATGCTGTGTATGCTCTGGCCCAATCACTGCATGAAATGCTTCTTTTATCAGTGGACAGCCAATCTATGGGAATAGAAAATAATTTCAAGTTTCAACCATGGCAGGTAATAATTTACAACACTCTGGTTTCATGAACCCAATACATATGTATAGTCTCTTCACATGCATATTCATTATTTAATTTGGAAGCTCACCAAGTCCCCAAGTTGAATTTTATACTTTGCATTCCTTGTTAGAGACCAAGAAGTTCCTGTGATTTTTCACTATCTGAAAAGTGTCTTGAATCCCACCTGGTTTGAGTCAAACCGGTTATCTGTAGAAATGCTCACCAGGAAGATGGCACAGGGCATGCCAGAAATTGAATATAGTCAGCAATTAATCTAAAACAATGCATTGCATAACAAACACCCCTCAAACATTTATGGTGAAGCATAAATTCACCAACCTGAATTATATCTGGATATAACGTGTGCTGTCGTTAAGTGGAAACAGGGCTTGGACTAGGTCTTACAGTCTTCTCACTGTTAGTTGTTATGGTATTTTATTTAGAAAACATAACATTTAACCCTGCCAGAATTTAGGCAACAGACATTGTTACATCCATTTTGGAGATGAAACTAAAACTCTAATTGTTTCAAATATGTGTGGCTGGATTGAATGTAAGCAAGATTTGTCTGAATTTTTATGTAGAAAAATACATTGATCTCCTGTCCTTAAGCCAAACTTCAAGGATATGTACTGATATGATATTAAGTTCAACATGTGCTTCATGTGCATAACTTTACTAATACTCCTAAGAGTTTGGAAGAATTTTTAATGAAGGATTAAAGAGATTAAAAGAGGTTTGCAACATCATATATCTAACAAGTTTCAATGATATGATCTAATTCAGGTGTCCCCAAACCCAAGCTCTCTTTATTCACATAACTATGCATCTTTTGTAGCTCCACTCCATTCTCAAAAATGTCCATTTTAACAACAGTGCTGGTGAGCAGATATCTTTGCATGACAAAAGAATCTCTGAGTCCACGTATGATATTCTCAACTATGTGAGTTTTCCTCATGGAATTGGATTACAGGTGAAAGTAGGACAGTTTGTTCCACAAGCTCCACGTGGTCACGGTTTCTCCATAAATGAAGAGGTGATAGAGTGGGCCATCAGTTTCAAAGAGGTAGGTGGGAGACAGTTTTAAGTCTGAATTTACGCAGTTCCACATAAATAATTTTAAGAGTTCTGCCATGAGATTCCACACCTCCTTAACTCCATAGAAGGTCACTTATATATCTAATTTACCTAGAAACTTGAGTAATTTTCCTTACAAATTTTACAATAAGAAAATTTGTCATCAAGCAAGAGAAAAACAAATTGGCTGTATTTAATGTTATAAAGTGTGAGTTCTTCAAAACAACCAATTAAATGCAATTTTAATGAGTTTGGTTGATAGTCAACAGGATAACATTCTATTTGTATATGATTAATATTTGTCCTCTGATTTTCTACAGACGCCCCTTTCTGTGTGCAGCAATAGTTGCAACCCTGGATTCTGGAAAACTCCTCGAGAGGGAGAGGCCACCTGTTGCTTTGATTGCACCCCCTGCCCAGGAAATGAAATTTCTAATGAAACAGGTACAGGTCTACAGATAACTTCTCCACATCTTTCTCCCAGCTACTTACCTTCATCTGTCCAAGAAAGCAAAAAGTATCTGAAATAGAACCTTACATCAGAGTTACTCAATTATACAAGAATTTCATATTGACATCAACACTTTAACCCTTTCAAATGACATTCTGCTTCCATCTGGTCATTCCTCTCATTTTTAGACACACCTCAGGCCTTTTTTCAAGGAAATATTTTTTATATCTGTTTACCTTCATCATGGAACACTGTTTTTTCATCCTCACTCACTCATATCTAAGGCACTTTTTATCACTTGCATTTCCCAAGTAATTTCAATCATTTGACCACAGAAAATATTTGGGAAAAGTTCTTATAATTAAATTATGAATGAATTCATATGTTAATAAATCCTATGAAATGATTTACTGAATAAGAAAATGTGGTACTACAACCTGTTTTATATACTCAGCAAAATGCTGAATGTAATTCCACTGGCTTCAATAACTTTTCTTACCCTCTTTCCAATTACAGAAAATTGGGAACAGTAAATTATAGTGAATTCCTTTCTAAGGCTTTGCAATAATCACCACAGTAAAAATACCACTGTATAGACCCTGAGGGGGAAAACATGAGTGTTTTTCAATTTGCTTATAGAATTCAGGAAATTCTTCCAGAGACTAAAGTATTTGACTTATATCTTGAAGGGTGAGCATGTCCCGTTAGTGAGGGGGAAAATTTCTTTGTAGAGATCATATAAATGGCATTTCACTTTCTTTTGTAATATTAAAAGAACTGAAAGGGAATTTCCATATAGCTTGATCACCAATGATCATGTAGGTGGTAGGAAGCCTTGTTGTAAAAGGACAGAAAAACAATAATGAAGCAATACCCAATGTAGCAGACTGAACAGTGGCACACCAAAAACTTCACATCCAATATCTGGAACACAAAAATATTAACTTATAAGGAAAAAATGACTCTGTAGATGTGACTCAGGTAAGAATCTTGAAATGGGGAGAAGTTCCTGGATTCTCCAGGTGAGCTATAAATCCACAGTGTCTAAAAGAGAGGCAAAGGGAAATGTGATGTACACAGAAGAGCAGGAGTCAATGTGAATCAGCCACAAGTGATGAACTGCTGGCAGCCATTAGAAGGCAGAATAAAGAAAGAATGGATTCTCTCCTAGCACCTCCAAAGGGAGCACAATCCTGCCCAGACTTTGATATTAGTGATACTGGTTGTGAACTTCTGGCCTCCAGAACTATGAGAACATAAATCTTTATTGTTTTAAGTCACCAACTTTGTGGTAATTTGTTATAGCAGTCATGGACCAACTTTTTATGGACCACAGATATCATATTAAATGATAAAACACAAATAGGATACACAAATAACATTTGGTAGCAAAACAGAAAGCTTTAGTACTCCTATTATTATTATTTAACGTTGTACCAAATTTCTGAACAGTTCGAAAATTCAAGGACTATGAAATTTAAACTGCCATGATTGTTTACCAAGAATATTCATAAATTGACAAAAACAGTAGTGAAAGCCCTAAGAAACCAGTACATTTTTGTGCACTAGATACTTAATTTCAACTGGAAGAACATTTAAGTTTGAAAAAGGAAAGTAAAATAATATACGAGTAATTGGATGGTGCTAAGAGTTGAATTGTGATGCCCCAAAGACATGGTCAAGTCTTAAATCCTGGTCAGGTGAATTTGACATTATTTGAAAAGGTACTCTGAAGATAGTATTTGTTAAGACATAATCAGACTGGATTAGGGTAAGTCTTTATTCCAATATGACTGAGATTTTGATAGAAAGAAGGAATCTGTACACCAGAGAGAGAAGAGAGCCATGTGATGAGAGAGACAGAGACTGAAGCCCAAGGATTGCAGATATATCACCAGAGGCAGGAGAAAGGCAGGGAACAGATTCTTCCCTACAGGGGCCAGAGGATGCAAGGCCCTTCCAACCCCTTGGTTTTGAACTTCTGGCCTCCAGTACTGTGAGATAAGAAAGTTCTGTTTTAAGCCACCCAGTTTGAAGTATTTTCTTACTGCAGTCTAGGAATGAAGATGGGGGAAATACTGTTTCTGATACCTTCCAATACAAAGATTATTATAAAGACATTTCATTAAAGGTGGTTGTAATATTGTTCTGAAAGGCTAGTAAAAGATAATGATGTTCGTTCTACCACTGTCTTTCAACATTTGTTTGGAAGATGTGCTTAACATAGGAAGAGTTGAGAACAAAAATATTCAGTAAAGGAGATAAGAAAAATTAATATTTTTGATAGGCAGTATGATTGTATATCAAGAAATCAAAATATGAAGTTATTTGATTTACTAATATAATTTAGGAATGTGGTGAGGGAGGTACCAAATACTTTCAGAACAATTAGCAGATATTATAAGCAATTAATAATCATTTATATAAGGGTAGAAAAAGACTACATTTAGTGCTGCAACAATAATTAATATATCTAATGGTTAATTCATAAGAAGTCTGCACGACTGATTGGAAAAGAAATATTGAATATTATAGAGATATTTGATCTTGGCTTGAGAATTGCTTGGAAGTGACCTAACTTGACATACATCAAATATCGCTAAGTTATCTGAAAGAAAAATACTTTTTTTTTTTTTTTTTTTTTTTTTTTTTTAAAGGAAAGACAGAGAGAAGGAAGGAAGAAAGGGAAACATCTTTAAACATTTTCTTGTTTTATTGTATTCTGTTTCTCCGTTTTTGTTACATGGGCTGGGGCCGGGAATCGAACCGAGGTCCTCCGGCATAGCAGGCAAGCACTTTGCCCGCTGAGCCACCGCGGCCCGCCCAGAAAAATACTTTTGAATGGTCATTATAATAAATGTTTAGTCAATGACTGGATTCTAAATTTACCTGAAAGATTAATCAGAAAATATATCCAACACACATGAAAATTGGGGGCTTGAAATTAAAAATATTAAAAAATGTACTTTAAAAACATTGACTATTTAAGAAGTGACATAATAACACAAAAGACACCCACAGAGCCATGAAATTTCACAGAGATCCTCAATTGTAATGCCAGGTTATATATCAACAGGTAAGACAAGGAATAATAATAATAAATGCTTAGATAACACTTGATATGTGTCGGGTAGTATTTCCATTGCTTTGCATATGTTAACTCTTTCAACCCTCACAATTCCAGGATGGACACACTATTAACATTCACATCCTCTAGATAAGGAAATTTAGACAACTTCTTCAATATTACACCTATACTAAAAGTGTGAACTTCATCTACCACACATACTAGGTATTCATGCTATCAGGAAAACTTGATAGTTAATTGGCACAAAATTCATTTATATCCTCACCTCTTTTAGGCAAGTGTTAGAAAGAAAACATAAACTAGGTTTCTTGTTTTCATCTTTTTTATGCTAGGAATTTATAAAATGGATTATGCTTCCTTTTTAAAGAAAAATTTTGGAAAATATTGAATTACCATTAACTTTGAAAACACGAACACATTTAAAGGCAATTTACCCTAAAATGGAGAGCAATGCACCCAGGATAACTTTAAGCTGAACTTTTACCAGCCTAAGTGAATATTTTAACCTATCATGACTGACTTTATTTATATTGAGCACTGCATTTACAAATATGAATACATTTGAAAATTCAAGTTTCCATATCATAGCTAAGTACCAGGAAAATTTCTGCTCTAATAACAGAAACATTTTATTTCATAGCATTTTTTCCTTTTGTATTTCATATGCATTTTTCCCATTTTAAAACATCAACAAACCAGGAAAGAAAGAAGAAAGTAGATATCAATCAAATATCTTGAGGATTAATTCCTAAGTATAAGTCAATGGCAAAAACACCAATGAAATTTACAAACAGTTTTGACTACATAAAAACCAAACACTTTGCACATCTAAAGGCACACAAGTGTGTTATTAGTTTATATATGGTGCTCAGAACACTAGCCAGAAACCTTAAAGTATGAAAAGTTGAACTGGGGTGAGGGTGGAACTGAGACTGCAAAGGGTCTTTTTTAACCTGTTATGAGCTTGGACATTAGCCTAATAATGAAGCGCAGCTAATTTTTGACACCTATATGCTCTTAGTCAAAAAAGAAATATGAGTGCCAGCAAAACCTGAAAATCTGTACTTTGAGGAGGTGAAAATTGACTTCCTTATTCTGTTGCTTTTTGAAAATGCAGGTAGTAGTTCATTCTTGTATGGAAAAATAAAAGAAAACATTAAATGCTCTTCTCTATGACTCACAGTAGGTATGAAAATGTCATGCTACCTATAACTGCCATTTATTGAGAGATGAAAGATGCCTCAGGATGATGATATGTACTTTCTCTCCTTCACCCCACATTGCATCTTACAAGGGAAAGATTTCATCAACTCCATTTTATGATTGACTGAAATAAATCAGATCACATGCCTAAAAGGAAATATGCATCCTTTGAGGCTCCTTTTCACTAACTCCTTCATATCTTTTTTTGAACTAAACAAGGCTGTAACTTCACATCCTTAATAATGTAAATAGGCAAATAAAGAGAAAACCACAACAAGGTATGAAAAGTTCATAGAGGTGTGAGAAGGGTGCTCTGAAAGCAGGGATATGATAACCATCAGGATCAGGCTAATTCCCAGGTGAGATGCCAGCAGCAGAATTTATAATCACAGGTGTAAATTCATCTTGAGTAGAGGGAATGACAAGAATCTTGGGGAGGCAGAAGAGAAGTCTGCACATACGCATGCCAGTCTAGGGGTGTAAACTGAATTGAGAATTGCATGTAGGTTTGCATCTAACTTATGGGTGTGAAAAGATGAACTGGAGTGAGGGTGGAACTGAGATGGCAAAGGGTCTTTTTTAGCCTGTTATGAGTTTAGACATTAGCCTAATAATGAAGGACAGCCACTGTGGTACTATAGGCAAAAGAGTAAAATAAGACCTCATTTTAAGAAATATTAATGGTGTCTGACTAGCACTGATTGGTTGAGAGATAAAGATACAAGTTACCATTCCAGAAGTGAGTGATTCACATGAGAAAAAAGGTATAGCAAGTGAAAATAAAGAGAAAATGAATTTAATAATTTATCAGGCACCATAAAGACAATATTCTAAAGTCTTCATGTGAAATGGTCTAGACTTGATCACTTCTATATCACAGAACATAGAGTTGTCTGTCTCACTGCAGTTTCAGAATAAATGCTTTGGGCATTAACATAATAAATCCAAGTTATGACACTAGAGGTAATTATAATAGAAAAAGTCTGATACGGTGTTCAATAATGTGAAAAAAAATGGAACAAAGGAAAAATGCAATAAGGAGAAACGTTGCTTACATAAAAAAGAATAAAGTTAGTGGTTTTAATTAAAAAATATTTCCTGTTTAACAGTGTGTATTTGTTAGCAAACAGGTGACATCAACATCTCACATTTCTCAATAGATATGGATCACTGTTTCAAGTGTCCAGACTCTCACTATCCAAATACTGAGCGAGATCATTGTATCCAGAAGGTTGTGACATTCCTGGCTTATGGAGACCCTCTGGGGGAAGCTCTGGCCTGCACAGCTCTGTGCTTCTCTCTCCTCACTGTTGCAGTTCTGAGGATCTTTGTGCAATACCGAGATACCCCCATAGTCAAGGCCAACAACCGGACTCTGAGCTACATCCTGCTCACCTCCCTCCTCCTGTGCTTTCTCTGCTCCTTGCTCTACATTGGCCGTCCCAACACGGCCACCTGCATTCTCCGACAATTGGCATTTGGAATTGTATTTACAGTGGCTATTTCCACAGTTTTGGCTAAAACTCTCACTGTGATTCTGGCCTTCAAGGCTACAACCCCAGGAAGAAGGATGAGGCAATGGTTGGTCTCAGGGGCCCCAAACTGTGTCATTCCCACCTGTTCCCTGATCCAGATGACTCTCTGTGGGCTCTGGCTGGGAACTTCTCCCCCTTTCGTTGACAGAGACACTCACTCTGAGCCTGGCAGCATCATCATTGAGTGTAATAAGGGCTCTGTCACTGCCTTCTACTGTGTCCTAGGATTCCTGGGTGCCCTGGCCCTGGGGAGTTTCACCTTGGCTTTCCTGGCCAGGAACCTGCCTGATGCCTTCAATGAAGCCAAGCTCCTGACCTTCAGCATGCTGGTGTTCTGTAGCGTCTGGGTCACCTTCCTTCCTGTCTACCACAGCTCCAAAGGGAAGGCCATGGTGGCTGTGGAGGTCTTTTCCATCTTGGCCTCCAGTGCTGGACTCCTGGGCTGCATCTTTGCTCCCAAGTGCTACATTATAATGATAAGGCCCGAGAGGAACACCCTGATGGGGATAAGGGATAAAACACATTCTGCAGGGCAATGATCAAACATTAATGTCTTGGATAGGTGAGATTCCAAATTGATTTAAATTATTCCTTTAATAAGTTATGAAGTAACAAGATGGGAATTATATGAATTTTACAGTTTTCAACTGTCATTTGACTCGCCTTTCTCTTTTTCATAGGGTAAAGGTAACAACTCACAGTCATGTAACCAAGAAGTTTGGATTTAACAAATTATTATAACTAATTAATCATTTATAAATATTCTTATTTTACTTTCTGGTATGGTAGTATAATGAAAAGTCAATTTTATCTAGTGCCTTTGTGATTTTAAAATCTGGTACTCCTTTTATCCATTTTTTTTCACTTTAGAAACTTGTAAGGGCAAATCCCTAATGTTAGTGGAGGAAATTGAATCAGCTCAAAACCAACCATTAACTGCTTTTAGCACAGTTGCACTCTTTTACATCTGTAAATTGTTTCTCCATATACCTGCTTTCCAAATGATAATTCCCTCTCCCTTCCCTTCTGCCTATACTTGCTATGGAAATTGTAATGACCTCATCTCCCCTTGTTAGAATCCTTAAATGCCTCAAAGTACAAAGACTTAGGAGACAGAATTTTAGGCTGTTAGGTCATCAGATCTCCTGCTAACTCACCAATCCATGGTGTAGTCCCTATATTTTCATTGTTTCTCTATTTATATCTCTCAAATTTAAGCATCTCCCAATTATATTAGCCAACTCCTATAAGAGTATTCATTAGTTATTACTTCATTTCCTTGTCGTTTTGAAGTATTTCATTTGTTACACATAAACCTTTATGTATATATATATATGTATGAATTTGATTCTGTATTCACTGATGTAACCTCTCTTAACATCAGGTAGGTCTAGATAGCTGGTAACACAAGTCTTCTCCTATTGTTTTTCTTTTTGAAGTTGCCTTGTGTAACTTTTCTCTTTTACTTGAAAATCATCTGGAAATGTCATTAAAAATAGTGTTGGGATTTTGATTTTTATAGTTGTCCTGAGTATGAAATATATTTGGGGAAGATCTTACCTATATTTACTTCATTACAACTTTTCATTCAGAAACTTGGTACATCTCACTATTTAAATATGCTTCATACTAATTGCATCAGCCACCTTTTCCCAAGTGATGTTCATTTTACAAGTCCATCAGTCAGTGTCCCCACTTCAGCACTCAGGCCCTCTCTTATAATTGCTGATGTTGTCACAGAGGTAGAGGAAAAATGGCAGCACCACACCATGACTTGCACACCTTCTGCCTAAAGGAGTATGTACCTCTTGAGCTCACATTTCATTGGCCAATGTAAGCTTTCTTGTTGTGGTTGTGGACCCAGAAAAGTCATGTTCTCTTGATCCTGATCCAATATTATTAGGTGGGTACTTTAGATTAGGTTGTTTCTGTGGAGAGGTGACACACCCAATTGTGAGTGTGACCTCTTGACTAGATTACTCCCATGGAGCCATGGCTCTTGTTTAGTTTAACTGGAGTCCTTTAAAAGGAGATACTTGGAGTGCTGAAGGAGAAAGCTTAGCCAAGGATGTTGAGAAATGCAGATACCCATTTCCAGTGAGAGAGACAACAGAAGCTAGACAGGAACCAGAACCCAGCAGACATTGCCAGGAGCCTTTCCATAAGACACTAAGCTAAGAGGTGGACTCCACAGTTTTGTCCTGGAGCAGCTAAGCCAGAAACCACAGACACATAGAGGGCAAGCCACTGGAATCAGAAGCTGGAAACAAGGGAACTAGGAACAAGGCCTAGCAGATGCCAGCATGTGCCTTCCCAGCTGACAGAGGTGTTCCAGATGGAATCAACCTTTTCTGAGTGAAGGAAATCTCTTGTCAGTGCCTTGATTTGGACATTTTTATGGTGTGAGAACTGAAAACTTGCAACTGAATTAATCCCCTTTTAAAATGCATCCATTTCTGGTATACTGCATTCTGGCAGCATTAGCAAACTAAAACAGCAAGTCAAAAGGCCAAACTTAATGTCATTCTCATGGGTGAATAAAAGTATCCCACACAGAGGAAAGAAGCAGTTGATGCCAGTAATAAAAATTACTGCAGAATACCCCATGGTCACAAATGTTTACTTCCATCCATTTCACATGCATCCATACCCTAAAGGAAAAGGAAAGAAATGGGAAGGAAAGGAAAGAAATGGGAAGTGCCCATCAATAATATCATCAGGTCTCATGATAATTCCTACATCATGCCTAGGTGTAGCCCTTTTAATCTAGAGATAGGTGAATTAAAAAGAAAACTACCTCTTCATAGGAAATTGCTCATATTCAAAAAGATTTGACTTGTGAAAAGGCAACTTCATATGATTCAAATAATACAAATTGCTATATCAGTTAACTTTTTCATCTTTTTGCATGTGTACAAAAAAAATTTCCAACTTTCAAGAGTTTGCAACAGCAGAATTTATTCATTTACTTCTCATATTATAAATCTTGAAGCATTATATTTATCTCTTTATTCTGCAGCCTAGGTTAAAAAGCAACTCTGATCTAGGACACTGTTACTGTTGGAAGGAGAATACAAAGAATGTTTCAGAATCTAAATATGGCTTCTGCAACTTCTGCTTGGATCTGTTCACATTTTATTGGCCACAGAAAGTCACATAGTCAAGTCTGAGTTCAGTAGGATAAGAAAGGGAAATCCTCTTCTAAAGAAGGGCAAAAATACTTGGAACTAAAATGCAAGCTAGTGCTCCCATCCAGTCATTTTGTTCAACTAATTCTTGGGAGTATCATAGGCATTTTTATATTTTGAAGTCATATTTTTTGTTACTTTTTATTTATTATTTTTGATGTACAAAGAAGGATTTGGTTTTTGTATATTGATTCCTACAGAACCAGCAAACTGGTCTGAAATACTTGGATATATTTCATAGTGAACACATACAAAGTTTTTATTTTTCACTAATTGCACATATTTATTGTCATATTTATTTCTAGGATTCATTACATTATCTAGCATCTTGTATCAGAGTTATGATGGTTTAGGCTACTTGGTAGAGTTCTTGCTTTAGTTGTAATGTTGCAAAGATTTTACCACTACTAATTATAACATATATTTTGTGAACTATATTTCTGGTCAAATTAATAATACTTTGGACATGTCTAGACTCTCAAGAATAGGATCAGGATTACTGTTGAATCTTGTGCTATGTTTTTCATTATCTAGTGCAACATTTCTGCTGAGTGGAATTGTTGGGTCATATGCTAATCGTATACTCTACTTAAGGAATAAATACAGTAAGTAATTACAGGCTCTTTCATCCTATCTCAAGTTTCAACCCATTTCTAAGCTTTGAATATTTCACACAAATAATATTTGCAGTGCATCAGCCCTGTCCTTCAGAGATGGTGGTCCGGTCAGTCATTCCAGGGAAGTGGACAGAATGAGATTACCATGCCCCGGGCTGAAGAGCTATGAGGATGTGGTGTTCTAAGCTTCTAGTGAAGGTGGTCGTATGGTCCAGGATGAGAAAGACAGTCAGCGCCCCGGAGTACATAGAGGCTTGCAGCTGCTCACACCAGATTGCTGATCTCAAAGACACCCAGGAAATACTCTAAGTTCCATAGACCTAAGGCATTCCCAGATTTGTCCATTCACTGTGGATCCCACCCTCCCTGCCTTCCTTCCAGAAACACCCTTCTCTGATAATACCCTTGCTACTTCCCACGAATGGCTGTTCTGAGGACAAAATAAAACCATTTATGAGCAGATAAGTGCTCCTTAAGCTGTCAGCAGCTTTTCTCCAGAGGAAGTTGTGGATGACTTCTACAAAACAATTATCGTGTATTTTACTTAGCAAGTCAGAATAGAAAAAATACACTTAGAAAACTGGGATTTTGACCCTGGCTATGAAGCTATTTGTTGAATTGTCTGTCTTCCCTACTAAATTATAGGCATGGATTTACAATCACTGCCATTTGGAGAAATGCAAATCCAAACCACAGTGAGATACCATTTTACACCCATTAAAATGCTGCTGTTAAAAACAGTAATAAGTGTTGGAGAGAGTGTGGAGAAAAAGGAACACATTCTTTCATTGCTAGTGGGAATATAAAATGGTGCAGCTGCTGTGAAAGGCATTTTGGCAGTTCCTTGGTATTCAACTACGATATGACCTGGCAATCCTATGCCCTAGGTGTATACCCAAAAGAATTGAAAGCAGAAGTTGAACAGATATTTGCATGCCAGTATTGTTAGTGGCACTATTCACGATTGCCAAAAGATGGAAACAATGCAAGTGTCCATCAATTTATGAATAGATAAATAAAATGTAGTTTGTATATATTGTAGTGTGTAAATGTAGTGTGTATGTATACCCACAATGGAATATTATTCATCATTAAAAAGGAATGAAGTCCTGATACATATAAGAGCCTGGATGAACCTTGAAAATATCATTTTGGACTCTGTATTCCTGCGGTCACATGAGGCACTTTTATAAATTTTATATTTGTGAGTGTTCCCTGTTGATTCTGCTTCTCTAGAGAACCCTAATACACCATTATATACATCTGTGTGAAAATGTCCATTCATGTCATGCTTTCAGCTCTTCTGCGTACATACCTACGAATGGGATTGATGTATCATATGCCAATTCTACAGTTAGTTTCCTGAGGAACCACCAAACTTTCTCCCAGAGTGGCAGCACCCTCCTACATTGCAATCAACACTGAATAAGTGTACCTATTTCTGAACAACCTCTCTAGCATTTGTAGATTACTTGTTTTTTTTTCTTCTTAATAATGACATTCTAGAAGGTGTGAGATGATACACATAGTCATTTTGGTTTACATTTCATTAATAACAAATGAAGCTGAACATCTTTTCATGTGCTTTTGAGCAATTTGTATGTCCTTTTTAAAAAATGTGTATTCATGTCTTTTGTTCATTTTTGAATTGAGTTGTTATTGATTAGTAGTATCTCTTAATATATTCTGAATAGAAAACCTTTTTCCAATATGTGTTCTAGTTTACTGGCTGCTGGAATGCAATATGCCAGAAACAGAACGGCTTTTAAAAAGGAGAATTTATTAAGCTGCTAGTTTAAAGTTCTAAGGCTAAGAAAATGTCCCAATTAAAACAAGCTTTGCTGGTTTGAAAGGATGTATGTCCCCTAGAAAAGCCATGTTTTAATCTAAATCCCATTTCATAAAGGCAGAATAATCCCTATTCAATACTGCATCCTTGAAACTGTAATCAGATCATCTCCCTGGAGATGTGATTTAATCAAGAATGGTTGTTAAGCTGGATTAGGTGATGACTTACCTCCCCCCATTTGGATGGGTCTTGATAAGTTTCTGGAGTCCTATAAAAGAGGAAACATTTTGGAGACTGAAAGAGATTTGGGGAGAGCAGAGAATGCTGCAGTACCATGAAACAGAGAGCCCACAAGCCAGCGTCCTTGGAGATGAAGGAAAATGCCTCCTGGGGAGCTTCATGAAACAGGAAGTTAGGAGACAAAGCTAGCAGATGACGACTTGCTCACCATGTACCCTTCCAACTGACAGAGAAACTGTGACTGTGTTCACCATGTGCCTTCTCACTTGAGAGAGAAGCCCTGAACTTCAACAGCCTTCTTGAGCCAAGGTGTCTCTCCCTGAATGCCTTTGATTGGACATTTCTGTAGACTTGTTTTAACTGGGACATTTTCTTGGTCTCAGAACTGTAAACTAGCATCTGATTAAATTCCCCTTTTTAAAAGCCATTCCTTTTCTGGTGTATTGCATTCTGGCAGCTAGCAAACTAAAACACAAGTCTATAGAAATGTTCATTTTAAGGCATCCAGGAAAAGATACCTTGCTTCAAAAAGGCCGATGAAGTTCAATGGTTCTCTCTCACCTGGACTGGCATATGGAAAACATGGTGGCATCTGCTGAATTTCCTGTGGCTATACAAAAGATCCTCTCTCCAAAATATTTCCTCTTTTAAAGAATTCCAGTAAGCAACTCCACCTTCAATGCGGAGAGACACACCTCCAAGGAAATCTCT
Source organism: Tamandua tetradactyla (assembly GCF_023851605.1). Taxonomy (NCBI): domain Eukaryota; kingdom Metazoa; phylum Chordata; class Mammalia; order Pilosa; family Myrmecophagidae; genus Tamandua; species Tamandua tetradactyla. The sequence goes on from NC_135349.1 coordinate 19,164,170, forward strand.
AATCAAAATTTAACACCCACAACTGGGTGGATCACATCTCCATGGGAACAATCAAAATGCTCACACCCAGCAATATTGAATGAGGATTAAAGGACATGGCGTGGGCGGGCCGCGGTGGCTCAGCGGGCAAGAATGCTTGCCTGCTATGCCGGAGGACCCCGGTTCGATTCCCGGCCCCAGCCCATGTAAAACAAACAAACAAACAAACAAAATATAATAAAAAAACAAGATGTTTCCCTTTCTTCCTCCCTTCCTTCCTTCTCTGTCTTTCCTTCCCTTCCTCCCTCTCTCTTTAAAAAAAAAGGACATGGCGTTTCTGGGGTCCACCACAGGTTTAAACTGGCACAATATGTTTGCCAATATTATCTCATATTGCATAGGCTGCCTTTTACTTTCTTGACAAAGTCCTTTGATTTATTTCTTCATTCATTGATCATGCTTTGGGATTAAGGTCTAGGAAACCACCTTCTACTAAAGAGATTTAAGATATTTCTAAATATTATTTGCTAAACATTTTATGGTCTTAGTTCTAATATTTGGTTCTTTGATCCATTTAGAGGTTTTTTTTGCATAAGGTATGAGATACGGGTCCTCTTTCATTCTTTTTTATATGAATATCCAGTTCTCCAAGCACCATTTGTTGAAGGTGCTGCTCTTTCCCAACTGAGTCAATGTGACCACATCTTCAAAAATCAATTGTCCATAGATGAGGGAGTATATTCCTGAGCACAGTTCTCTCCAATTTCTATTCCATTGGTCAGAATATCTCTCTTTATTTCAGTGCCATGATGTTTTGACCACACTAGCATTGTAATATGGTTTAAAGTCAGGTAGTATGTAATCTCCCACTTCATTTTTCTATCTCATGATATTTTCAGCTGTTTAGGGCACTCTGCTTTCCAAATAAATTTGGTCATTGCTTCCTTTATTTCTGCAAAATTCTTTAGTTGGATTACTTGAGTTGGTAAGTGCTGCCAGAATGGGATGGAACAGCTTGTAAAATGGGAATGTTTACATTACAAGTTTACAGTTCTAAGGTCATAAAGTGTCCACATAAAAGTAAACAGAGAAATATACCTTGCTTCAAGAAAGACCAAGATCTGGCCCATGAGAAACCATGTGGCTAGCATCTTCTGGTCTTTGTTTCCTGTTCCATTGCTTCCACCTTTTGATTCCAGTTCCTCTCTAAGCATCTATGAGCCTTCACTTGGTTCCTTTGGGACAAAACTCTGGGTTCTGACTTGCTCAACAGCACATGGGAAGGCACATGGTAACATCTGCTAGGCTTTGCATCTGCAAATATCTGTGTCTAGATGTTTGCACTTTCTGTTGGCACTCCAAGCATCTCCACATATCTGCATCTCTGTCAGCTCTGAAGCAACTGTATTTTCTCCAAAATGTCAGCCCTTTTAGAGGACTTCAGTAAACTTGTCCACACCCACCCTGCATGGGCACAATCACATCTCCATTTAATCCAGGGCCATGCCTATAATAGGATGTGCATATTCATGGAGTAGTTTAATCAGAGGATCATTCCCACAGTTGAGTGAGTCAATGTCCATGGAAATAATCTAATGTAAATTTTTCACCCTACATATTGAATCAAGATTAAGGGACATAGCTTTTCTGGGGTACACAAAACTTTCAAACCAGCATATTCTTCCCTCTGGACCTGCAAAAGACATGTTCTTTCCATATACAAAATACATTCATGCCATCACTATATCAGAAAAACCTTTAAATCATTTCAATGGCAATACAAATACCATCCAAAGTCAGAAATAGTACAAAGTTTCATCAAAGCCAGTTAAATGCATGCTCAGTCCAAAGACATAATTCTACTCTGGCTGTTGACCTATAAAACTCACAAGTTATCTACTTCCAATATACAAAGGAGGAATAGTCACAGGATATGTGTTCCCATTGTCATAGGGAGAAAACAAAAGGTAAATAGTGGTGACTGAATCAAAACAGTTCTGAAAATCTTCAGGGCAAATTCCAATGGATGTCGAAGTCTGAGACTCATTTATACAATAATGTTTCCTCCTCTGGGTTTAGGAGAGCAGTAATTCCATCCTTTCTAAGGGCTTACACAGCAGCTCAGTTTTCTCCAAACACTGGGGCAAGGGTTGAAATTGGGGCATATTGAAGGGATCAACTCTCTCTCAGCTCTACCTTCTCCAAGCATCAAAGAAGCACCCAGGATCTCTACCATCTCCAGGCCTCATGATCAACCCTTCCAGAACAATGGGATGATCACCAGGCTCTCCCCAACCCCCAGTATATGTTATACACCCTCTCTAAGGCCTGAGTCACCAAAACTTTTCCTGAACATCAAAGTGGAAGGCCTGCCCTCTGCCTTTGGGGAAAACTCACCCATCTCATATTGGTGAGTAGGTCTCCACTCCTGAGATTTCTTGGCTTCAGACCTTAGCTTCTCTGGATCTTTCTTTAAAGTCATTTTCCCTTCAACCTTTCCTTTCCTTATCCTTTTAGTCCAGCATTATCAATGATTCCATTCGTACAGATCTCACAAGAAATTTGTTGGTGCTCCATGCAGTATACAGTGATCATATCCATCAACAATAGGCCTTTGCACAAAACCTTTCTGGATAACTCCCTCTCCAGTCCTTTCTTGTCCTGTATGCCTGACTGCTTCTGTATTGGGTTAAGTCTTTACATCAGGCTGTATTCTGTGGGGTCTTACTTTCTGGAATCCTGGAATTTTCCAGACCATCTATTTCTGATATCTTTATACCCAATATTTCAGTTCTCACTTTATCCCTTTTCTCTTGTGCTTTACTATCAGCTGAATGGAACAACCAGGCTGAACTTTCCACGTTTAGTTTGTAAATCTCTTCTGCTAAATATCCAAGTTCATCCCTCTCACATTCTGCGTCCTAGACAGTATCAACACTTAATTTGCCAAATTCTCTGCCAACTGAAAATAAGGGTGGACTTCTTTCCAGTTTACAATGAAATATTCATCATTTCTGTCTAAAGCCTCATCAGAATTATCTTTCTAAGAACAGTTTAATCAAAGCATTCTAAGTCTTCTCTATTAAGATCTCCACAAATCTTCCAGAATCTTCACATTCTCCATTTCAAAAACAATTCCAACATACTTGGTATTTGTAATCTGCAGCACCCCAATTTTCTGGTAACAAAATCTGTATGGTTTTTTAAAACTCACAAGTTATCTACTTCCAATATACAAAGGAGAAATAGTCATAGGATACGTGTTCCCATTGTCATAGGGAGAAAACAAAAGGTAAATAGTGGTCATTGAACCAAAACAGTTCTGAAAATCTTTTTTAATACTGCTGGAATGCAATATACCAGAAATGGAACAGAATTTAAAAAGGAATTTTTTTTATATTACAAATTTATAGTCTTATGTCCAAAAATGTCCAACTAAAGCAATGAGAATGAGATAATTTCACTTCAGAAAGGCTGACGTCTGATCATATGTGTAGGCATATCTCAGGCACCTGCTGGCTTTTGTTCCTAGTTCGGTTGCTTCCAGCTTCCGATTTCAGTGATTTCTTCTCTAAGCATCTGTGGCCCTTCACCTGTCTCTCCAGGGCAAAATTCTGGGTTTTGGCTTGCTTAGCATCACATGGGGAGGCACAGGGTGACCTCTGCTGGACTTTACGTCTCCAAGTTTCCATGTCTAGCTGTTTGCCTTCTCTGTTGGGAATCCAAGCATCTCCAAATGACTGCATCTCTGTTGGCTCTGAAGTAAGTGCATTTTCTACAAAATGTCTCCCATTTTAAAGTACTCCAGTAAATTAATCTAGACCCACCTTGAATGGGTAGAGTCTCATCTCCGTGTAATCAAAAGGACACACATACAATGGGCCGGTCGCATCTTCTTGGAGTAATCTAATCAAAGAGCCACACCCACAATTGAGTAGGTCAGTCTCCATGTAAACAATCTAATGTACATTTACAACCCTACACTACTGAATCAAGATTAAAAGACATTGCTTTTCTTGGTTACACAACACTTTTATATCAGCACAGGACTTTATATGGCATTGCATAATTCTATAAATCAATTTGCGTGGAATTGACATCCTAAATATATTTAATCTTCCAATCCATGAATGTATTATATCCTCCCATTCATTTTTGCCTTCCTTGATTCCTTTTAGCGATGTCTGTATTCATCTGTGCATAGTTCTTTTATGATATTGGTTAGATTTATCCCTAAATATTTTATTCTTTTGGATGCTATTGTAATTAGATATTTTTCTTGATTTCCTCCTCATATTGCTCATTACTAAAGTATAGAAACACATTACTGGGAGTGCAATCGATTTCCAGCCGCTGCACTCCCCAAAAACAAACAAAGGAAACCAAAGAAAGAAAAATCTACCAAAAAATTTTCAACAAATGGTGCCACAATAACGGGATACTTACATGGAAAAAGATTGAAATGTTATCTCTGCCATGAGTCTTACAAAAAAAAAGTAACATATTACTGATTTTTGTGTTGGATCTTGTATTTTATTCTGCCATTTTGCTGTACTCATTTAATAGCTCTGATAGGATTGATGTAGATTTTTCAGGATTTTCTACATATAAGATTATATCATCTTCAGTCAAAGTTTTACTTGTTCTTTTCTAATTTGAATATCTGTTTAAATGTAATTTTATTGAGATGTATTCACATACCTTATAATCATCCAATGTATATGTACTAATAATATTTCTATACAGAAACAGAACCAACAGAAGATATCTATAAATAAGAGATATATAAAAGTGTCTCATGCTACCACTGGGGACACAAGAGTACTAAACATGTAGGGAAGGCTGCGAGCTGGCAACTCCAATGAAGGTCTTTGAGGAACTTGCAAGAAGAAGCTTGCTGGCTGAAGTGGAGAGAGAGATTCTCTCTTCTGAACCCTTCTTAAAAACCATGAGGTGATTAGACTAAGTGCCACTCATTGCAAGACACTCACTCCCTAGCTGACTGCAGATGTAATCAGCTGTGGATGCAACCAATGTGTTCATAATTTGGGTCCACAAAAAGTCCTTACAGCAAGATATAGGCCAGTGCTTGAATAACCAGATAACTGGACACCATTATCTAGCCAAGTGGATACATAAATGTAACCATTACAATCCACCCCTTGTCAACTTGGCAGCTATGCACAGTACCTCGATCTCTAAATAGTAAATAAAAACAGACACTATTTTTAGTGTAACAATACTAAAGTGTGTTTCATGAATCTCAGAACTGCATAAATCTCACAGAATAGGGGGTGAGACATTGGAGAATATTCACTCAAATTTTATGGCATATGCCGTGATTACTATAACAGGAATAATTCAGAATATGTCATATGATATTGGAAGTAAGATAGAGAGGAAAACAAAGATACTTGTTTTATGTACAAACACAAACACACTCATTACAAAGCAAGGAAAATATTCATACCATACAGTTCTTGTTTCTCTATCTGGTCACATGGTCATAGTTCATATCTATCACTAACTTCTTACACTACCCATTTCATGTTGTTTTTACCCTCAGTTAGCATCTCAGCTAGCCATGGTTCTTTGCCTGATGCAGTGACCCTAACCTTCATTACTGTAGTTTCTGGGCCTTTGGTAGTCCTACTTGGATTGGGTTGTTGCAACTTTCCATTGACTTTAATCATAGGACATGGTAGCACTAAGATATGCCCTAAGAGAATCTGCTGTATTCCAGGAAAAGTGTTCTTTACCTCCATTGTGTGGTTATTCCCCCTTGTTAGTAAGGATCAATCTTCCCAGCCAAATATGTAATCCTCTTCTTTGCCTGCTGTTCGGGTGCATAAGTAGCCCAAAGGGGCCAGGTAGCAGTCTTAGCTTCCAGTTCAATGAAATTATTGTTCTGTCTCCTGGTGGAAACACTCCTCCTTCTGGAACTAAGACATGTAAATGGAAGAGCTCAAGGTTGCAGGGACAGGAAACAAAATTTTTCCTGGTGGATCACTAAGGGTGATAGTGAATGGCAACACTCCAAGCCATTTCCATGCTGGATTCATGGAAACATGAATCCTGGCTATGGGAGAAACAGCACCATATACTGGATGCCAATTCAGAGCATACACAGATTCCTGGAGAACATTGACCAAGGCTTACAAGGTATTGTCACCTAGTATGTGCCATAATTGCATCTTCAAAAGCCATTCCAACGTTCTACCAATCCAGATGTACACGATGATGGGGAACATAGTAAGACCAGAGAATTCCATGAGCATTCCCATTCCCTCCTTCACTTGCTGTGAACTGCATCCCTTGATCAGAAGCAATGCTGTGTGGAATTACATGATGGTGATAAGACATTCTGTAAGTCAACAAATGGTAGTGTTGGTGGAAGCATTGTGCACAGGGAAGGCAAACCCGTATCCAGAGGATGTGCCTATTCAAGTTAGAACAAATTGCTGCCCCATCTGTGATGGAGGATATCCAATGATATCAATCTGCCACCATGTAGCAGGCTGACCATCTCAGGGAATGGTGCCATATGAGGGACTGAGTGTGTGTCTCTGCTACTGGCAGATTAGGCATTCAGATTTGGCTGTAGCTAGATCAACCTTGGAGAGTGGAGAATGGAAGTCCATGTTGCTGATGTATAACCTACATCCCTACAACCTTGCCCACTCTTGTTCATGAACCTATTGGACAATGAAAGCACTTGCTGAAGGAAGAGGATGACTGCTATCTATAACTGAGTCATAGCATCCACTGGATTATTCAAACCTTCATCTGCTGAAATCACCCTCTTGTGAGCATTCACATGGGACAAAAATATCTTCAAGTTCTTTATCCACTCAAGTCTATTAGCATAACTCTTCCCCAAACCACTTTGTCACCAATTTTCAAATCATGCTCCTTCCACATCCCTGACCATCTGGTCAAACCATTAGCAACAGCCCAAGAGTCAGTATACAAATGTGCCTCCCATCACTTTTCCTTCCAAGTAAAATGAACAACCAGACACACAACTCAATGTTCCATCCATTGAAGGATTTCCCTTCACCACTGTTGTTCTGGGGTATATTGGAAAGGGATGCAGTCATACAGCTGTTCTAAACTCAGGTGGTACCTGCACATCATGCAAAAACATCTGCAATACACCCAAATTTTCTCTTCCTCAGTCAACTGACTGTAAGGGACTCCCAAAGAGGCCATAACTCAGGGCTGGGAAAGAAAAAGTAATGTAACAGGAGTGGGGACCATGGGCATTTGGGCCACTTCCTCACCTAACTTACTTATGCCTTCAGGGCCTTCTCAGGCCCTAGCTCAAATATACTGTTTCCACTTTATGATAGGATGCTGTTGTGCATACCCAATTTTATGGCTTCAGACAATACTTGGTTTATGATATGCAGCTCAGGTTGTCTGGTCACTAGGAGACTTGTGGTTAAGTGGTCAGTCTCTAGTAAGTTCCAGTAGCAGGCCAATAGCTGTTTCTCAAAAGGAAAGTAGTTATCTGCAAAGGATGGTGTTCTAGTGTGCTAGCTGCTGGAATGCGATATACCAGAACTGGAATGGCTTTTAAAAAGGGGAACTTAATAGGTTGCTAGTTTACAGTTTTAAGGCTGAGAAAATGTCCCAGTTAAAGCAAGTCTATAGAAATGTCCAATCTAAGGCATCCAGGAAAAGATACCTTGGTTCAAGATGGCCAATGAAGTTCAGAGTTTCTCTCTCAAGTGAGAAGGCATATGGCCAACATGCTCAGAGTTTCTCTCTCCTCTGGAAAGGCACGTGGCTAATGCAGCATGATCTTCTAGCTTTCTCTCCTGGCTTCCTGTTTCATGAAGCTCCCCAGGAGGCATTTTCTTGCTTCATCTCCAAAGGTCGCTGGCTTGTGGACTCTCTGTTTCTGTGGTTATGTTATTCAGCTCTCTCGGAATCTTCCTCTTTCTCTAAAATGTTTCCTCTTCTATAGGATGCCAGTAAATTAATCAAGACCCAGCCAAGTGAGTGGAGACATGTCTTCACCTAATCCAGCTTAACAACAACACTTGATTAAACCAAATCTCCAGGGAGATGACCTGATTGTAATTTCAAACATACAGTATTGAATAGGAATTATTATACCTTTCTGAAATGGGACTTTGATTAAAACAGCTTTTCTAAGGTACATACATCCTTTCAAACCAGCACAAATGGCAAGGCCTAACTCCAAATATCCTAAGGGCTCCAGTGTGGTTCACCAACAGGGGCCTGCCGAAAGCTCCAGACAGCAATGGTATTTTCCATTGACACTTCAGCATCATTGAATCTGCTGCATCATATGGTCCAAGGGACAGAGCATCTTGTACAAGAGCCTGGACCTGATGCAGAACTTCCTCTTGCTCAGGTCCCCATTCAAAACTAGCAGCTTTATTAATCACTTGGTAAATGGGCCAGAGTGTCAGACCCAAATGAGGAAAATGCTCTCTCCAAATCCAAAGAGATCAACTAGGCATACTGTCTCTTTCATGGCCATAAGAGAAGCCAGTTGCAACAGTTTATCCTTCACCTGTGAAGGGATATTTCAATATTTTCCACACCACTGGACACCTAGAATTTCACTGTATTGGAAGGCACCTGGATTTCTGTTGGACTTATCTCCCACCCCCTGACATGCAATGCTTTAACAATAAGTCTAGAGTTGTTGACCCTTCTTGCTCACTTGGTCCAATCAACATGATACCAACAATATATTGGACCAGTGTGACACCTTGTGGGAGGGAGAAATGATAAAAGTCCCTTCAGACAAGTTATGACATAGGGCTGGAGAATTGATATACTCCTGATGTATATTTCTGGCCTTGCTAGATGAAAGCAAACTGTTCCTGGTGGTCCTTACTAACAGCAATTGAATAAAAAGAATTTGTCAGATCAATAGCTATACCAGGTACAACGGGATATATTGATTTTCTCAAGCAATGATACCACATCTGGAACAGCAGCTCCATTTGGAGTCACCACCTGGTTTAGTTTAAAATAATCCATCATCATCCTCCAAGATCCATCTGTTTTCTGCACAGGCCAAATAGGAGGGTTGCAGGAGGATGTGGTGGCATTCATCACCCCTGTATCCTCCAAGTCCTTAATAGTGACACTAATCTCTGCCTTCCCTCCAGGAATTCAGCATTGCTTCTGATTTACTATTTTTCTAGGTAAGAGCAGTTTGGCTTCCACGTGGCCTTTCCTAATATAATAGCCCCCACTTCATTAGTTAGAAGCCAATTGGAGATTCTGCCAGTTGCTCAGTATGTGTACTCCAATTATGCATTCTAGAACTGGGGAAATAAGTAAAGAATGGGCTCAGAGACACCGTAGAATCACTGAGATGGACCTGAACTAAAACTCCATTGATCACCTGACCTCCATAAAATGCCACTCTGATTGGAGGACTGGAGTGGCATTTTGTGTCTCTGGAAATTAATACCTCTCCTGAACCAGTGTCTAATAATCTCCTAAATGTTATCTGATCAGATGCACAGTTCTGAATGCACAGTTATCCTGGTTAAATGCTACATGTCTCCTTGGGGAAGGTTGGGATGAAGGTTAACAATATAAATTTGTGGCAGTGTCACAGGGCCCTTACACAAAAGGACCTGACCTTTCCTTCATTTTGTCTCAAATGGGAATTGATTAAGGATCAGTGTCTCTCTGTTTTATAACTCAAGCTAGACTTTCATTCACTTGACCCAGAATTCTTATGCTTAGACAGCTCAAACCAAAATTTAGTAAGCTTCTCATCTATTGTACTTCTAGTTACCTCCATGATCTACTGGCCAAAGGCAGAGGTCACTTCAAGTTAGAGTATTTTGGCTGCTACTTTGAGTCTGCTGTCCATCATGATAGCCCAACCCACCTTGTCTTTTATGACTAAGTGGAACCACATAACTTCTGCCAACTCAGCACCTGATCATCCCCATTTTGTTTAAGAATGCCAGCTCAGTGTCAGCAGTTCCCACAGTAATATCTGACCTACAGAGAAGGGTGAATACAGAGCTCTTCAGGGATGATGAAACTAGCCTCACAGATTTAGTCCTCACAGTTCGGGTAAAATATGTGTCATCTGGGCATTAGAGGGGTGTGTGAGCAGGTCTTCCATGATAAATCCACTCTAATATTCCAGTCTCACTAAGCCTTTGAATCCAGTCATCTACATCACACCAGGGCAGTTTTGACATTTCAAACTCAGATAATATCAGCCACTTTTGATCCATGTTTCAGTCAACCATCCAAAAAAACTCTTAATGCACTTTCTAACACCTCAAGCTACAACATTGAATCCAGAATCCCTGTATAATGGGCCCATATTAATAAATTCAGCCTGATCCAGCTTTATATTGTAAAGAAGGATATTATAAAGCTTAACAGTAGCTAAATTTTCTTGCTTAATTTAGCTATTTACATATATTTTAGCTTCTGAATGATAGAAATATCCAGCAAAAGCATTTGTGTCATTTTATATTCACTGCTATGCATTTGGTGTGAGTTAAGAATTGTAAGGAAAAGAGTTATAGGCTCCATCAGGCTAAGAAAAACAACCCGGAACTTCCCAGGGGTGGTTATCTGCTGCCTTGGTTATGCAAGTTTATCTGCTGCCTTGGTTATGCAAGGTTATCTGCTGCCTTGGTTATGCAAGGTTGTAACTGCCAGAGGATGTTTATCTAAGAATGCAACTGAGAAGGTTGAGTAAGGGAGTTTTGCAGAACGAGACAGCTGCTTCCTGCATGAAGCAGCTCCCATGACTCATGCGCGAAAAATGTTTATCTGCTTCTTGCAAAATGTTTGTTATCTGCTTCTTGCAAAATGTTTGTTATTTGCTTCTTGCAAAATGTTTGTTATCTGCTTCTTGCATGAAGCAGCACCTGTGACCCATGCTCGACCGTCACCCCCCTCCTCCTACCCATTAAAAGCTTCCCCAAACCTAGGCTTGGGGCTCTCTGTTCCTGCACGTTCAGTGAGCCCCACGCATGTGTGGTAAATAAACCCCTTTGCATGTTGCATGAGAGAACATCTCTTGGAGTCCTCCTTTGCATGGCAGAACTCTCGAATTCTTACAATATTCCTTCCATAATTAACCGACATGCTTAATATACATTCCCACACATATTCTTCTGATTTCTCTCTGTTTAAATTGGAAAACTCATGCGGTTCTTTTTGAGTACAGCAAATCTCCTAATGGGTCACACTTCACTTCTCACCTCTAAGGATCTATTGGAACTTTAGTCTAATTATAGATGTGGAAGAAATTGGGGTGGTTGGGGTAGGTCATGAAAAGATTAAGAATTTCAAACCACTTCATTGTGGTTTCATCTGGTGAAACAGTATTAATCTTTCCAGACAAAGGAGTCAGGACTTCTACACCAGGGGAAGTGGTTACCTGTCCCGCAGTCACTGAAGGGTTAATCTCATCAGGTGGAGGTTAGAGGACAGACTTCTCTGGGCAGTCTGGAGATTGGGCAGCTGCTTCCTCACAGAAGATTGGAGGTGGAGTGATGGTTTCCTCAGGGCAGACCACTACAGGTTTATGTAGAAAAGATTCAGCAGAATCTAGGCTTGCAATGTCCCCACTGCCATCATTACTTATCCATGTGTTTCCATCCTAATTTTGAGGACCCCACTTCTTTCCAATCAATGCCTTCACTTTAACAGCAGACACCCTGGAAGGCTGAGATTTCAGGTTACATTGTAATTCTGATACATGAACAATGGGATTCTGGGTGTGGTTTTCAGAGATCTCAAGTCTGTGGCCACTGAAAATAAGATTTTCCTTCAGAGAGCATGTAGAAATTTTTACAAATTTCATACAGCAGTTAAACTGCAAATTTGGAGACTTAAGCTCACACCTTTCCTTTAAATCTGCTTCTAGAGAATCTAGGATTCATCAGTGCTTTTGAATCTCATTAGAGTAGAAAAACAATTGTAAAAGCATATTTTTAAGGTTCTGTTTCTCAAGAACCGATCCCAATACCAGGCTTTATTAGTCAGGGTTCTATAGAGAAGAACCAACAGGAAATATCTGTAAATATGAGATTTATACAAATGTTTCATGCAACCTTTTAGGATGCAAGTTTCCAAAATCTGTAGGAAAGGCCTCAAGCTGGGAGCTCCAATGAAAGTCTTCAGTGAATTCACCAGGAAGGCTGGCTGCCTGAAGCAGAAAGAAAGAGACTCTCTCTTTTGGATTCTCCTTTAAGACCTTTTGGTAATTAGGCTTTCATTCATTGCCAAAGGCACTTCCCTTTAGCCTACTGCATATATAAGCAGCTATGGAAGCAACCAATTTGGTCATAACTTAAGCCCTCACAGAAAAATATAGGCCAGTGCTTACTTGAACAGACAACTGGGAACCATCACCTGGCCAAGTTGATATATGAAATTAGCCATCACAGTATACAATCAAGGCTTCACAGTATCACATTATAAGTGTGCATTCATCACCACAATCAATTATTGAACATTTTCATTACTCCGCAATAACAATGAATTAACAAAAATTAAAATGAACACACAAAACATTCCATACCCGTTATTCCTAATTTATTTATGCACTTATTTATGTATTTGTTTATTTATTGATTTTTTTGTTTATTTGTTATCTTTATTTTCTTACACATTTGTCCATACACCTATAAAGGCAGTCAATCACAGGGAGTCACAATTACATGGCCACACCATAAAGATTACTTAGTCATACAGTCATCTACAAGAATTAAGACTACTGGATTACAGTTCAACACTTTCAGATATTTCCTTCTACATATTCTAATGCACTAAAATTTTAAAATGATATCTATATAATAACTAAGAATAACCTCCAGAATGACCTCTCTACTCTCTTTGAAATTTCTCAGCCACTGAAATTTTATTTTGTTTCATTTTTCTTCCTCATTTTTGTCAAGAAGACATTCTCAATATCACAATGCCATGCTCAGGATTATCACTGACAGTCATGTCCCACATTGTCAGGGAAATATGCACCCCTGTGAGTCATTCCTATGTAGCCAGAGGGCAGTGAGTTTACTTGCAGAGTTGGCGTAGAGAGAGAGGCCACGTTAGAACAACAAAATTCATTCTCTCAGGGTAACTCTTAAGCATAATTGTAAGAAGGTTTTGCTTCTGCTCTGCAGGAAGAATTTTCATAAAGGCTAGACCAACGTTCAACGTGTTGGTCTATTAAACCAATAGTCCACAATGTTTGTAAGAATATTGGGAATTCCCCAAGAGGAGAATTTAATATTTCCACATTTTTCCCCAGTCCCTTTAGGAGATTTTGCTAATAATTTTTGTTTTCTACACAGATTATTTTGGTATGTGTCAACTTATCACAATGCCTCCCACAAACCAACAAGATCTTACTCCTTATTTAAAATTCCAAGTAATGATGGTGTTTGAATAACTTAACCATACAAGTAAAATTAGATAGTAAGCTACAGAAAATATAAATTTCACACCAAATAAATATCTCTTCCTTTGGTCTGAAGCAGTAGTGGAAGTTTAAAGGCACAGTCAATAACATATTTGGATACCTTTTATTTCCTTATCTTTTAACTAATTGCTCTAGTAAGGATTTCCACTACAATGTTAAATAACAATTTTAACAGTTAGTGTCCTTGTCTTTTTCCTTCTTAGTAGGAAAGCTTTCAGTCTTTCCCTATTGAGTATGATGTTCACTATATATTTTTCATATATTCCCTTTATCATGTTGAGGAAGTGTCCTTTCATTCTTATCTTTTGAAATGCTTCCATCAGGTTAAGTGTGAATTTTGTCAGATGACTTTTCTCCATCAGTTGAGATAATCTCATAGTTTTTCCCCTTTGATTTATTGAGTGATGCATTACTTTAATTGATTTTCTCGTGTTGAACCAGCTTTGCACACCTGGAATAAAAGTCACTTGCTCACGGTATATAATTAAAGAAATTATGGTGGTTTCAATCTGAAAGTATTATAGATTGAAAAGAAAAAGTTGAGAACATTTGCACGTATATTCATTAAAGACATTGATCTGCAGTTTTCTTTTCTTGTTGGTTCTATGTCTAATTTTGGCATTAGAGTCCTGGTGGTTTCATATGAGGAGTTATGTTGCTTTCCCTCCTCTTCAATTTTTTGGAAGGGTTGAGTAGGGTTGGTACTATTACTTTCCTGATTGCTTGGTAGAATTCAAATGTGAAGCCATCTTGTCATGAACTTTTCTTTGTTGAGAGATTTTTGGTAATAGATTCAAACTCTCTTCTTTTGATTGATTTGTGGAAGTCTTCTATTTCTTCTCAAGTCAATGCTGGTCACTCATGCTTTTCTTGGAAGTTTTTTCAGTTCATCCAACTTGTTTGGTTTGTTAGCATATAGTTGCGTATAGTATACTCTCATTATCTCTTTTATTCCTGCAAGGTCAGTAGTTATGATCCCCTCCTCCTATATCTGATTTTATTTATTAGCATTCTCTCTCTCTTTCTTTCTTTGTCAGCCTAGCTAATACTCCATCGATTTTATTGATTTTCTCCTTATTGATTCTCTCTCTATTGTTTTCATGTTCTCAATTTCACTTATTTCTGTGGCACTTCTTATTCCTTTCTGCTCTTTCCTTTGGGTTAGTTTGCTGTTCTTTCTCTAGTTTCTCCAGACATGAGTTCTGTCTTCAATTTTTGTTCTTTCTTCTTTTTAAATATTGGTGCTTAGTGCCATACATTTTCCTCTCAGCACAGCCTTTGCTGTAGCACATAATTTTTTATAGGTTGTGTTCTCATTTTCATTTGACCCAAGACATTTTCTGATTCCTATTGTAATTTCTTCCTTGACCCACTGGTTATCTAAGAGTGTGTTCTTTAGTCTCCTAAATATTTGTGAATATTCCAGCCTTCTGTCTTATTGATTTTACACCTCACTCCATTATGACCCAGAAAAGTGTTTTGCATAAACCTGACCTTGTAAAATTAATTGAGAGCTGCTTGAGACCCTGCATGTAGTTTATCCTGGAGACTGATCCATGGACAGTTGAGAAAAATGTATATCTTGCTGTTGCAGGGTGTGTGGGGTGCAACGTTCTGTAAATATTGTTAAGTGTAGTTCATTTATCATATCACTCAAGATCTCTGTTTCCTTGTTTATTGTCTGGCTAGATGTGCAATTCATTGATGAGAGTGATGTATTAAATTCTCCAAATATTATTGTAGAGATGTCTACTTTTCTTTTCATTGTTTTCAGTGTTTGCCTGATTTTAGGGCAGTCAGGCCTGATGCCAGAATTGGTACCCATTCTATGTGCCCCTTTCCTTGTGACTCAACGCTTTTCCAGTTCTGAGCTCAGGAAACTTCAAAAGCCACTGATTTTTCACCAGCCCCATCTCTCTGCTGGGGAGAGATCTCTCAGTTTCTTTCTTGACTTTCTTGACTATGCTCAAAGCTGCAGGAAGATCTGAATTTGTGAATCAAAGCCATTATTTGAGCTTGGTTGAAATTTCCTTCCCTTACTCTTAGTAGAGAGGACTTCTGTTTCCCTCTGAGGAGAGACTCCAATACAACCAGCAATGTCAATAGGAGAGGAGGCAGCAGACTCCACAGCCTGGAAGAATTATACTTACATTTCTTTGCTACTATGATCTGGTCCCTTCCACCTGTTCCAGATTGGTGTATGATGTATGTCTGATCACAGAAGTCCCCCAACAGTTCTTTCAAATGGTTCCTAGCTATTAATCAGCTACCCTAGAGGATGAGCAGAATCCCACACTTCCCTATGCCATCTTCTTGCATAGGAATTGTATAATTCAGTGTCATTCAATACATTCATAATGTTGTCTAACAATCATCACTATTCCCAGAATTTTTTTAGCATCACGAACAAAAATTCTCTACCCATTAAACAGTAATAGTCCATTCTCCTTCATGCAGTCACCAGCAACTTCTTTTCTACTCTCTCTCTCTGAATTTGCCTGTTCTTAAATACATCATTAAAGTAGAATCAATCAACATTTGACTTCTAGTGTCTGGTTAAGTCATTTAGCAGACATTTTCAAGGATCATGTTGTAGCATGTAGCAGAAGTTCATTCCTTTTTGTGGATGAATAATGTTCTATTGTATGTATATACCATTTTTCTTTTAATTACTCATCTATTGATGAACACTTTTTGGTGACTGTGGATAATTCTGCTATGAACATTGGTATACAAGTATTTGTTTGAGTCCTTGTTTTGAATTCTTTGGGGATATAGCTAGGACTGGAATTGCTGAATCATGTAATAATTCAATATTTAATTTTTTAGGAACTGCTAAACTGCTTTACTCAAGGCTACATCATTTTACAATCTTATGAGGAATGTATGAGAGTTATGACTTTACCACATCCTCACCAATGCTTGTTATTTTCTGTTTTTATAACAACCATCCTGGTTGCAAGGGTGTCTCATTTTGGTTTTGACTTTTATTTTCCTAAAGATGAAATATGTTGAACCTATTTTCATGTGCTTGTTGGTCAGTTGACTATCTTCTTTGGAGAAATGCCTATTCAAGTCCTTTGTGCATTTTGGAGGGGTTGCCTGTATTTTGTTATTAAGCTATAGAAATTCTTTATATATTCTATACATTAATCCCTTATCAGCTATATGATGTGCAATTATTTTCTCCCAATCTTCAGGTTGTCTTTTCAATTTTGTGAAGGTATCCTTTGAGGCATAAAAGTTTTTAATTTTTCTAAAGTCCAGTGTGCTGAATTTTCTTTTATTGCTAATGCCTTTGTGTCATTGCTAAATACTCAAGCAAGAGAATTTTCCCCTCTATTTTCTTTCAAGAGTTTCAAAATTTTATTTCTTAATTTAAATCTTTGATCCATTTTGACCTAATTTTTGCATGTGGTATAATATAAGCATCCAGCTTCATTCTTTTTGCAAGTGGATTTTTCATTTTCCCTGTAACATTTGTGGACAAGATGGTTCTTTTCCCATTTTTCAATGATGTTGACACTATCAATGGAGAAATAACAAACTGAGCTGAAAGGCATCAAAGACATTAAATTGGTATCTTTGAATTTCAGTGGGAGCACAGATTCATGTAGCAGTCCAAATCATGTCCCATCTTGGCATTTTTATGGAAAGATTTTAAAAGAAAAAGAAGATTATATTAGTTAGTGGTTTATGAATATTTCAGATACTTTGACTGTCACTCAGGTTAATTAATTAATTCATTAATTCAGACACCTAACTGGGTTCACTATTTGGTTTGTTTTTTAGGCCATATTTCCTTGGGGTTTTGAAGATCATTCTTGTTTGAGTCTTTGCATACTTGGGTACTTTGTGATATCTAACTGAGATCTGCCTAAGAGTAACCTCCAGAATGACCTCTTCAATCCATTTTGAATCTCTTAGCCATAGTAACTCCACTTTGTTTTATTTCATTTAACTGCACCCTTGTTAAATGCCAATTGACCATGTATGTGAGGGTTTCTTTCTGGTTTTCTATTATATTCCAAAGGTCTATATGTCTATAAAGGTCCATATGCCAGTACTGCACTGTTTTGATTACTATCTATATGAAATAAAGAAGTGTGAGTCCTCCAACTTGATTTATCCTTTGTCAAGATTGATTTTTTTTATTTGGGAAGTCTTGAAATACATGTGAATTTGACAATTGGCTTTTCTATTTCTACAAAAGAAACCCCACTGAGATTTTGATAGGGATTGCATTCAAACTGTAGACTGCTTTGTGTAGTGCTGTTACCTTAAAATATTAAGACATTGAAGCTATATATATACATCATGGAATATTTTCCACTTTTTAGGTCCCCTTTAATTACTTATGTAGCATTTTGTAGTTTTCGTGGTCCAATTCTTTGCTTACTTGGTTCCAGTTTAATCTAATTATTTTATTCTTTTTGACAGTATTGTAGATGAAATTGTTTCTTAATTTTCTTTTCATATTTTTCACTGATTGAATATAGAAATAATATCGATTTTTGCATGCTGAGTTTGCATCCTATAACTTTGCTGAATTAATTCATTTGCTCTAACAGAACACTTATTGAATCGATAAGGAAAAACCAAGCAATGCAATTAAAAAAATAAGTAACAGAAATTTACTAGAATAAGAAGCAGAAATGGTCCATAAGGATAGGGAAAGGTGATAAACTTCATTAGAAATCAGGCAATATCTATTAAAATTCCAAATGATGCCACATTAAATGGGCTATTTCGGCAAAAATTTAAAAGCAGCATGATACAAGTAATGGCTAGAATGAGGAGCAAATAGGAACTTTAATTCTCTGCTAACAGAATGTAAATGGATACAATTATTTTCCAGAACAGTTTTGCATTTAATCAGCAATGTCATGTACACATAGAATATGCCCCAGCAAATCTCCACTTGAATACTCTTGGAAAACTACTGTGCATCTATGCTGGTTTGAAACTGTTATGTACCACAGAAAAACCAGGTTCTCCTAACACTAATCCAATCTTGTGGGGCAGATGCATCTTTGGGGTTGGAGCAGATCCATCCATGTCTGTGGAGAGGGTGATTTTGCCCCAGAAACAGGGTGTGGACCTTCTGCTTCATCTCTCATGAAGAGTGTTGCCCCCTCAAGGCTCAGACAGGGTGGAGCACTTTCCTCATGGACTGGGGGGAGACTGGCTACTGCCCCATTGTTCTGAGGGTGTTGAGCATGTACTCCAGAGATGACAGAGGAGCTGATTGCTGCCACAATGCTTGGAGAGGGTGAATGCAAGAATAAGGTGGTTGCCTTAGTATTCCCCAATGTTACAACTTTGATCCCAGTGTTTGGGAAGAATCCAACCACTGTGTAAACCCTTGGAAAGGGAGGGTGTGCTGCTACCTCAAGCCTCAAGGATAAATGAATCTAATGGTGTGGGTCTTGCAAGTTTTAGAAACTCTTTGGGACCTTGACCTCCCCCCTTTTTCTTCCTATATCACACTATAAAAATGGAAATGTTTATCCTATGACTGTCCTTCCTTTGCATTTTAGAAGCAGATAATTTCTTCAGATATGCACAGACATAAGGGAATTTTCCCTTAGGAGAGTAACTGACTTTGATCAGATTTTGTACTGTTTCTGACTCTGTATTGTACTTGCATTATTACTGAAATGGTTTAAGGTTTTTGTAATATTGTGATGGAACAAGTATATTTGTATATGGAAAGAACATGTCTTTTCGGGGAGGACAAATGACTCTCTGGGGATAATTCTGGATTTAATCTCTTAGCATCTCAAAAATCTGCATCCTGGTTTCATATCTCTGCTCTCCATGTAGGTTCTGCCTCTCTGTGTCTGCTCCCTAAGCATCCGCTTTCTCCAAAATATCTTCCTTTTAAAGGAAGCCATACTCTTTTAATCCTAGTCCATCTTGTGGAGGCAGAACTATTGTATGGTGGGATCTTTTGATTAGGTTGTTGTGGCAGTTTGGTTCAGGTACCAACTTGACCAGGTAAAGGTGCCTAGTTTTGTTACTGTGGCCATTAGCCAATGGCATGTGAAGCTCGTCTGTTGCTGATTATATCTGCAGTAAGCTTGGAGTTATGCATGCTTCAATGAATGATGTTTGACTTAATTGGCTGGAAGCTTAAATGAGAGAGTTCAATATAGCACAGCCCAAACAGCTCAGCATACATCATCTCAGCACTCAGAGCTCAGCCCAGGCCTTTGGAGATGCATAAAGGAATCACCCACCCAGGGTAAGATGCAGGAACCCAGAGTCCTGGAGGGAAGTCCAGCAGAGGTTGCCCTGTGCCTTTCCATGTAAGAAAGAACATCAATTGAAAGTAAGCTGCCTTTCTTCTGAAAAACTATACATTTTTCACTAAATAAATCCCCTTTTATTGAAAGCCAATCCATCTCTGGTGTGTTGCATTCTGGTAGCTTTGGCAGACTAAAACAGATTTGGTATCAGGACTGGGGTGCTGCTGCTGTTTTCAAACACCAGACATGTTGGAACAATGTTTTGGATGGATAAGGGGAAGACTTTGGAGGAACTGTAAAGAGAATGATGGAGAAGTCCTGGAGTGCTTGAAGAGACTGTTGGTATAAACGGTACCATCGCCAATCTGGACAAAGGGGGCAAAAAACAGACAAATTGGAGTTTGCAGAGTGAGAACCATGAAAGCTCAGGTCTGAAGCCAAGAAACCCCAGGTGAGTAGAGTTGACCCACCCATATACATGAACAGAGTGAGTTTGTCCTGAAGGGAGAGGATGAGTCTCCCACCTCATTGCAGTGGGAGAGTTGTGCCACCTCAGGCCTTGAAGGGGGTATAGCATACTCCTTGAGGATTTGTGAGACCCTGGCTGCCACCACACAGAGGAGTTCTGCATGTGCCCCAGAAATGGCAGAGAGCCCAGGTGTGGTCCTGATGCTTGGAGAGGATGGAGCCGAGAAAAAGGTGGCCTCCTTAATGTCCCTCAAGGTTGATTCAGAAAGAGGTAGGCCACTGCATAGTCCCTTGGAGAGGGTGGGTCTTCCACTTTCTTAAGCTGAAGGATAAATGAATTTCAGACTTTGAAATCCAATGGAGTTTGCTCTGAAGATTTTCAGAACTGTTTGGGTCTTGTGACTCTTGTATTCCTTCCAATTTCTCCCTATGGAAATGAAAACATGTATGTTGTGACTGTCCCCCTTTGCATATTGGCACTAGATAACTTGTTTTGAGATTCATAGGTCCACAGCAGACAAGAATTTTTGCCACTTTAATATGTTTAAGGTCAGGTGCATAGTGGACAAGAGTGGACATGTGGTAGTTAGGTTCAGATGTTATCCTGGCCAGGTGAAGATGCCTAGTTTTATTGCTGTGGACATGAGCCAATGGCATGTGAAGTTCATCTGTTGCTGATTACATCTGCAGTCAGCTAGGAGGCATGCCTGCTGCAATAAATGATGTTTGATTTAATTGGCTGGAAGCTTAAATGAGAGAGCACAACATAGCAAAGCCCAAGCACCTCTACATACCTGATCTCAGCACTCACAGCTCAGCCCAGGCCTTTGGAGATGCAGAAAGGAATCACCCAAGGAAAAGTCGTTGGAACACAGAGGCTTGGAAAGAAGGCCAGCAGAGATTGCCCTTTGCCTTCCAGTGTAAGAAAGAACATCAACTGAAAGTTAGGTGCCTTTCCTCTGAAGAACTATACAATTTTAACTAAATAAATCCCCTTTTATTAAAAGCCAACCCATTTCTGATGTGCTGCATTCTGGCAGCTTTGACGGACTAAAACAGCTGTTTCTGTGAGATGTGAGATACTCAACTGTGGGGGTGAACTTTGATTGGATTATTTCCATGGAATTGCAACCCTAGCCTTTCAGGGTTGGGCCTTATTTAGTGCACTGGAGTGATTAACAGAGCTCATGGAGAGAGAAAGACCTCAGACCTAAAACCGAGGGCAGAGCATCTGGACTGTTAAGTCATACCATTTGACTGGGAGGCTTGGCCACATTTTCACTTTTTCTTCTTGCTTGGCTCAATGTATGCGGGAGTTCACTGGTTAAATCATCTATGAATATGCTTTATGCTTTACCTCTTGCTTTGTTATTTTATTTCCATAAGCAGAATTGAGAAGATTTGATTAAAGAAATTGTTATATTGTTGTCTAATATTTTGCAGATCAGTTATTGACAGTTTAGAAAAAAATTGTAATTTCTATAGCATTTGTAAACATTTTTATGCAGCATAAAATATATCAAGTGAACTTTATTATTAGTACTTCATTTTCAAAAAGTTAAAGAACAGATGCTGTGAAACTGTTTGGAATAAAAAAGTTATTCTTTAGAGTTTGACTGTGAGAAAGCAAAATGTTGCAAGTTGTCAGGTTTGAGAAAACATTTGCTTCCTTACTTAACTAAAGCTGAGGGGAAAAAACTTAGTCTTTTCAAACACTGAGGTGATTCACTTTTCTTACACAGCCAAGGACATGATAAAGTTAACAGAAAGGACAAGAACTTATTTTGATAAAACACAGACTGCTTTTTATACTGATTACTTAGAAATGGCTTTTCTAACTTTTCATTAAAACAGGCTAATAGTATAAGAAAATTTTGCCCCTTAAGCAGAGAGAAAACTAGATTTTAGTTTAGCATCAGTATACTGTTTGATACAAATTTTTTTTTAACTTTGACCATAATTTCCTTTTTCACAAGCCTTTAGCAATTTTCTATATCTATTCAGGTTTTGTCTTACACTCTCCTGATTGTGCAACAGCCATTCATTTCACCCTATGGCAAAACTACTTTCTTTTCCCTTTTAATAAAAACACATCCTTTATATCCTTCAAACTTAAATTACCAAAATTATTTTGGATGCTGTCTTCAAGCAAAAATCTCAGCACATACAATTACATCAAAAGTAAGCTTTTCAGAATAATGTCAAATACTTAAAACATTTTAGCCAATGCATTTTTGAAAAGTAATTTTACAATTTTTTAAAAAGAATTAACATTTTTTCAAAGTCTTTTATCAAATTTTTTTTACAAAGCAAATCCAATAGCAAGATGTTACTGAAGTGTAAAGTTTCATTCTTAGGCTACTTTTCACTGATGTCCAATTTCTGCAATGGCCAGATTCCAATTAGCTTATATGACCAGGCCCGGGTGGTCCTCTGGGAACTGGCTATGGACTGGGAAGTTTCATGGGACTTAGATAACTTTACCAAAGTATGTCTTCTTCTTGGAGGATCACCACTTCTCCCAGCTGGAGTACACATTTCAACAATTTCTTACCAAGATCACGCCATGGCAACATCAGTTGAGCAGAACAGACTCCACAAATTTATCTTTCCCTTACATTCAGCCCTTAGAGTCTGACCTGTTCACAGTATAAGTCATTTTTGCATACAGCCTGCTTGAAGTTCTAATTGCTAAATACTCTATTGAGCAGGAGTCACAATTGTTTTAACAAGAGTTTTTCAGTCCGATGAGCCTATCTGATAACTTTGGGCAATAGATTCTACAATTCCCTCTGTAAAGGAGCTTATGAGCCCATTATTCATAACACTCCTTCTTATTCCTTTTAATACTAATAGGGATTCATGCTTTGGTTGCCCATGTTGAAAAATCATCATGAAAGCTTGACTATCTCCTGAAGTCATGCTTCCCTTAAATATTTTCCCATGGCTTTTTATGGCTCTTCAAGATCTTCTAGGAAAGCTGAGAGAAGAGGGGGGATGAGTTTTCCTCAACAGGGGGTGGAGCAAGAGTGGTTTTGATTCCATCTCCTCCAGGACAGCCATGGGATGAGATGGAGTACGTAGAGGACATAAAGCAGTTTTTACAAGTCCCTGTGTCACAAGAATCAGTATTGTGATTTCCTCATCCTGTTCATACTTTCCTTTTAAAATTCTGCCTACTTGTTCCCAGAGCTCCAGGTCAAAGAATGCTCAATCAGAAAATCATGGGCAATGTATCTGAACCAGCTGTAGAAGAGAGAGCAACTGGCTCTCTTTGATAGTACAATCAGTGGCTTTAAGGAGCTATTGTAGGATTTTAACATAAACATTCTGATATTTAGAAAGTCCCATGTCCACAAGAGAAGGAAATCCACTCCCTGAAACTATACACATTGGCAGTTCTCCCAGTCAGGTGCTGCTATCTCTTACCTTAGAGATGAATATGGTTAATATTTTGTCCAGATGAGTTCCACTACCACCAAACGTGTTGATTGTACTGCTTGTCCATAGATGCTGATAATGCTCACACGTGGCACCACTTACCAATCTCTGGTAAGCAGAAACCATGATGATACAAAAAATTACTCCAGACACAAAGTCAAGAGAGGGGAGGGGAAGAACAACTCAAGAAGTTC
The DNA here is from genome assembly GCF_023851605.1 of Tamandua tetradactyla. NCBI lineage: Eukaryota > Metazoa > Chordata > Mammalia > Pilosa > Myrmecophagidae > Tamandua > Tamandua tetradactyla. The sequence goes on from NC_135349.1 coordinate 19,187,965, forward strand.
TTCTCCTGAGCTGTTTCCTACCTTGCCTTTTATTTTCTAAATTATCAGGCAAAGAATGTTTTCAAGTAAAGAATGGAAATAAACAAGGTGAAGCAGAATGTTCTAGCTGTTTTGAACAAGAACTAATAAAGGCAGCAAGCAAAATATTGAAACAAGTTTTGTACAAGGTGAAGAGATAAGAGTGGTTTTCCACTCTGCTTTTTGCAAGGCATAAAGAATATTCATAGATGATTTAACCAGTGAGCTCCCACAAATGTTGTCCTCTCTTGTTTCCTCATGAAACTAGTGTCTCTAAGAATTTGAGGGATCTAATCTGGCTCCCTTGGAACATAATCTTGGTCTACTCTGAGTTGTCTGTTCTCTGCTCAGAGTGGCAAGAGTTGAGGCCATGCTATGCAGATCCAAGGAGACCCATCAGACCCAGAGTGACGGGTCTCCTTGGACCAACCTTGGATGTTCCTTGGATCTGCAGAGTGATACTGCCCTTAAGATGACTGGAAACTTTTCTCCATATTATGCAGAAGTCCATGGAAGCCAAATCAAGGCCCTGCACCATGTTTCCCTGCCCCCTCTTTCTCATCACCTCCCTGAGTCTTTCCCACACTGTGTCTTTCCTTCGCCTTGGGGACCAAGACCCTTCCTCCTGATGGATCCTCTTTTCACCTTTTCAGAGGAGGTTCTCTCCTCTGACTTCATGACAGTCTCCTTCTTTCTTCTCTGTCTGGCTTTCAATGCCTTCAGAAATATTCCATGTTTTGTAACATAGGATTCTGGGCTAAGGATTCTAGTACTAAACAAAGTGTTCTCTTTGACATTCTAGGGAGTCACCCCTTGTCTATGTTCATGGGAATTGGGTATTTCCCAATGGGAGTTTCTCCCCTCCAGACCTTGATCATTTAGTCTCAAGTGAGGCCCATTGTGGCTGAATATAATGCTTCCCTTCTTGAGTATGCCTACTGGTAGTTCCTCAGGAAACTAAGGGACAAAGGAATTCCCAGATGTGCTGTTCTACACTTCTCTCAGATGGGGCGAGTGCCCCAATATTTGGAGCATAGATCCAGACATCTTCCAAGGAAGAACATCTTGGGGATGCCCAGCTACACAACCCAGAGATTCCTGTTGACTTTCTCCCCATGTTCTCAAGACATTGGGCTGGTGGTACAGCCCTGGAGTTCATCTGGGATAGGCCTGGGAAACAATCCAGAAGCATAGGTGCAAGAATATTTCAGGAAAGGTGCTGCACAGTGTTCAAGGTCCTGAATCCTCAAAAGAGTTGTCCTTGGATTCTTCTAGGGAAGGTCTGGGAAACCCCAGAATGTGTAGTCAGAACTTTTCTTAGGAAAGCCACCTGGTAACTACCCAGTCACAAGAAATTTGACCAGTAGAGAGGAAAATGCCCAGCTCTGATGTGTACTGGGATGCTAAGCAGTCACTGGTACCAGTGAGATTTCAGTTTTTCCTTTTTTTTGGAGAAAATGGGAAATGTTAACAGCCAATATAAGCTAAAAGATGGGGAAGCACAGTATTCCAGTGGGACTCTCATTTACAATACCATCCTTCAGTCTGTAAAGGCAGGGAAAGTCATCAGAAATTCCCTATTTCCAGATGTTCATGACTCTCTATCAAGACAAGGACCAGAGAGGGACTTGTTCTTTGTGTTAGGCCCATTTGCATAAGAGTAGAAAATCTTCCTCATAGTTCTCTTTTAGTCAGCAAAGGCAATAGAGTCAGCTGCTTGTTAAAAGGCATGAGAAAATGTATCACCAAGCCAGTTAAGTGTAATAAGCTAAAGGAGATTGTTCAGCATAAAGAGGCCCTGTTCCAGGGGAGTTTAGTAGACACACTAAAGAAATATACTAAGGTAAGCTTAGATTTCCAGGAATGCCAGATTTTGCTGGGCACTCATTTCTGGGTACCCCTGACACCCAGAGAAATAGGCAAATGCTCTCCATGGACTCACAATGTCCTATTAATGACCTTTTAGAAGCTGATTTTCTGTCCTTACATTGGGACAAGGCTGAGGAGGAGGAAATGGCAAAGAGGTAAGCAAAAGACCAGGAAACAGACTCAGCTCTTTGATTAAAACATGGCTTTTCTGGGGTACATAGTAGATTCAAACCAGCATATGCCTGGTTACCCCAATTTCCCAGAACTTAAGAATGCAAACATCCGTTTTCATCCTGATTCTCAATACCTATTTGTCTTTGAATGACAGGTACTCAGGAATAAGATTTCCCCCAGCTTATTTAGTGTTGACCAAAGGGTATCAAAATTGTCCCCAGACCTTTAAGAATGCCTTAAGAGCAGACCTTACCAAATCCCCAGCTGCTTTAAAGCATGGTCTGGCAATATGTTAATTTTATGATCTAATATGTTGCTAGTATAAAAGTAAATTTTGGGCAGTCATTGCTGAGTACAAACCCTGAATGAACATAGAACATTGTGGAGGGTGTAAGAAAGTAAATTGTGTTTTTTTGTTGTTCCTTACAGTTCGTAAAAGTAAATTGTATTCATTACAGACAGTGCTGACTAAAATTGGATAAGCTTGTCAAAGGGAGTATGGTTTTGTCCTAAAATATCATGGCTAGACAAGACCTCAATGAGTATGATTTCTCTCTGTTAAAATGATGCAAATTTTTAGTCTGCTTCTAGTATGAGGTGATAAAAAGTTTTTCTTAGCCATTTAAGTACCTGTCTAGAAAACAAAAGTTTTATAACAAATAAGAATAATATTGTTGTTGATATTTATGTTAACATTTTCATCTTTTATTTCAAAAGACAAGTCCTCCCACTCTTAAAAGAAAATTGTTACAAAAAAATAGTTCTTTCACCTTGTAAAAGTGAGGGGCTAAAATATTTTAACATATTACAAAGAAAGTATTTTGAAAGTATTACAGTAATTAGAAGAGATTTTCTATGCTTCTGTTAAGCTAAAGTTGTGTAAGTGAAATTTTATTCATATAAAGTTCCTAGAAACTTGACAATAGTCTCACTGTCAATGTTATATCCTGATTCAAATCTATATGTTACAAAATGGGAAAGTAGTAAAACAGTTCATAAAATGTATAAAAGGAAAAAAATTTATAAAAGCATATTGTCCTGCATTGTCAATATCCTGATTCAGATCTATATGTTACAAAATGGGAAAGTAGTAAAACAGTTCATAAAATGTATAAAAGGAACAAAAATTTATAAAAGCATATTGTCCTGCATTGCCAAGTCCCTCTCCTCTCACCCCTTCCTTTGAAAGAGGGCCCAAATGTTCCTTCTCTGCATGCATACTTAGTAAAGTTTTGTCCTGCTTACTTTAATATGCTCTTGAATTCTTTCGTGTGACATGGCCAAGAACCTAAAATCTGAATCCAGCAACAATAGGAAATAGTGAAGAAAAAAATAGAGGTCCTGATAGAAGTTGGGAGAGAGGGAATGGATTATGGCAAATTTAGAATACACAAGATTTGGTCTGATGGCCTTATTCTTCCTAACATCTTCTGAGGCAATGCAAAAATCATAATTAAAATGCCTACTGCTTCCTATAACCCCCTATAAAAAATTACAATAACTTCAGTCACCAATATCCAACAGCTTCTGACTCCAGGTGTAAATATGACTGTAATTCAACTCAATTCAGTTCTGACTAAGTACCTGGAGTGATGCCAGGTTCCACAGGTTAAGTGCAATCCTCCACAGTGCTGTCCAAATTGGGACACTAGCTTCAAGTTTGGATATCTCCAGGGTTGTCTGCACTCTGGCTACAGATTCATGGGTTCCCACCAACCACTCACATTGAATAATTCACTGAAACAGCTCACAGAACTCACTGCAAGCACTATGCCATCAATTCTCATTTTATTGTAGTTATAGAATACAAGTAAGGAAAAAAGCCATGAGAGAAATGCAGTGGGCAAGAATAATAGGATCAGAAGTGCAAACATCTGTGTTCTCTCCATAAAGGGTCGGAACACCTCATCCTCTTGGAACAGCAATGTATTTTATCAGTCATGGAAACTCACCCCAGTTTCAAATGTCTCAACATTACAGGAAGTTTCAATTATGTAGGCATGACTGATGGAATCAATGCACATGAATTTGAACTCAACCTGCAGGCCTCCTCCCTCTCAGAGGTCTGGGAGTTGAAGCTCACATTACTGGATCAAAGCCCTAGCACACTCATCAAGAATTTGGTCTTTCTGGTGTGACAAGCCCAACTCTTAGACAGCAGCCTATTGCAGGAAGATATTTGCTGTGATTCTAAGACCCAAAAAAATTGCAGCTAAATTTTCATTAATAGAGAGATCCCACACTTTTTCTCCCTGAAATTTCAGGGGGCTTTCTGGAGTCAAATACACAGTTAATCTGGGCAGAATGTCCACAGTGATGCATACTTTGTCTTTGGATATGGGGGGCCCTGGGTAATTACATATGCAATGTTTGTCATTTTGTGAATAAACTGTGGCCCAAAACTTAGTTTTGGTGACCTCAATGCCCCAGGGACCTAGGACTCCCAACTAACATGGCTGCATTGGCCATAACCATGGCCAATCAACCTTACTTTCCCCAATTTCTAAAGCTTGTGGCAACAGACAAGTGCAAATTATTTTCATTACCCCATTATGGCTGTAGAGTTGTTGATCTTCTTACTTAAGAAAACTTTTTTTAATGTTGCATAGCCCCAAATATTACCAGTTCAATTGAGGGAGGAGTAACTTCTTGGGCCCACAAATTGAGGCTGTCAAGGGCCAGATACGACTGACATATCCACTGCTGCAGAGATTATTTATCACCTTTTAATTACTCTTTTAAAATCTCATCATCACCCATTCAATTAATTCCACAGCTGTGGAGTTGTAAGGCAAATGAAATGTCCATAAGACATCATGTTCAGCTGCCCAGGCTTGGGTTAGTTTTCTGGAAGAGGGGCCCTACTATCATTGTCCACAGATTGGGGACACTGAAGAATTCACTGAGCTTTTCTATACTCTATACTGCATCACTCTGGTCAGGTTTCCCCACTGGAAAGGTCAACAGCAGTCCAGTGCAGGACTAATAGGCTGTATCTATGACTGTAAAATTATATTTTTCACCTCAGAATAAAAGCAGGGACTTCATATAATTTACCTGCCACCTGGTGCCTGGAACTTTCTCATGGCCCATGTGACTGAGTTGATGAGGAAACATCCTTGGGCATGGCAGTGAACAGGTGTCCACTACATCTCTCAGTTGATGTCTGGCGATGGGCTGCTGGAATTGATGTGCCAGTCTCCACAGAGTCTTGTACTCATGGTGTCTTGTTTTTCTCTGCAACCATTTCAAAGCCTCATGTGGTATTGGTGTAAGACTACAAATTTTTGCTGAGGTATCTGCTTTAATATAGCCAGGTAAAGAATAAGTGGTATGGTCAGAGACATGAAACACTTTTGATTGTGACAGGGAGTCCAAATAGCTTCCCATATTTCTCTTTCCCATAAGGAGGAGCAGACATTCCTTTGATCTTGTTTCCACATTCTATCCACACTGGCAGGACCTAATTGTCAGTAAAAATAGTTAACACATCTCCAAGTTCATGAACAATGACAATCCATACAGCCCTTAATTCAGGCCATTGGCTGCTTTGCATTTTACCAGTTTCCCACCTTGTAGTTATGTACTAGATTTCATGGTTACTGTTGTCCAGTGACAAGCTGCCCATGCTGATCAGGCTGGTGGTCTTTCTGTTCAGAAGCTTAAATATATTATTATGCCACTGCCTTCTTACCTCCATCATACCTGTTGAATAGTCTGAGCTCAGTCTTATATAATTTCCCTTGTATGTAATATATCTCTTTTCTCTTACTGCTTTCATGACATTTTGTTTCTCTTCACGATTTGACATTCTAATAAGCAAATGTCTTTAACTAAGTCTGTTTGAATTTCTTCTACTTGGGATATTCTGGGCTTGTTTGGTTAGGATATTTATGTCTTTTATAAGGGTTGGAAAGTTTCCCCCTATTATATCTCCAACTAACCTTCTTGTTCCTTTACACTTCTCTTCTACCTATAGGACTCCAATATTTCTTATATTTGGGCACTTCATGTTGTCTATCATTTCTGTGAAATTAAGTTGCATTTTTTCCATCCTTCTTGCCATTTGCTCTTTTGAAAGTTTAAGTTCATTTTTCATGCCTTCTAATTTGCTTATTCTTTCTTCTGTACCATGAAATCTACTGTTGTGGGTTTTTAATATGTCATTAATTTGGTCTACAATATCTTTCTTTTCTGTAATATCTGATATTATTCTATTTATTCTTTCAAGTTCTTCTTTTTGTTTCCTTTAGTGTCTTTTTAATATCCTTTATATCATCACAAAAAATCTTAACTGTTCTAAATTCTGAGTCCCCTCAGATGATTTAATTTGATCATTTGACTGAGCCATATTAGCGTCTTCTTTTGTTTCCACAGTTTCTTCTTGATGTCTTTTACTTGCTTCTGAAAAGCTTATTCACCCACTCCAAATTCTGTGTCCCTTGGTTGATTTAGTTTTTCCATTTGACTAAGCAATAACTGTCTGGTCATTCGCATGCTTTATGATCTTCTGTTGTGGATGGGGCATTTTAAAGTCTTCATAAGGTTATTTTGAAGATTTGTTACTTTCCCATGTCTAAGATTTTGTATATATTTGTAATAGCTTTGAGTTTCCCCTTTTTCATTTGTTTTGTCAGTCTTTCCACGTAACATCAAGAACCTAATCTTAAGTGGGATGGGGTTGGGTGTAGTTCTTATTAGGGTTTTGTTTGAGAGCAAGGCAGGTAGGCAGTTTGTCAGCTGGAGTTTATTTTTCTACCCCAGCAGATGGTGTTCTTGAGCCCTCTCATCCCTTTAGGCCCACTTGGCCCTAACTTCAGGTGCCACCCAAATCAAGTGAAAACCTGATGGGACTCCAGTCAGGGCCACCGATTCCAGCACATGCTGATGTCCACCAACTCTGGGGTTGGGGGATCAGTGGCATGCACCCAAGTGGAGACTTCTCCTTTGTGACCATGGATCTAGTGGCCCCCAAACTCTACCCAGTGATGACACCAGGCTTCAGGACAGGGTATTTCAGCTTTATTGCCAAAAGCCAATCCAGAAACATCCTAAAGCCAGCATAATGCTCAGCTCAGCAGGCTTCCTTGGCCTCACCTTTCCATCCAAACACAACTGTACTCTTCAGAAGGGAGAAGGGAGAAGTACCAGAATCCAAACTGTTCTCTTTCACTAGTTGGTCTTCCCTGTCTTCCCCTCCTCCCTGCAGCAGGCCCTCCCAGTCCATGCCAGAAAAAAATAGTTGCTTACAGCAACACATTGTAAGGATAGGGTGTAAGCACTTACTTTACTAAGTACACTCTGTGTACAAGAAAAGCACATCTGTTATTTTCCAAGGTCGACACAGGCACTCCCAGTTATGAACCTGAAGGAAAAATCTTTCTAAGCCAGCTTCTAGCATTGGCAGAGTCATGACTCAGCACATTCACCCCATTCTCTCTATCCCAATTTATCCTTTTTTTTTCTTTCCTGGGCCTCCCTATGCAGGGCAAAGATGCTCCATGATGACCCACACCCTGGAACCACTGTGCCAGTCATTTTTCTTAATGTGTCTTTCATTGTTGCATGGAGTCAGTATGACCTCAGTCTCTCTTATTTCACATTCTTCCCAGTAGTCCATGTGGTAAGGATTCTAAAAAGACACAAATTAGTCTGTGTTGATATCAAGTCTGTAAGGAAATGCTAATGCCCCCACATGTGCTCTTAGTAAATTTTCTGCTTGCTTACTCTGTATTCTGTGCCCATGAATTCTTCCTTGCACCATGGCTAAGAACCTGAAAGCCAAAATCTGCCAACAAATATTGACAAGTCAGCCAGGAGACACTTCTTTCTGTCTGGACTGAAATTGGTGGTGCTTACAGTATTCCAGCTGATGACCCACTTGCCTGAGTGCTGCAAAATTATAATTTTCCCACCACAGGGCTCAAAGGCTATGGCAATATTTCCTGGCCAAAGAGCCACCTGGAGGACAGCAAGTAATTAGTTCCCAAATGTAACAGCTGGTTATAACCCTATCTCAAAATTAGGTCTCTTTTGTAAAAGGGAGGGTAAAGAAGTTAGGTTCAGGTATCAACTTGACCAGGTGTTGGTGCCTAGTTCTGTTGCTGTGGACTTGAGTCATTAGGTTGTGAATTCCTCTATGGCTGAGTACATCTGCACTTGGCTAAGGGGAGTGTCATCCACAATAAGTGATGTCTATTTTAATTAGCTGGGGGCTGAAAAGAGAGAGGTCAGAAAAGAGCTCAATGCACTACAGCCCAAGCTGTTCAGCATACCTCATCTCAGCATTCACAGCTCAGTCCAGAACATTTGGATATGCAGAAAGGAGTACCCTGAAGAAAGCTGTTAGAATCCAGAAACCAGGAGTGAAGGCCAACAGCTATCACCCTGTGCCTTTCCATGTAACAGAACCTCAGATGAAAGTTAGCTGAACTTCAGATGAAAGTTAGCTGTCTTTCCTCTGCAGGACAATATATTTTTAACTAAATAAATCCCTTTTTATTAAAAATCAATCCATATCTGGTGTGCTGCATTCTGGCAGCTTTAGCAGACTGAAACAGAAGGAAAGTGACAAGAAATTCCTTACATACAGCTTTTATGGTCTTATACCAGGACAATTCCATGAAGCACTCTCACAAATTACGTTATGTAGAAGAAGAGTATCACAAATTTTGAATAAGGATCATTGTAACTACCCTAACAAAATATTTCTATTTTTAAAAAACATAGTTAATAAATTAAAGAGCATATTTTACATGTTCCACACAAGACAAAACCAACATTTTATTCAAAATATTTAAAAGCCACTTCCCATTTATTTTTCAGGCCCTAATAGTTAAGTTGCACCTCAAATTTCAAACATCCAATTAACTTAAGGCTTTTCTTTGTCTGGGGACAATAAAGGCATGTGCTTATGTACAATATATATTTTCAAAATTGAGGTCTTCTCTAATGTCACAAAATGAGAGATATATAGATAGAAATTCAATAATCACCATAAGGCTTGGTAACAATCCAACAAAATTCAATGACTGTGTGAACCTGATGTATACTGGCATAAAGTGAGAGATGTAACATTAAGTGAACAGGCAAGTAATGATATAGGACTGTGCCAGTTTGAATCTGTTGTGTACCCCAGAAAAGCCATGTCCTTTACCTCATTCAGCATTTCTGGGTGGGACTTTTATGATTGTTTTCATGGAGATGTGATCCATCCAATTATGGGTGACAAAATTTGATTAGATGATTTCCATGAAGAATGTATCTCCATCCGTTCAAGGTGGGGTTGCTTCCTGGAGCTCTTTAAGAGGGAACCATTTTGGAAAAAGCTAGAGAGCCATCAGAAATGACCCAGTCAACAGAACAGACAGAGCTCCAGGGAAGCTGTTGAAGATTCCTGGAGAGAAAACTAGCAGACATTGCCATGGGTCTTCCAAGAGGAGAGAGAAATCCTGAATGTCATCAGCTTTTTTGAACAAGGATATCTTTCCCTGTATGCCTTAGACTGGACATTTTTCCAACCTTGCTTTAATTTGGACATTGGCACAACCTTATAAATGTAATAGCAACTTTATAAATTCACCATTTTAAAAACCATTCCATTTCTGGTATATGGCATCCTCGCAGCTTGCAAACTAAAACAAGGCCTTATTTTCAATGTTTGAAATGACTGAAGGAATAAACCATACAAGGTCTAAATTCTTCATATTTCCCAGGATTTTAAGTTCCATATGATGCTAAAACTTTATACAATTGATGTGCTGGTAATTTGGTACCCAATCTCTCTTAATTTCTTCTATATTGGTAAAGAAATTCTTGAATGGGAAGGGACATAAAGTCTTAAAACACAATATTCAGTAAAGAACAATTGTTAAAAATGATAAACCTATTTTAAAAGCTGACCAGCAAGAGTCTTGTTAAGTGTCCAAAGAGGCCACTTGTAAACCAAACATAGAGGCCTGAATTCTATGAAGCTTGTAGCATGGTAAAACTGCTTTTCAATACTCCTATGGAAGCTTCATTAGAATTTGTGTTAGACAGGGTGTTGTGTGAAAGGCAACATGATATTTGTGGCCACTTAATTCTCAGATTCTCAGACAACACAGACTTCGGTGATTTAAAAAACAGATTTTATTAGGAAAGTAATGAAAAGAGCTTTTAAAAATAAGGCATAGTTACATCACCAGATAAAATGGTACCAACATTTGAAGAGAAGTTCTGGGAAGTCTGAGAAATAGCATTGAGAGTTTCATTAATAAAAATCCACAGCAGAGCATTCTTTTTCCAGATGAGATTCTGATGAGATTTTTTCTCTCTCTTTCTCATAAGAGTCTCCTCTTTCTTCTTCTTCTTCCTTACTCTAACTGCTTGCATACAGTTTATATGGTATTATTACACAATAGTGGCCAAACTCCAATTAGCTTATATGACCAGGCCAGTTTGGTCCACTAGGAGCTGGCTAGGGATCAAGAGGAGCTTCCTGGAACCTAGATATCTTCATTGAAGGATGCTTTCTTCTGGGAAGATAGCCAGTCCTCCTAGCCAGAGTGCACATTTCAACAATTTATTAATAAAGTCATACAATGGCAACATCAATTGAACAGAACAGACTCTACAAATGTATATTTCCCTTACACCAGATTCTCTAGAGAAACAATACCAACAGGACAGATCTGAAAATATGAGATTTACAAAGGTGTCTCACACAATTGCAGGAATAGAAGACTCCAAAATCCATATGGCAGGCTGTGAGGCTGGTAGCTCTAATGAAGGGTCTGGAGAAATTCTACAGGAGAGGCTCATAGCTGAAGAAAAACAAAGGAATCTCTCTTTTCCTTAAAAAGCTTTCAACTGATTGGATTATCTCATGAACTTGATATTTCACAGAAGAGATCTCCAAATTAAATGTAAAAAGTTCAGCTTGGTTTCTCCTAATGGCTTATAGTGAAATGCGACTGGAAAGAAATAAGCTGAGAACTGAACTCTTGGGTACAAAGAAACAAGAAATTCATGTCCTGGAAAATACTGGGCTTCCAGGAGTGAGAGACCCCAGAGAGTGGCAACCTACAATAGGATTTGGCCAAATGCGGAACCAGTCAGGTATTTCAGAGAAATCCAGGATTGGGCATGGAGTTATCCACAAAAGATTTATAGAAACTCCTTATGTCTTATGGGCATGATCTAAGGCCACTATATAGAAAGCCAATGAGAGTGCTGTTGGAACTGTATAAAGAGAACCACTCCAGTCAGGATTGAGGGGAACAGAGAAGGGACACACAAGAAGAAAAATCACTCAGAGGTAAAGCCTTAGAGGCTGGAGTCTGAAGTCAAAAATCTTGGGCCAGGAGAGTGGACCCACCCAAACATGTGGGAAGGGTGAGTTTGCCCCAGAGGCAGAGGATTGGCCTTCCACCTCATTCTAGTGAAGAAGGTGTAGCACTTTTCTTGGGGATTGGGCAGGGCCAGGCTGTCACCACATGGAGGGTTTGAGCATGTGCCCCAGAGATGGCAGAGAGCCCAGGTGCAGCCCTGATCCTCACAGAGGGTGGAACCGAATAAACCGTGGCCTCCCCAATATCCCCTAAGCTTGCAATCATAGAGGGGCATACCACTGTTCAGGCCCTTGAAAAGAGTGGGACTGCTGCTTTCTAAAGCCCTGAAGATAAAAGATTCTCAAACTCTGAAATCTAATGGAGCTTGCCCTGCAGATTTTTGAAACTTCTTATGTCTAGTGACCCCTGTGTTCCTTCCAATTTCTCCCCATGGAAATGGGTATATGTATCCTGTGCCTGTTCCTCCTTTGTTTATTGGCAGCAAATAACTTGTTCTGAGTTTTATAAGTCCAGAGCTAGAGGATAATTTTGTCTTAGAACAGACCATGCCTGTAATTAACTTTGAGATTTTGTACTGTTTCTCACTCGTACTGCATTTGTTTTGTTACTGAAATGCTTTAAAGATTTCTGATATTGTGATGGAATGAGTGTATTTAGTAAATGGAAAAAGCATGCTTTTTAGAGTCCAGAGGGTGGAATGTGAAGGCTTGATAGGATTTATGTATCCCAGAAAAAACATTTTTTAATCTTAACCAATCTTGTCAGAGGAATGTTTTCTTCTAATCCCTATTCAGTACTATAGGTTAGGGATTATATTAGGTTATTTCCACAGAAATATGACTCAATCAACGGTGGATATTAAACTTGATTAGATGGAGACATGTCTCCACCCACTCAAAGTGGGTCTTGATTAGTTTACTGGAATCCTATATAAGAAGAAGTATTTTGGAGAAAGTTTCAGAATGACACAGAACTATGAAGCAAGTGTCCAACAGCCAGCAGCTTTTGGTGCTGAAGAAGGAAAATGCCTCCCACGGAGCTTCATGAAACAAGAGGCCTGGAGGGAAAGGCAGCAGATGTCACCATGCTTGTCATGTGCCTTTCCAGAAGAGAGTGAAACCCTGACCGTGCTTGCCATGTGCCTTTCCACTTGAGAGAGAAAGCCTTAACTTCATCAGCCTTCTTGAATCAAGCTATCTTTCCCTGGATGCCTTAGATTGTACATTTCTATAGAATTGCTTTAATTGAGATATTTTCATGGCCTTAGGACTGTAAACTTGTAACTTATTAAATGCCCCCTTTTAGAAGTCATGCCATTTCTGGTATGTTGCATTCCACCAGCTAGTAAACTTGACTATTTTACAGCTCTAAGGCCATGAAAATGTCCCAATTTAAGCAAGTCTATAAAATGTCCAAATTAGGCACCAACAAGAGGTTAACTTCAATCAAGAAAGACCTTCAAGTTCAGGGTTCCTCTCTCAACTGTAAATGTGTGTGGTGAACATGGCAATGTCAGCTAGCTTTATCTCCAGACTTCTTGATTCATGAACCTTCCCCAGGGCATTTTCTTTCTTCATCACCAAAGATCTCTGGCTGCACGGGCTCTTGTGGTTCTCATCATTCTAAAAGTGATTCTCTCCAAAATATTTCCTTCTTTAAGGGATTCCACATGATTGGATTAGAATTAACCAAGGCTTTTCTGGGGCATATAATCCCTTCAAGCCAGCACACCTTAGTTTGGACATTTTTACAGGCCTAGAACTGTAAATCTTGTAACTTATTAAATTGTCTTTTTTGAAAGTGGTTCCATTTCTGGCGTATCAGATTAATGCAGCTTGCAAACTAACACAAGTTCTGGTACCAAAAGTGGGGTGTTGCTGCAGTTTGCAAATACTGAACATATTGAATGGTTTTTTAAATGGATAAGTAAAAGATCTTGGAAGAGTTGTGAGGTGCTTGACAGAGAAGACCTAGGATGTTTAAAGAGACTGTTGGTAGAAACAGGAACTTTAAGGATACTTCTGACAAGACATTAGACAGAAATGTTGAACTTGTCATTCCAAACTAGAAGGAAAGCATACTTTTAGGGGGAGGGCAAAGTTTGAGAGCGGTGAAGTTGGATATTTAGCAGATTAAATTTCCAACTAAATGTAGAAAATGCAATCTGACTTCTCCTTGAAGCTTACAGTAAAATGCAAAAGGAAAGAGATCAGCAGAAAAGTGAAATCTTGGATACAAAGGAAACTGAAATTGGTGCCTCAGAAAATTCTGGTCTTCCAGGAAGTGAGACCCCAATGAATAGGACCCCACATGAGGATTTATCCAAGCATAGAAATAGTCAGCCCTTACAGGAGAAATGAGGATTTGAGATGGAATTATCCAGGAAGAATTTTTGAAAAGTCTTTTGGTCTGATGGACATGATCCCAGCATATTGCATAGAAAACCAACAAGCGTGTTGTGGGATCTGTATAAATGGCACCACTTCCAGTCTGGAATCAAATGGACAGAAAAGGGACAAAGTGAAGGAAAAACAGCTTCAGAGGCAGAACTATGGAGGTTAAAATCCAGAGCCATGGAATCTCAGGCCAGGAGAACAGACCCACCCATACAAATGTAAAAGGTGAATTTTCCCTAGAAGCAGATGGTGAGCCTTCTGCTCCACTGCTCAGGAGCAGTTGTGTCAACTCAGGCCACAGAGGGGTGGACTGCATGACATGGAGATGGGGGAAGCCTGGCTGCCACTCCATTGTTCTGAACGGGTTGAAAAAGTGCCTGAGAGTTGGAAGAGAGACCAGATGCAGCCCCAACTTGTGGAGAGGGTGGAACCAAGAAAAGGTGGTCTCCTCAATGTCCCCCAAGGTTATAAACTCCATGTCAGTGTTTGGAGATAGAAAAGCCCCTGCATAGGCCCTTGGAAACAGTGGTACTGCCACTTTCTAAAGACTGAGGGTAAATAAGTCTCAGACTTTGAAATCTAATGGAATTTTCCCTGAAGGTTTTAGGAAATGCATGAGTCCAGTGACCCCTGCGTTCCTTTCTATTTGTCCCTATGTTGATGCAAAATATATCCTATAACTGTCCCTCCTTTGTATATTGGCAGCAGATAACTTATTCTGTGTTGCACAGGTCTGGAACCAGAAGAGAATTTTTGCCTTAGAACACACCATGCTGACAGTGTTGAGAATTTGTATTGATTTTAACTTTGTATTGTATTTGTATTTTTACTGCAATGTTTGAGGCTTTTGTGATATTATAATGGAGTGAATATATTTTGTTTATGAAAAACATGTCTTTTTGAAAGTCTGCAAGGTAGAGTTGCTGGTTTGAAAGTATTATGTACCCTAGAAATGTTGTTTTAAACCAGATCCAATCTTGTGGGAGGAACAGTTTCTTTAAATCCTTACTCAATATTGTATGTTGGAAACTTTTACTAGATATTCTCCACGGAGCTGTGACACACTGAATTGTGGGTGTGATCTTTTGATTACATGGAGATGTGACCCCACCCACTCCAGGTGGGTCTTGATTAGTTTACTGGAATCCTTTAACAGAAGAGAGTTTGGAGAGAGTCAGAAACAGAAATGAGAGAGATGACAAAAACTTCACAGCAGAGTTGACACAGATGCCGACATTCCAAGGACAGAGAAATAGATGTATGGAGATTCTTGGAGCTTAGCAGAAGTTTCCATGAGATGTTAAGCTAGCCAGAACTTGGCAAGAGTCAGGGGAAGTTAAGGGATGAAGGCCAGCCCCAGAGAAGCAAGGTGAGGAGTTCCCACAGGATCACAGACTCAAAGCAATGGAGCCCAAGGAGCAAGGGACCAGCAGATGCCAGCTACATGACTTCCCAGCTGACAGAGCTGTTTCTAGATGCATCAGCCTTTCTTAGATTAAGGTATGTTTTGGTTTGCTTGCTGCTCAAATACAATATACCAGAAATGGAATAGCTTTTAAAAAGGGGAATTTAATAAGTTGCTAGCTCTCAGTTCTAAGGCCATGAAAATGTCCAAAGAAAGGAAGTCTGTAGACATGTCTCATCTTAGGCATCCAGGAAATGATACCTTGGAAGTAAAACAAACCGTTGCTCTTATAAGATTGATTAAGACAAAAACATGGCTTTTCTAGGTACATAAATATTTTCAAACTGGCATAAGGTGTCTTTCCATGGATGCATTAGTTTGGACACTCTTATAGGCTTAGAACCATGAACTCATAACTGATTAAAATCCCCTTCTAAAAGTTGTTCCAGTGCTGCTATACCACCTTATACAACCTTGCAAATCAGCACATATTTGCTTTACCTCAACAAGCACTTCAACTGATCATGCTTTTTTGCCAGGTGGTGTGATGCAGACCTTCATTCCTGAAGTTCCTCAGCCATTGGTAGTCCTCCCTGGGTTGGGTGTTCGCAGTTTTACCTTGACTTTAATCACAGGGAGTGGTAGTATTAAGAGACACCCTAGGGGATCTCCTGTATCCTAGGAAAACTCTTCTTTACCTCCAGTTTGTAGTTGCAGTCCTACTTCCTCTTGAGAGTCAGAATCAATTACCCCAGACAGAACAATAATACCCTTTCATGGTTGTTGATTCAGTGGCATGAAAAGCCCAAAGTTTCCAGGTGGCAATCTTATTTTCCAGTTCAACAGAAAAGTCTTAATTTTCAGTTCCTTCTTGTGTCTCCTGGAAGCAGCATTCCTCTGTTTGGAACTAAGACTTGTAGACCAGCAAAGTTAAGGATTTCAGGAACAGAAGGCAAAATTTTCCTAGTGAAGCACTAAGGATAATAGTGAGTGCTGACACTCCCAGACATTTCCATCTGTTGATTCCTGGACCCATGGATCCTGGCTCTGAGAGAAACAGCACCCAGAATCATCAGTGAATGCTGATTCAGAGTTTACACAGCCTCCTGGAGAACACTGACCATCTCTGTAAGGTATTGCAATGTAGTTAGCACCATAATTGAATTTTCAAAAGGCCATTCCATTATTCTCTCAACCCAGCTGGCTCTGCCTGATGGAGAACATGATGAGACTAGAGAATTCCATGAGCATGCACCCATTCCGCTCATCATTTGTTGTGAGGTGGGTTTCTTGATCAGAAGCAATGCTGTGTAATACCATGACAGTGGATAGTGCATTCTGTAAGTCCATGTATAGTATTTTTTATAGAAGTATTGTATTCAGGGAATGCAAACCCATATCTGGAGTAGTGTTATTCTAGTTAGAACAGCTGATTGCACCATACATGATGGATCAGGTGGCAGGCTGAACACCGCAGGGAATGGTGTCCTATCTGGCATTGAATGTACTCACTGCTGCTGACAGATGAGCATTGAGAAGTGGCTGTATCCAGGTTTTATTTGGTGAGTGCTAAGTCCATGTTTCTGCACCCATGCATAACCTCTATCCCTACCACAATTCCCACTTTGTTCATGAGCCCAATGGGCAATGGCAGGACTGATTGGTGAAAGAGGATGACTTGCATCCACAAAATGGGTCAGTTATCCACTTGATTATTGAAACTTTCCTCTGCTGAAGTCACCATCTGGGGAGCATTCACATGATACACAAATACCTTCTAGTTCTTTATCCACTCGTAAGGGTCTATCCACATACCTCTTCCCCAGACCTCTTTGTCATCAATTTTCCAATCATGTTTCTTTCAAGTCCATGACCACCAGCCAAATCACTAGCAATAGCCCATGAGTCAGTTTATAAATGCATCTCTGGCCAGTTCTCCTTTCAAGAAAGATGAGCAACTAGGTACACTGCTCAAAGTTGTGCCTACTGGGAGGATTTGCACTCACCATTGTCCTTTAAGGACATACCAGAATGGGGTTGTTTTCTTGCAGGTGTCCTTTTCTGGGTGGTCCCTATGTATCGTGCATAAACATCTGTAAATCAGGCCTGAGTTTTCTCTTCCTCAGTCAATTGACTGTAAGGAACTTCCCAAGAGCCCATAGCTCTGGTGTGGAAAGAGAAGGTAATGTGGCAGGAGTAGGTGCCATAGACATTTGAGCCACTTACTCAGGTAACTTACTCCTGCCTTCAGGACCTGCTCAAGACTTGTCTCTAATATACCATTTCCATTTTATGATGGAGAGCTGCCGTGCATACTCAAATTTATGGCTTTGTGGGTCAGACAACACCCAGTTCATGATAGACAATTCAGGTCTCCTGGTAACCTGGTGACCTATGGTTAAGTGTACAGTCTGTACTATGGCCTATAGCAGAATAAAGGCTGTTTCTCCTAAGGAGAGTAATTATCTGCAGCAGATGTTAAAACATTGCTCCAAAATCCTAATGCTCTGCATTGTGATTCTACTATAGGGGCCTGCCAAAGGCTCCAGACAACATTCCTATTTTCTACTGATACTTGCAGCACCATTGGATCTCCCGGATCATATGGTCCAAGTGGCAGAGCAGCCTGAACCTGTCACAGAGCTACCTCTTGTTCTGGTCCCCACTCAAAACTAGCAGCTTTTCTGGCCACTGAGCAAATGGGCCAGATTAGCCCATCCAAATGAGAATTATATTGTCACCAAAATTCAAAGAGGCCAACTAGGCATTGTGCCTCATTTTTGGTCATAGGAGGAGCCAGATGCAAAAGCTTATGCTTCATCTTAGAAGGGATCTCTCGATATGCTCCATACCACTGGATACATAGAAATATCACTGAAGTGGATGCTGCTGGAATTTTGTTGGATTTATCTCCCACCCCCAACCCAAAAATGCCTTAACAATACGTCTCAAGTAGTTGCTGTTTCTTGCTCACTAGTTCCAATTGACATGATATTATGAATATAATGGACCAGTGTGATGTTTTGTGGGAGGGAGAAATGATCATGGTCCCTGCAGACAAGATTGTGACATAGGACAGGAAAGATGATATACTCCTGAGGCAGAACACTGAAGGTATATTACTAGCATTGCCTGCTGGAGGCAAACTGTTTCTGGTGGTACTTACTGACAGCTATTGTGGAAAAAGCATTTGGCAAGTCAGTAGTGAACTGCACATCAGACACCAAGCACTATGTTGATTTCTTCAAGCACATCTGGGAAAGCAACTGCAATTGAAGTCACCACCTGGTTAAATTTACAATACTCCACTGTAATGCTCCAAGTCTCATCTATTTTCTGCAAAGTCCAGATAGGAGAGCTCAATAGGAATGTAATGGGGATCACCACCCCTGCATCCTTCAAGTCCTTGAGAGTGGCATTAATGGCTTCAATCCCTCCAGTAATATGGTATTGCTTCTGATTTACTATTTTTTAGGTCGGGGCAGTTCTGTTGGCTTCCATTTGGCCATTTCTAATACTATAGCCTTCACTCCTTGAGTAACAGTACTAATGTGGGGATTCAGTCAGTTGCTGAGTATGTCAATTCCAATTATGCATTCTGGAACTGCAAATATGACCACAGAATGTTTCCAGGACCCACTGGGCCCACTGTGAGATGGACCTGAGCTAACACTCCATTGATTACTTGACCTCTATAAAACCTTGGTTAGCCCAGAGTGGTGTTTTTGGTTTCCTAGAATAAGTGTCACTTCTGAGCCAGTGTCTTTTAATCCTCCAAATATCTGCTCATTTCCTTTACCCCAGTGCACAGTCACCCTGGTAAAAGGCTGTAGATATTGTAAATAGTGTAAACTTTGTACCATGTAAAAGGGTCCTTCCTGAAGCATATCCAGCCCTCCTCTCATTTGAGGGGCTCTGTGTGTGTAAACAGTCTCAAGTCTAGGAATTGACTAAGGGGCTATGATTCTCTGTTTTGAAATTCAAGTTAGAATTCTGTCCACTTGATCTAGAATTTTTCTGCTTATACAGCTCAAATGAGAATTTAGTGGCCTGCCAATCTAGGTACACCATGATCTACTAGCCAATGCCACAAGTCTCTGTAACTCAGATTATTTTGACTGCTACATTGAAGCAGCTGTCTACTATGGTGGTCATGCCCACCTTGTCTGTGGTAATTAACTGTCACAACATTGCTCTGCTAACTGGGAATCTGATCATTCTTGTTGTGTTTCAGAATTCCAGCTCAGTGACAACAGTTCCCACCATAATATCTGACCCACAGAGAAGGGCAACTACAGAACTCTTCAGGGATCATGTAGCTAGTCTCATGAATTTATTTTTCTAGATTCTGGTGAAAGATGTGTCCACTGGATATTCCTGGAGTGCATGAGCAGGTCTTCCATGATAAATCCACTATAACATTCCCATCTCTCTTGCTCTGGATTCCCTCATCTACATTATGATAGGGTGGTTGTACACTTCAACCACAGGTAATGTAGGCCACCTTTGGATCCGTATTTCAGCCAACCATCCAAACAAACTGTCAATGACCTTTCTAACCCCTTGAGCTATAACAAAGAATGCAGAATGTCTGCTCAGTGGGTCCATATCAATAAATTTAGCTTGATCCAACTTCATATTCTTTCCACCATTATCCTACATCCTTAATATCCTTTCCCTTACATATCCTCCTGATCTCATTCCTCATAGATCAGAAAACTTATGCAGTTCTTTTGGAGTACAGCATAGCTCCCCCTGTACAACACTTTGTATCTCAACTTTTGGGGACTTCTAGAACTGTAGTCTAGTTATAGGTCTTGAAGAAGAGATTGGTTTTGGGTGTGGATCATTAACAGAAATAGAAGCATCTTTCAGGCAAATTACCTGAGGGCATTCCATTGCAGTTTCATCAGGTGAAGCAGGATTAGTCACTCTCAACAGAGGAATGAGGACTGTTTCTCCTTGGGAAGTGGTTACAGGATTAGCAGACAGTGAAGAGTTAATCTCATTAAGCAGAAGTTGTATGACAGACTCTCCTGAAGAGACTGGAAGTCCAGAAACTCTTTCTTCGAAGCAGTCCTTTACAGGTCTATTTAGCAAAGTCTCAGCAGATTCCAGGGATCCCATCTCTTCAGTGCCATCACTTCAAGCCATATATCATCATCCTCAATTTCAGGATCCCATTCTTTTCCAACCAAAGCCCTTACTTTAATAGCAAACAACTTGCCAGGTTGAGATTTTAGATGACTTTGTAAATTTGCCACTCACACAATGTGGTTTTGCCTCTAGTTTTCAGAGATCTTGAGTCAGAAAATAAGACTTTATTCCAGGGCACACATGGAAAATTTTCCTATGACACTTAAGGTGCAAATTTGAAGCCTTCAGCAATCGCTTTCCCTCATCACTATATCCAGTGTGTCTAACAACAACCAGCTTACATCATTATACCACTTAACTTCACAAAACTCTATAAAGGTATCAAAAACATTATCACCCACAGCCTTGCCCCATATAAGTATACAATTAAAAGAATCAAATGATGATAGTTTGAGTATCATTTGCCAACTCACCCCGTAGATTGTCAGTGCCATCTTGATTATTTTAAAAGAGTCATTAGTGTCTCTGAGTGAAGTCAGAGTATAAAACCAATTGTAGAAACACATTTTTAAGATTCCATTTCTGAAGAACCACTCCTGTTACCAAGCTGTGTAAATCAGTGTTCTCTAGAGGAATAGACAAACAGGAGGGATTTGTAAATATCAGATTTATAATGGTGTTGCATGCAACCATGGGAATGAAAGAGTCCAAAATCCATAGAACAAGCTGCAAGCTGGTAGCTCTGATGAAGGGTCTGGATGAACTCCACAGGAGATGCTTGCTGGTTGAAGGATCAATGAGTCTGTCTTTTTCCTTAAAAGTCTTTAACTGATTGAATTTTCTCATTGGGTGGCACATCTTAGTTGATCTCAGATGTAATTGTTTCTTGCTCCTTTTGCATCACATAACGTCTCCAGGTTCATTCACCTCCTTGCATGCCTCATGACTTTGTTCCTTCTAAAGAAGTCCAATATTCAGCCATATGTTCAATTTTCTACTTCTCAGTCAGTGTATCCTTTAGCCACCCCCATCCACTGGGCATCATTGATAATGTCCTTGTCTCAAATTATCCTCACTTAGTTATAAATCACCAACAGTCTCAATTTAAAGAAATGGAAAAAGAGATCAGGCTTCAATTAGAAATAAAAATGAAGCCAACTGCGTCAGGACAAAGGTAAATCATAATACAGGGCTAAGGAGGACATTGTCTGTATTTTAGATTTCACCTACTTTATGAGGCCAAAGGAAGAGAGGTTTATTTTGTCCAAAATGTAAATTTTCTGTACCAAATGATCTAACTCAACCTGTCTGGACAGGTCATCTAAACAACTCAAATACATGGAACCCAGAATGGAAATGAGGGCTTGTAATTCTGTATAAGTTAATGTAATGCCCAAATACATGCCAGAATATACTGATCATGTAGTTTTAAAGTATTGGTAAATACTTGAGGAATGGGAGAAAAATATGAAACTATTAAACTTTACCACCAGAGTAACCCCTGATACTGTTTCAAACATTAGAGACTCCAAGGTCAATAAGCCATGACTTTGATCTTGAGACTTGCTCTTGGGAAGCTTATTCATGTAGTGGAGAAGTTAAGCTACCTAGAGTTATGCCTTAAATTTACAACCAGAAGACCTCTTTTGTTGCTCAGATGTGGCTTCTCTCTCTCTCTCTCTCTATGTCCAACTTTGCAAGTAAAATCATTACCCTCTCCTCTGTTGCTTCCATGGGACCAGAGTGTGAAGAATATTAAGGAGTGATGAGAAAGAAAAAGACAGATGGGATCAGGGGGTCTGAAGATCAGTCATAACAGACAACAGACAACTTTATTCTTCACCAGATCCTGCTTATATACTGCAGGGTAACAAAAGGCATGCATGCATTTTCCTGAGGGAACAGAGTGCTTGTCTTTCAGTGTTCTCTTCCTTCATACTTAACATAACCAGTTGGGGTAAACATTCTCTTCCTCCCAGACCGCTCTATGTAACAATCTCCACAGTTTACTGCCGCCACCACCCTGATACCAGCTGCTCCCCAAAAATTCTGTGGGTCTTGTTTTAACCCTTGCTCCTATACTCCTCTTTGATGGACTTGACACCTAGGGGTGAAAGTCTCCCTGGAAATGTCAGATATCAGCCTTGTACTGGCACCATGGGATAGTCAATGCCTTCCAGATTTAACACAATCCCCCCAAAATTACTGCTTTTTTGGGGTAGAGACTGATAAGCTGAAGTGAGTGTTTTCATAGAATGGCAAAGGTCCTTGAATTTCAAACTAATTTTGACAAAAGAAAACCAAAGTTAGTTCTCCTGCTTTAAATAATTTCCAATATTTAACATAAAGCCACTGTAGTCAAGGCAATTTGATGATGTTGTAAGGATAGACATATTGATTAATGGAGCAGAATAGTCTCCATTCAAAAGAGAACTCATAAATAGCTCTAAAAACATATAGTCAATTGCTTTTTACTAAGTTATCAAACAATTCAATTGGAAAAGTATTTTCAGCAAATGGAAGAAATATTTTTGGCTACCTGTGGGCAAATAATAATCATTTTAGATGTTTCCAAGCAGCTTTTAACTTAGCTGCATAAATTGTTTCTCCAAAGCAACATTTGCCTAATCAGGTTATTTTCACTTTCTGATTCACTATGATCCATTCTATATTAACACTTGTTATAATACCCTTTCAAAGGACATTTTGCAAGTACATCCTCTTTAGCAAGCTTTCCAAGCTGAAACTTGAACTGAGCTTTCTCATTTAGAACTTTATTTTATGTATATTAAGGTTTTCAAGGTTTTACCCCCATTCATCCATTTCTCTCACTTATTCCTTCCATATTTTTAGCATGTTGAGAGAGTAGTTTTTGATGGTAATGAAAATCAGGATTTTCACTTAAACTACCCATTAACTGTTTCTAAAGTAGGTTCTTCATACTTCTGAGGTCTTTGAAAGGGTTTCATAGCTTCAGATTCTTGAGATTAGAAGACTTTTGTCTCCAGGGAATGGAATTCAGTTTTGAATATGAGTCATTAACACACCTTGAAATGAAAAGGTTCAGAGATCTGATTTTAGCTCTTCTTTCCAAAGGTTATTTTATCCTTATTTAAGAGTTACAATGGTTCAGATTTCTATTTCTTGCTTTTTATATGAAAATGTAGATTTTTTTCTGGTTGCCTCATTTTTTAATTGGTTTAGAAATTTACTGCACAAACACAGGATTTACAATGATTATATGGATGCTTTATTTAAATATGGTTATAATTAAACTAAGTAAGATATCCATTTTTGGTGGTTCTAAGTGTAATGTTTTTCTTCGTAAATAAAAAACAATTAACAAAAAGAAATATATAAACTCAAAATGCATCAAAGATCTAAATATTAGAGGTAAGACCATACAACTTTTAGAATAAAGTGAAGGGAAATATCTTATAAATCTTGTAATAAGAGGCTGTTTCTTAGACCTTACACCCAAAGCACGAGATTTGATAAAAGAAATACATGAATGGAAACTCCTCAAATTTAAACACTTATGTGCATCAAAAATTTTTTCAGGGAAGTAAAATGACAGCATACAGAATTGGAGACAATATTTCAAAAACCACATATCAGAAAAGTGTTTAGTATCCAGGATATATAAAGTGATTCTTCAACTCAACAACCAAAAAACAAGCAACCCATTTAAAACATAGGCAAAGGACATGAACAGACACTTTGCAGAAGAGGAAATAAAAATAGCCAAAATGCATATTAAAAGATGATCAGTTTTACTGGCTATTAGACAAATGCCAATCAAAACCACAATGAGATATCATTTGATACCCACTAGAATGGCCATTATCAAAAACACAGAAAATGACAAGTGCTGGAGAGGATGTCGAGATTGAAACACACATATCCACTGCTGGTATGAATCTAAAATGGTACAACTGCTCTAGAAGGCAGTTTGGTGGTTCCTCAGTAAGCTAAATATAGAATTGCCATATAATCCAGCAATCCCATTATATTCAGAGGAACTGAAGGTAATGACACAAATGAACATTTTTACATCAATATTTACAATACAGCAGTATTATGCATGATTGCCAAGAAAGGAATCATTCCAAATGCCAATCAAAGGATGGGTGGCTAAACAAGTTGTGGTATATGCATACAATGGAATATAATGCAGCTATGAGATGGAATAAAGTCATGAAGCATGCAACAATGCAAATGCACCTTGAGAACATTATGCTGAATTAAATAGGCCAGAAACAAAAGGATAAATACTGTACGGTCTTAGTAATATGAACTAACACTAATAAGTGAACTTTGAGAGCTGAAGTTAAGAACACAGGTTATCAGGAGAAAGAAATAGGGTGCTGAAGAAATACAGAATGTGCACTAGGACTGATTGAAAAAATTCAGAAACGGATAGCACATTTCTGATCTTAGCACAATAATATAAGTACACTGAATGAAGCTGAATGTAAATATGATAAAGAGAGAAGGTTTGGGGGCATGTGGAAACCAGAAGGAAAGAGAAAGAGCAAAGGCTGAGATGGTATAACTTAGGAATGCCTAGAGTGGACACTGATGGCAATTAAATGTAAAAATAAAAAACACTTTTGCACAAGGGAGAACAAATGAATGTCAACATTGCAAAATGTTGAAAATAGATGGCATATGAGAAAACATACGATCAATGCAAGTTAGGGTCTATAGTCAACAGTAACTCTGTACTATGCTTCCACTGAATGTAACAAAGGCATTATGCCAAAACTAAATGTCAACCAGGGGGAGCATGGGGGAGGAATATGGATTCTATATAGAAGGAAATGAAATGTCTTCAGATAGATTATGGTGGTGAAGCCATGTCAACCTACTTTAATTGGATTGTATGATATGTGAATAAAACTATTTAAAAAATGAACAGAGAGAAACAAGTGCTAGAGAAAATGTGAAGAATGAGATGTACCTACTCACTGTCAGTAAGGAAACTGAGGGGTGCAACCCCGCGGAGGGCAGTGTGATGGTTCCACAGGAGGCTAGGGATGAGGTTGTCATATGATCCTGAAACCCCATCGCTCAATATTTATCTGGAGGAACTGAGCTTGGGAACATAAATGGGTATTGCCACACTGGTGTTTATGGCAGCACTGTTCCTGATTCACAGTGGATAGAGTTGGCCTAAGGCTACAATGTCTGAGAAATGGAAGGAGGAACTATGGGGTATACATACAAGACTACTGAGCAGCCACAAGAAGGAAAGAAGTTGTGAGGCATATAACTGGGTGAATGATTTTTAAGGACTGTGTGTTGGGTGAAATGTCAAACACAAAAAGACAAATATTATTATGCCTCATATATATGGACTAATTGTAATATAAAAACTTGGTGAACTGAAGTTGAGAACATGGGTTATCAGGTTGGTGTCTGTTGTAAAAGGTCCTAGACTGCAAGTTTTTACAGCAGCCATGTCTGTTCAGGAGTTCTAACCACTGAGCTGTTTGTATATAACCTGGTTGTTCATCAAGTTCAACCCTGCTCCAAGGAACAGCTAGAGAAGGTATGGGAAGGTGACTGATCCATTATTCTAGGGTGTAATTGACCTGGGAGGATCATCTTCTGCACCACATAGGGAGACCTGGTTGCTAAAGCTGAGGAACTGAGAAACAGAGAACCAGGGACCATTTGGCTGGTGCAAACAGCCTAACACAGAAGCCTGGAGCCCGTAGGAGTGCACAGGGGTCTAAGAAGTGAGCCAAAGCAATGTTCCCTGAATGCACTACCCTCACCATCACAGCCTTGTGACCCACGACTGACCCTATTCCACATGCATTTGAACCCCATCACCTGCCCCCCTTCCTGAGCTCCAAGCCTCCCTGCCTGCCAACCCCTTGCACGTTTAACCACTTCACAATCCCACCCCACGAGAGCGCAGCCTCACCCCATCCCTCCCAAACCCTACCAACCAGTTCCTGCCCCCTGCAAGCAGTCACCAGGACATAAAGTCTGTGGGCACTTACCTCCATACCAGGCTGCAACTGCCCCCAGGAATGCAGTCGCACAGTCCCACCCCGCCATCCCTGATCTCTGTGCACAGGTACATCAGGTTACTGCACTCCCAGATCTATGCATGCATACAGTCCCCAGTCATGCCCCCCAGCTCTGGGAAAGAACTGACCTGCCCAGTCAAGCCAGATCTGTGGCCAGCCCACACAGGCGTAAAGTGGACCACTGTCCTAACTCTGCACATGAACACAAAGGGCCCTGCACACTAGATATGTGCACACCATGGCACCACCCCCCACACCTGTGCATCTGCAGAGCCACATCCTCCCCGCTGCTGGGTGTCCACTCTCACAAGTAACAGCATAGCATCCCCAACCTGCACCTATACCTGCAGTACAACCATCATTGCACTGTTGTGCCCCACCCCCACGATCTGCATCCTGCTCCACATCCATCCAGCAAATACAAGGCTTTAGACTACTAAAGGAATTCAAATTCCAAGGTAAATCAATCAAGATATTTACATGCCATGAAGACACCAGAAGATCACAAAACATATCATGATGAAGACAGATAGAGCCTAGACTAATATCCAAACTAAAAAACCAGAGGAGACATAGATATTGGAACAACTAATCAAAGATGTTCACATAACTCTACTAAATAAAATAAATGGGATGACTGAGGCCATGAAGGAGATCAAGAAGACACTAGAAGAGCATAAAAAGGAATTTGAGAGAATAAATAGAAAAATAGCAGATATCACAGAGATTAAAGACTCTATAGACCAAATAAAAAACATACTAGAGATACACAGATTTGAAAAGACAGAAAAAAGATTCAGTGACCTAGAGGGCAGGACAACTGATTTCAAATACTGAAAACACCAAGTGGCAAAAATGATGGAAAAATTTTAATTGGATCTCAGGGCAATGATAGAAAAAGCAAAGCACTCAAATATAAGAATCACTGGTGTCCCAGAAGGAGAAGGGAAGAATAAGGGTTAAGAAGATTAGTTCATGATATAATGGGAGAAAACTTGCCAACCCTTATAAAGGATGTAAGTATACAAGTCAAAGAACCTCAAAGAACTCCAAACAGAATAAATCCAAATAAGCCTTCCCCAAGACACATACTAATCAGTCTGTCAAATATTAAAGAGAAGCAGATAATCCAGAGAACAGCAAGTGAAAAACAATCTACTACATAAATGGGAAACCACGTAAGACTGGGTTCTACTCAACTGGCACCATGGAGGCAAGAAGGCAGTGGTGTGATATATTTAAGATCCTTAAGGGAAAAGACGTCCAGCCAAGAATTCTATACCCAGCCAAATTGTCCTTCAAAATTGAGGGAGAGATCAAAATTTTCACAAACAGAGGGAGCCAAGATGGTGGCTTAGCAAGGTGTGGGATTTAGTTCATCCTTCAGAACAGCTACTAAATTACAAGGAACAGTACAGAACAGCTCCTGGGGTCACGTCAGTGACTGGAGACACAGCATACTCCAAGTCTGGACCAGCTGGACCAGCTGCAAGACCCCCCAGAACCGTGAGTTCCCCAAGCCGTGGTGGCTGGCGCCCCTCCCCCACAGGCTGCTTCCCAGAGGAAAAGGAAACAGACTGCCAGCAGCAGGGGCTGAGTGCAACTAAGCTTCAAGTGTGGAATTAATTCACAAATTCTGACTAATAAAAATAGGCCCCTAGCACAGATAAAACTGGCCAAAGCGGAGGTTGCTGACTTTTGCCCTGGGGTTGAGGGGGCAGGGCTCATGGAAAAAGAAAAAAGAGAGAGAGAGAGAAAGAGGTTTTTGTGGCTGTGTTTCTATGGACTGTATGCTGCCTTTGGATACAGCGGCAGGGGTTCTTAGTCTGTAAATGCCCCATGCATAGGCAGAAACAAGCTTCTTTGAGAATTTGTCTGGAGCTGGTGCCTTCTCCAGGGGAGCAGTGAGGCGCAACTCAGGAAGAATCTCTCCCTCAAGGAATTCAGACACCAAGGCTTGGTAATTTGAAGCCATTAAAGACAGCCTACAACCTCTCCTCTGTCTCCATGACCCCGCCAGCAGGGAGAGTCTGCTAAAGCTAAAGGTACCACATCATCTTATGCTGGTGGGATCTGAAGGCAGACAAGTGCCACACACTGGGCAAGATAAGAAAAACAGATTCCAGAGACTTCACAGGAAAGTCTTTCAACTTGCTAGGTCACACCCTCAGTGAAAACTGATGCAGGTGACTCTTTCCTCCTGACAGGAAGCCAGTTTGGTCTGGAAAAAAATGGCTGGGGTCCATAATACCTAAGTAGAACCTCCTAAAGGTGCGGGGGGAAGGCACCATTAGGCAGAGCAAGAAATAAGAAAATAAGAACTAAAAAATTCTCCTTTATTGAACAAAACCTTAGCTAGTGGTTCAGAAAAACCTGAATTGAATGTCAATAACAGACAGGCAACAAAAACATCCAGCAAGAAAACCCTGGGTAAAAAAGTGAAAACAATCTCCCGAATAAACTAATTAAGGCAATTAAATGCCTAGATGCCATTAAAAAATAGCAAATCACACTAGGAAAGTTGAGGATATGGCCCAGTCAAAAGAACAAACCAACAATTCAAATGAGAACAATTAATTCAGAATGTGCAAACAGACATGGAAAACATCAAAATCAAATCAATGAATTGAGGGAGGGTATAAAGAAGGCAAGGAATGAACAAAAAGAAGAAATCAAAAGTCTGAGAAACGGGAATGAAAGGCACAGAAGAGATGATAAAAACAATAGAAACCTAAATGTTAGATTTCGAGAGGTAGAAGTTAGGATCAGTGAACTAGAGGATGGAACATCTGAAATCTGACAAGCAAAAGAAAATATAGGGAAAACATGGAAAAATATGAGCAGGGATCAGGGAATTGAATGACAATATGAAGCACATGAATATATGTGTCATGGGTGCCCCAGAAGATAAAGAGGAGGGAAAAGGAGGAGGAAAACTATTGGAGGAAATTATCACTGAAAATTTCTCAACTGTTATGAAAGACTTAAAATTACAGATCCAAGAAGTGCAGCATACCCCAAACAGAATAGACCTAAATAGACATACTCCAAGATATTTGCTAATCAGAATTTCAGAGGACAAGGAGAAAGAGAGAATCTTGGAAGCATCAAGAGAAAAGCAATACATCACCTACAAGGGAAGCCCAGTAAGACTATGTGTAGATTTCTCAGCAGAAACCATGGAGGCGAGAAGACAGTGGGATGATATATTTAAATTACTAAAAGAGAAAAACTGCCAACCAAGAATTCTATATCCAGTAAAATTGTCTTTCAAAAATGAGGGAGAAATTAAAACATTTTCAGACAAAAAATCCCTGAGAGATTTTGTGACCAAGAGACCAGCTCTGCAAGGAATATGAAAGGAAGCACTAGAGGCAGATACAAAAAGACAGAAGAGGGAGGTTTGGAGAAGAATGTAGAAAGGAAGACTATCAGTAAAGGTAAAAAGAAGAAAAATTAGATATAACATGTTAAATCCAATAGACGAAATGGTAGAAGAAAGCACTACCCGTAGAGTAATAACATTAATGTTAATGGGTTAAACTCACCAATCAAAAGACATAGACTGGCAGAATGGACTAAAAAATAGGACCTATCTATATGCTGTCTACAGGAAACACATCTTAGACCCAAGGATAAACATAGGTTGAAAGTGAAAGGTTGGGAAAAGTTATTTCATGCAAATAACAATCATAAAAGAGCAGTAGTAGCTATACTAATATTCAACAAATTAGACTTCAAATGAAAAACAGTTAAAAGAGACAAGGAGGACACTATGTATTAATAAAAGGAACAACTCAACAAGAAGATGTGACAATCATAAATATTTATGTACTGAGCCAGAATGCTCCAAAATACATGAGGCAAACACTGAAAACACCGAAAAGAGAAATAGACATATCTCCCATAATAGTTGGAGAATTCAATTCCATACTCTCATCAATGGACAGAACATCTAGAGAGAGGATCAATAAAGAAACAGAGAATTTGAATAATACAATAAATGAGCAAGATTTAAAGGACATTTATAGAACACTATGCCCCACAACAGGAGGATACACCTTTTTCTCAAGTGCTTATGGATCATTCTCAAGGATACACCATATGCTGGGGCACAAAGCAAGTCTCAATAAATTTTAAAAGTTTGAAATTATACAGAACACTTTCCCAGATCATAAAGGAATGAAGTTGGAAGTCAATAAAAGGCAGAGTGCCAGAAAATTCACAAATATGTGGAAGCTCAACAGCACACTCTTAAACAACCTGTGTGTCAAGGAAGAAATTACAAGAGAAATCAGTAAATATCTTGAGGCAAATGAAAATGAAAACACAAATCATATCAAAAATGGGATGCAGCAAAGGTAGTGTTAAGAGGGAAATTTATTGCCCTAAATACATTTGCCAAAAATGAAGAAAGGGCGAAAGTCAAGGAATTAACTGTCCACTTGGAAGAAGTGGAGAAAGAAGAGCAAACTAAGCCCAAAGCAAGTAAAAGGAAAGAAATAATGAAGATTAGAGCAGAAATAAATGCAATTGAGAACATGAAAACAATTGAGAAAATCAACAAAAGCTGAAGCTGGTTCTATGAGAATCAATAAGATTGATGGACCCTTAGCAAGATTGACAAAAAGAAGAAAAGAGGGGTTGCAAAAAAATAAGATCAGAAATGGAAGAGGGGACAAAACCACTGACACCACAGAAATAAAGGAAGTAATGACAGCATATTATGAACAACTTTATGCTAATAAACATGACAATATAAATGAAATGGACAACTTTCTGGGAAGGCATGAACAACCAACCTTGACTCAAGAAGACATAGATGACCTCAGCAAACCAATCACAAGTAAAGGAATTGAACCAGTCATTAAGACGCTTCCCAAAAAGAAAAGTCCAATACCAGATGGCTTCACATGTGAATTCTACCAAACATTCCAGAAAGAATTATTACCAATCCTGCTCAAACTCTTCAAAAAATTTAAAAAAGAGGGAAAGCTACTAACTCATTCTACAAAGCCAACATCACCCTCATACCAAAGCCAGACAAAGATGTTACAAAAAAATAAAACTACAGACCAATCTCTCTAATGAATATCGATGCAAAACTTCTCAACAAAATTCTTACAAATCAAATCTAGCAACACATTAAAAGAATTATACATCATGACCAAGTAGGATTCATCTTGGTCACGATATATAATCCAGGTATGCAAGGATGGTTCAACATAAGAAAATCAATCAATATAATATACCATATCAACAAATCAAAGCAGAAAAACCTCATGATCATCTCGATTGATGCAGAAAAGGCATCTGACAAAATGCAACATCCTTTCCTGTGGAAAACGCTTCAAAGCATAGAAATAGGAGGGACCTTCCTCAACATGATAAAGGGAATATATGAAAAACCCACAGCTAACATCATCCTCAATGGGGAATGTTTCCTCTAAGATCAGGAACAAGACAAGGATGTCCACTATCACCACTGTTATTCAACATTGTGTTGGAAGTTCTACCCAGAGCAATTAGACAAGAAAAAGAAATACAAGGCATCAAAATTGGAAAGGAAGAAGTAAAACTCTCACTGTTTGCAGATGATATGATACTATATGTTGAAAATCCACAGCAAAACTACTAGTGCTAATAAATGAGTACAGCAAAGTGGCAGGTTACAAGATCAACACTCAAAAATCTGCAGTATTTCTATACATTATTAATGAACAATCTGAGGGGGAAGTCAAGAAATGAATTTCATTTACAGTTGCAACCAAAAGAATAAAATATTTAAGAATAAATTTAACTAAAGAGAGAAAAGACCTTTGCAAAGAAAACTACAAGAAATTGTTAAAAGAAATCACAGAGTTCCTAAATAGATAGAAGGGCATACCATTTTCATGGGTTGGAAGACTAAATGTAGTTAAAATATCAATTCTATCAAAATTGATTTGCAGATTCAATGCAATACCAATTAAAATTCCAACAAATTCCTTCTCAGAAATAGAAAAACCAATAACCAAATTTATCTGGAAAGGCAGGGTTCCCTGAATAGCTAAAAATATCCTGAGGGGAAAAAATGAAGTCAGAGGTCTCATGCTATCTGTCTTTAAGGTGTATTATGAAGCTATAGTGGTTGAAACAGCATGGTACTGGCATAAAGATGGATATACTGACCAATGGAATCAAATAGAGTGTTCAGATATAGACCCTCTCATCCATGGACAATTGATCTTTGATAAGGCAGTCAAGCCAACTCACCTGGGGCAGAACAGTATCTTCAATAAATGGTGCCTAGAGAACTGGATATCCATATGCAAAAGAATGAAAGAGGACCCATATCTCACACCCTATAGAAAAATTAACTCAAAATGGATCAAAGACCTAAACATTTCTGTCATGGTCAGGTTCATGTGCCAACTTGGCCAAGTGGTGTTACCTGTTTGTTTGGTTGGGCAAGTGCTGGCTTGTCCATTGAGATGAGAACATTTCATAGAATTAAATCATGATCATGTCAGCTGCATCCACAGCTGATTTCATTTGTAATCAGCCAAAGGGGAGTGTCTTCTGCAATGTGTGATGCTTAATCTAATCACTGGAAGACTTTTAATGAAGATTCAGAAGAGACAGGCTCTCTTTTTCCTGCTTCAGGTGGTGAACCTCTCCTGTGGTGTTCATCCAGACCTTCCATCGGAATCATCAGTTTCACAGCCTGCCCTGTAGATTTTGGACTCTGCGTTCCCACAGTCATGTGAGACACTTTTATAAATTTTATATTTGCGAGTGTTCCCTGTTGACTCTGTTTCTCTAGAGAACCCTAACTAATACATCCACCATTATCCTAGACCTTTAATATCCATTCCCACAGATATTCCCCTGATTTCTATCTTCATAGATTGGAAAACTCATGCAGTTATTTTGGAGTATAGCATAGGCTCCCCACGGGTCACCTTTGGGGACTTCTAGGATTTTAGTCTAGGTATAGGTCTTGAAGTAAAGGTGGGTGTTGGGGGTGGATCATGAAAAGAAATGGTAATGTCGTTCAAGACAAATACCTCAGGGTATTGGAAACAAAGAAAGAAAATGTCTCCTTGGGAGCTTCATGAAACTGGAAGCCAGGAGAAAAACCTAGCAGATGATGCCATGTTTGCCATGTATCTTTCCAGATGAGAGGGAAACCCTGACCCTGTTTGCCATATGCCTTCTCCCTTCAGAGTCCCTGAACTTCAGCGGCCTTCTGGAACCAAGGTATTTTTCCATGGATGCCTTTGATTGGACATTTCTGTAGACTTGCTTTAATTGGGATATTTTCACAACCTTAGAACTGTAAACTTATAACTTATTAAATACCCCCTTTTTAAAAGCTGTTCTGTGTCTGGTATACTGCATTCTGGCAGCTAGCAAACTAGAACAATCTGGAAGGGAAAGAGACCCCAAATACCTAAAAACAGGCTTAAAAAAAGAATGAAGTAGAAGGATTAACACTCCCTAACTTTGAAACCTATTATAAAGCCACAGTGCTCAAAACATCATGGTACTGGCACAAATACAGAAGCATTGACCAATGGAATCAAACTACAACAGATTTTCATACCAGAGAGTGGAGTGCTGCTGCTGTAGTTTGCAAATATCAAACCTGTTGAAACAGCTTTTTAAATGGATAAGGGGACGACTTTGGAGGAGTTATAAGGAACTTGATATAGAAAGCCTAGAATGCTTTGAAGAGACTGTTGGTAGAAATGTGAACTCTAAAGATACCTCTGACCAGTCTTTAGATAGAGATGAGGCACATGTCATTGCAGACTGGGAGGGAAGCGAGTCTTGTTTTGAAATTGCAGATAAACTGGTAAAATTGATTAGTGGCTTTGGCTGGAAGGCAGATTTTAAAAGTCATGAACTTGGATATTTAGCAGAAGAGATCTCCAAATTAAATGCTGAAAATGCAGCCTGGTTTCTCCTCACAGCTTAAAGTGAAATGCAACAGGAAAGAGATAAGCTGAAAATTTAACTCTTGAATACAAAGAAACCAGAAATTGTTGTCCTGGAAAATTCTGGGCCTCCAGAAAGGGAGACCGCAGAGAATATTGCCCTTTGTGAGGATTTAACCAAATGTGGAAACAGTTAGCCATTTCAGAGAAAGCAGGATTGGACATGGAGTTATCCATGAAGGATTTGTGGAAACTCCTTATGTCTGATGGTCATGATCCAAAGCTATTGCATAGAAAGCCAACGAGAGTGCTGTGGGAACTTTATAAACAGAGCCACTGCCAATCTGGACTCAGGGGGTTAGAGAAGAGACACATTGGAGGAAAAATAACTTCAGAGGCAAAACCCAGGAGTCTGAGGTCTGAAGTCAAGAAACTTCAGGCCAGGAGAGCAGACCCATCCAAGTCCGTGGAGAGGGTGAGTTTGCACCGAATGCAGAGGGTGGGCCTTCCACCTCCTTGAAATGGGAGAGTCATGCTGCCTCAGGCCTTGAAGAGGGTGAAGCACATTCCTTAGGGTTTGGGGAGAGAATGGCTGCCACCAAATGGTGGGGTTGAGAATGTGCCCTGGAGATAGCAGAGAGCCCCAGTGCAGCCCCAATGCTTGGCGAGGGTGGAGCTGAGAAAAAGGTGGTCTCCCCAATGTCCCCCAAGGTTGCCTTTGGAGAGAGGCAGTCCTCTGCATAGGCCTTTGGAAAGGGTGTGACTGCTGCTTTCAAAAGCCCCAAAGACAAATGACTCCAACTTTGAAATCTAAAGGACTTTACCCTGCAGGTTTTCAAAATTGTATGTGTCTAATGACCTCTGTGTTCCTTCCTCTCTATGGAAATGTGTATATATATCCTATGAATGTTTCCCCCTTGCTTGTTGGCAGTAAATAACTTGCTATGAGTTTTCAAAGATCCAGAGACAGAGGATAATTTTGCCTTAGAACAGATTATACCTGTAACTAACTTTGGTAAGAGTTTGTACATTTCTAACTTTTAATTTCATGTGTATTGGTACTGAAATGGTTTAAGGATTTGTGATATTGTTATGAAATTAATATATTTTGTATATGGGGAGAACCTGTCTTTTTTAGGGCCCAGAGGGTGCAATGAGTTGGTTTGAAAGGATGTATGTCCCATACAAGAGCCATGTTTTAATCCAAATCCCATTTCATAAAAGTGGAATAAACCTTATTCAATACTGTATGTTTGAATCTGTAATCAGATTATCTCCCTGGATAATGTGATTTAGTCAAGAGTGGTTGTTAAGCTAGATTAGGTGACTGGTCTCCGCCCATTTGGGTGGGTCTTGATAAGTTTCTGAAGTCCTATAACAGAGAGAACATTTTGGAGAATGAAAGAAATTCAGAGAGCAGAGTAGAATGACATAGCCATGAGAAGCAGAGTCCACCAGACAGCAACCTTTGGAGATAAAGAAGGAAAATACCTCCGAGGCAGCTTCATCAAACAGGAAGCCATGAGAAGAAGCTAGCAGATGATGCTGTGCTTGCCATGTGCCCATTCAGATCAGAGTGGAATGCTGACTGTGTTTGCCATGTGCCCTTCCACTTGAAAGAGAAACCTTGAACTTCATCAGCCTTCTTGAACCAAGGTATCTTTCCCTGGATGCCTTAGATTGAACATTTCTATAGACTTGTTTGAATTGGAACATTTTCTTGGCCTTAGAACTGTAAATTAGCAACTCATTAAATTCCCCATTTTGAAAGCCATTCCATTTCTGGTATATTGCATACCCGCAGCTAGCAAACTAGAACAAACTCCAATCTAAAAGAATAGATAGGAGTGAAGGTGATACTCTAGTGGGTCTAGAAGTAATATTACCATATTGAAGATGAGCAAGATTGAAAGCGGTTGAATAAACCTATGGGTCGCACTGATTCACACTAGATATACGAATGAGTTCTCATAAGAATTACTTCAAAGATGTGATTCTTGTATAAAGAGGATTTAAGTCCAGGGTACAGAAGGAAAACTGCTATTGCATACTATGAACTATGCTCAAAAGTAAACCATCAGCACTACCACAGCAACAGCAGAGGTAAATAATGGGGTGAGGGATAAAAGTTAAACGGAGGTTTAGATTCCCTATTTTGCAAGTGTGTGTTTATTGGTTTTCTGTCTCTTCAAAAAATGAAATTATTTGTAATTGAGAATTTTGATGAACTGTGGATTTTGGGCCTCCTACTTGATACCCAATGAATGCAGGTGGCTGAAGGATGCACTGACAGAGAAGTAGACTGGCAAATGAGGATGTATACTAAAGAATGAAGGTTGGGTTGCTACAACAAGGAACGATGTTGTGAAGCATGCAATGATGTGAATGAACATGTGGGACATTTCGTGAGACAAAATAAGCCAGGACCAAAAAAAAAAAAAACAAAAAAAAACAGCATTGGTATGGTCACCTTTAGAAAATGCTTATAAGAAAATAGGAGCCTAGATTGCACCCTTTTAGAGCAGATGCATTATGCCCAGAGTGGTGTTTATTAGTTCGGATTTTGAGAGGCTATTTTACATATATAATCTGATATTTAGAGATAGGATGAAGCTGAACAGGTTGGGGTTCATGTACTTCAGAAAATAGGGGTAAGGAAGACAGTGTCTATATTTTAGAAGCACACATACTCTTTGAGACCAATGGAAGAAAGATTTATGGAAATGAAAATTTCTGTAGTACATAATCTAATTCAACCTATCTGCATAGCTCATTTGAAGAACTGAAACACAGGATGTACAGAATAAGAAAAAGTTCCTTTAATCCTGTATACATTATTGTAATGCCTGGAAATATCCTAGAGTACATTAAGCAGATAATCAAAAATATTTGCAAAGTTGCCTGAGGGAGTGGAGAAAGACTATGGAACTATCTAATCTTGTGATCAGGTAATTCCCTGATACTGTGTCATACTTTAAGGATATCCAAACCAATAGACCATGTCCTCAATCATGAGGTTTACTCTTATGAAGCTTATGTGGATAGCAGAGAAGCTTAGACTACCTATAGGCACCACTAAGAGTTACTTCTGGAGGACCTCTGTTGCTCAGATGTGGCCTCAGTCTCTCTAAGCCCAACTCTGCAAGTGAAATCATTGCCTTTTGAAATCTGGGGTTGAAAGTCTCCCTGGCAACATGGAAGATGACTCCCAGAGATGAATCCAGACCTGGTATTGTGGGATCAACAATTACATCCTGACCAAAAGGGGGGAAAGAAGTGTAATTAATAAAGTTTCAGTGACAAAGAGTTCAAATACTGTGTGAGAGGCTACTCTAGAGGTTGCTCTTATGCAAACTTTAGGTGGACCTTGCCACCTTTCTTAACCTGCCAACCCCCAACCAGGACCATTCCACCCAATCCTAAAGAACACATAGGGCAATATATAAGATTCCA
This sequence comes from Tamandua tetradactyla, assembly GCF_023851605.1. Lineage (NCBI taxonomy): Eukaryota > Metazoa > Chordata > Mammalia > Pilosa > Myrmecophagidae > Tamandua > Tamandua tetradactyla. Next base: position 19,225,675 of record NC_135349.1, read on the forward strand.
CAAGGGTTCCAGGCACTGGAGTAACTTTCCAGAAACCTACAAACTCCAGATGGATCCCTGGGCCAGATAAGTCCTGAAACCTAGTCCATCCTCTCCAGAACAACAAATAATTCAGTCTCCCTACCTCATATCAATGACAAAATCCTCAATATCAAAAAATTAGAATTTCCATAGCCCAAACACCCCTAAAGAGAGGTATGGAAAGATCAAAGTTGATGGTGGAATTATATATATAAGATAGGACTTAACAGATGAATATGAATGCGGCATCATTTAATTGATATCTCTTTTAGTCTCCAAGTACTTTAGAGCAGCTAGAAGTAAAAACCTAAAACTGTGAAATTGTAACCCATATCAAAGCCTGAAATATGTCCTACAACTAAATGTGATGCTGTGCTTTGAAATTTATAGCTCTTTTGCATATATGTTCTTTTTCACAAAAAAGAATGCTGTGAAAATTAAATGGAATGGTGTATTAAAAAAAGATACTGTTTAATATTTAAAGTTCAAGTAATGCTGATATTTGTATTTATAGATTATTTTAATTTCATTCTTTAATTTTTTTTTTTAACGTGGGCAGGTACCAGGAACTGTACCTGGGACTCCAGCATGGCAGATGAGAACTTTGTCACTGAGCCACCATTGCCCACCCAACCATGCTTTAATTTTAAATTGGTCTATGAAACATATTTTACAAACAGGCTTCATGATGATTACTTAAACTTTTTTTTAAAATGTGCCTATGGATAAGCTAACTAGGATATCCATTTTAGGTGGTTAAGATTTCCATATGTCAATGGTAAAATATTTGTATCTTTATAATTTCCTAAAATCAGGAAAAGATTTAGTAATATAGGTCATTACTATAGCAATGCAGATATTTGTAAGAATTTTCTACTTGCTATTATGAGAACATCCCCAGTTTGACAGCTGATCAAATGGTATCTAAGTTAGTGCTTAATACTTAGAAATTGAGAACTTTGCTATCTGAATATGTAGATTTTTTTCCTTGATGCCTTAATTTTAAATCAGTTTAGGAAACTCAAGCACAGGCTTTACAATGATTATATGGAAACTTTATTTAAATATACCTATGGTTAAGCTAATTAAGATATGCATTTTTTGGTGCTTGTAAGTGTATCATTTGTTTTTTTAAATAAAAAAAATTAAAACCTTCAAAAAGTAGGAATGAAAAGAATCTTGCACAACATGATAAAGGGCATATATGAAAAAAAAAAACATAGCCAGCATCATAATCCATAGTTACAGACTGAAATTCCATGGGCTAGATGAAGAACAAGACAAAGCTGCTCTCTGTCACCACCATTATTCAGCATTGTACTGGAAGTCTTAGCAATCAGGCAAGGAAAAGAAATAAAATGCATCCAAATCAGAAAGAAAAAAGTAAAGCTTTCACTATTTTCAGATGACACAATACTATATTTGGAAAATTCTGAGAAATCTACAGCAAGGCTTCTTGAGCTAATAAATAAAGGAGAATGCCAGGATGTAAGATCAATGTGCAAAAATCAATAATGTGTGTACACACAAGCAATGTTCTCACTGAGGAGACAATTGAGGAAAAATATTCCACTCAAAATAGTGATAAAAAGAATTGATTATTGTTCTAATTTGCTAGCTGCCACAATGCAATATACCAGAAATGAAATGGATTTTAAAAGGGAGAATTTAATAAGTTGTTAGTTTACAGTTCTGAGGCTGAGAAAATATCCCAGTTAAAGAAAGTCTATAGAAATATCTTATCAAAGACTTCCAGGGAAAGATACCTTGGTTCAAGAAGGCCAATGAAGTTCAGGATTTCCCTCTCAAGTGAGAAGGCACATGGCAAACACAGTCAGGGTTTCTCTCTCAGCTGGAAGAGCACACAGTGAACATGGTGTCATCTGCTGGCTTTCTCTCCTGGCTTCAGGTTTCATGAAGCTCCCCTAGAGGTATTTTTCTTCTAAATCTCCAGAGGTCACTGGCTTGTGGACTCTCTGCTTTGTAGTGTTGCAGCATTCTCTGCTTTCTCAGAATCTCTCTCATTCTCCAAAATGTCCCCTTTTATAGGACTCCAGAAACTAATCAAGACCCACCCAAATGGGTGGAGACATGTCATCACCTAATTCAGCTTAACAACCACTCTTGATTGAATCACATCTCCAGGGAGATGACGGGATTACAGTTTAGAGCATGCAGTACTGAATAGGCATTATTCTACCTTTGTGAAATGGAATTTTGATGAAAACATGGCTTTTCTAGGGTTACATACACCCTTTCAAACCAGCACAATTATCTAGGAGTAAATTTGAGCGAGGATGTAAAGGACCTGTACACAGAAACTGCACAACATTGCTAAAAGAAATCAAAGAAAATCCAAATAGGTGGAGAGACATTCCCTGCTTGTGGATAAGAGTGTTAAATGTAGTTAAAAGATGTCAATTCTACCCAAATTGATCAACAGATTCAATGCAATACCAATCCAAATTGCAATACCTTATTTTGAAGACTTGGCAAAGCTAGATGTCAAACTCCTTTGGAAGCAAAAGAAACCCTTAATAGCTAAAAATATCCTTTAAAAGAAGAATGAAGTGGGAGGATTAACACTTCCTGATTTTAAAGCTTATTACAAAGCCACAGGTGTCAATACAGCATGATACTGGCATAAAGATAGAAGTATTGGCCAACGGTATTGAACTGAGTGTGTGGAAATAGACCACAAATCTATGGTCTACTGATCTTCAACAAGGCCCCCAAATCCACTGAACTGGGATAAAATAGCCTTTTCAACAAATGATCATGGGAAAACTGGTTATCAATAGCCAAAATAATGAGAGCAGACCCTTACCTTACACCCTATACAAAATTTAACTCAAAATGGATCAAAGACCTATATATAAGAGCCAGTAACATAAAACTCCTAGGCATAAAATAGAGGGAAACATCTTGAAGAGCTAATAATAGGATGTAGCTTCCTAAACTTTACACCCAAAGAATAAACAATGAAAGAAAAAAAATAATAAATGGGAACTCCTCAAAACAAAATGTTTTTATACCTCTAAAGACTTTGTCAAAAAGTGAAGAGGGGCCAACTCAGTAGAAAACATATCTGGAAATCCTGTTTTGGACAAAGGTTTGACAACCTATATAAATAAAGAAATCATTCAACTCAACAACAAGAGAACAAAGAACCCATTTATAAAATGGCTAAAGATATGAATGACATTTTTCCAAAGAGCAAATTGCAGATAATTAAAAAGCACATGAAGAGATGCTCATTTTTGTTAGCTATAAGGGAAATACAGATGAAGACTACAATGAGATACCACCTCACACCTGCAAAAATGGCTGCTTTTAAACAAACAGGAAACTAAAAATGTTGGAGATGATGTGGAGAAATTGAAACACTTATGCACTGCTGGTAGTAATGTATAATGGTATAGCCACTATGAAGATCATTTTGACAATTCCTTAGAAAAACTAAATATCAAGCAATACCACTACCCAATATATACCCAGAAGAGATGAAAGCAGTAACACAAACTGACATTTGCATCCTGATATTACATTATTCACAATTGCCAAAAGATGGAAACAATCCACTTGCCCATCAACAGAGGAGTGGACAAACAAAATATGGCATATGCTCTGATGAAATATTATATCCCTATATCCCACATTATCAACACCATTTTCAACATGAAAAAATTGAATAGTCATAGCACAAATATCCCTAAAGATTGAGAGAAAGATCAAAGGAAAAGTATAGTTATAACAGAGAAGATAGAATTTAACAAATGAGTATGACTGTTGAATCATTATATTGAGATGTTTCTTTTAGTCTGCAGTGTCTTGGAAAAGCTAGAAGGAAAAACTTAAAATTATACAACTGTAACCTGTACCAGACTCTGAAATCTGTTCTGTAGCAAATTGTTGCAATGTGCTTTGAAATGCATTGCTTTTTTGTAGTGTTGTATTTCACAATAAAATAATAAAATCAAAGGCTACAGAAATCTCCAGACAGTTTCAACATAAACCATACCTCTAAAGAAGTTTAATTCCTAAGCTTGAAAGCAAGAAAAATGAAACCTGAACAATTCTACCTCTTAAATGAGGATGAAATAACCTTTGCAAAGAAGAGCTAAAATCAGAGCTCCTAACTGTTTCATTTCAAGATGCGTTTATCGTTCATATTCAAAACTGAATTACATCCCTGGAGACAAAAGTCCTCTAACTCCAAGAGTCTGAGGCTCCAAAACCCTTTAAAACACCTCAGAAGCATGAAGAACAAACTTTAGAAACAGGTAGTTGTGTAGTTTGAGAGAAAATCCTGATTTTCATTACAGTCAAAAATTACTCTTTCAAGATGCTAAAACGTGGAAAGAATGAGTGAGGGAACTGGATGAATGGAGGGAGTGGAATTAATTGCACACTTTAAAATGACTAAAATGGAGAATTTTATAGGCTAATTTTATCCCAATAAAAATATATAAAAATTGTACTCCTTTGTAAGCTTTTCAGTTTCTGTAAGGTCGTGGTGATGTCTTCTTTTTCATTTCTGAGTTTGGCCTTATGAGTTCTCTCTGTATCTGACTCTGTCTCTTTCTCTCTCAGTCAGTGTATTAATTTTCTATTGCTGCTGAAGCAAAGTACCATGATTTTTTTGCTTAACACTGCACGAATTTATTCTCTCACAGTTATGAAGGTCAGAAAATGGAAGTGAGTCATACAGGGCAAAATCAAGGTGTTGGCAAGGCTGGCTCTTTCTAGAGGCTCAGGGAAATACTTGGTTCTTGCCTCTTCCAACTCCTTGAGGCTGCTAGCACTCTTTGCTAAGGCAGCATCACTCCAGTCTCTTGCTTTATTAGTCACATCAGCTTCTCTTCTTCTGTAGTCAGAACATCCCTTCTTCTCCCACTCCTTATCAGGACACTTGTGATTATAGTGTACCCACCCAAATAATCTAGAATAATCTCCCCTTCTTAAGACCCTTTAACTTTACCACATCTGCAAAGTCTCTTTTATAGCAATTTAGGATTCTTATCCCTCTCCCATGTAGAACTATTGTTGTGTTTGTTTGCATATTGACTTACCTGAACTGTAGCATCTGTCTGCTCACAATTTGCAGTTCTGATATATCAGAACTGGAGTGGCTTTTATATAAAATTTAATAAGATACAAGTTTACAGTTCTAAGAAAGTGAAAGTGTTCAGATTAAGGCACCAACAAGAGGTTACATTCACTCAAGAAAGGACAATGGGTCAGGAACACCTCTGTCAGTCAGGTAGTCATGTGACTGGCATCTGCCAGTCCCTTGTTCCTGTGTTACTGAGAGGTTTCCTTACTTTACTTATCCAGGGATGCCTTTCATCTCTTGGCTTCCCTTGTCTCTCTCCAGGTTCTGGCTTGCTTGACATTTCATGGCAATGTGTGCTGGGCTGCACGCATCTCCAAATATCTGAGTCTCTGTTCTCCCTGTGTCTGCATCTGTGTCAGCTCTGCTCTGAGGTTTCTCTCATTTCTGCTGTATCTGTTTGCTCTGAGCTTTCTCCAAAATGTCTCCTCTTTTAAAGGACTTCAGCAAACTAATCAAGACCCACCCAGAATGGGTGGAGTCACATCTCCATTTAATTAGAAGAGCACACCCACAATTGTGCATGTCACATATTCATGGAGATAATCTAATCAAATCTTTCCAACTCTTAGATGACCAGTGGGAAAAGAAAGAAATTACAAGAGAAATCAGCAAAAATCTCAAGGCAAATGTAAATGAAAACACAACATATCAAAGTCTGTGGGATGCTGCAAAGGCAGTGTTGAGAGGAAAAGATATTGTCTTAAATGTCTATAACAAAAAAAAAGAAAGACCAAAAAAACAAGAAATTAGCTGTTCATTTGGAAGAATGAAAAAAGAGCAGTAAATTAACCCCAAAGCAAATAAAGAAGAGAAATAAAAATAGAAGAACAAAATAAATGAAATTGAGAATAAGAAGACAATTGAGAAAGTCAACCAAACTAGAAGTTGGTTCTTTGAAAAAATTAATAAAATCAATGGACCCTAAGCTAGTCTGACAGAGAGAGAGAGAGAGAGAGAGGATGCACATAAATAAAATCAGAAATGGAAGAGGCTACATAGTCACTGACCCCTCAGAAATAAAGGAGGTAATGAATGTATACTATGAGCAACTATAGACTAATAAACTAGACAACACAGATGAAATGGACATGGATTGGAATATTAAATACAGTTGAGGTGTCAGTTCTACCCAAATTTATTTATAGATTCAGTGCAATACTAATTAAAATCCCAACAACTTACTTTTTAGAAACAGAAAAACCAATAATCAAATTTATTGCATAAGGCAGAGTGCCCTGAATAGTTAAAATATCCTGAGAAAAAAAATGAAGTGCGAGGCATCACACTACTTGACTTTAAAGTATATTATGAAGCCACAGTGGTCAAGACAGCCTGATACTGGCATAAAGATAGATATACTAAACAATTAAATTAATTTGAATGTCTCATCTATGGACAATTGATCTCTGATAAGCAACCAACTTGACGACCACTTGGGCAGTGCAATCTCTCAATAAATGGTATTTAGAAAATTGGATATCCATATACAAAAGAATGAAAGAGGATCCATATTTCAGACCTTGTTCAAAAATTTAAGTCAGAATGAATCAAAGATGTAAATGCTGGATCTCAGGGTAAAAAAAATGGGTAGATTAAAATACTAATTGTCAGTGAGAGGGAGGTGTGAGGGGTATGGGATGCCTGACATTTTTTCTTTTTCTTATGTCTTTTTCTGAAGTGATACAAATGTTCTAAAAGTGATCATGGTGATGAATACAACACTTTGTGATGATAGTGTGATCCACTGATCATACACCACATGTGGATTGTATGTGTATGAAGAATTCTCAATAAAAGTATTTTTAAAAATACAATTCCAAATTTAATTCCAAGTACAAATCTCCATTTCAAAGGATACAAGTGGTCATATTGGGATGGCCAGTGAAGACCAAGGAGCAGTGGGAGCACAGGATGAGTAAGGTGAGTACGATGTAACTCAGAAACTAGTTGTTTACCTTGATTGTGGGGGTTCCTTGGTATTTCATAAAGATCCCCAGGACCACAGCAGCAGGAGAGAGAATCACAGGACAGTGCAGGCCATAGCTGTCTCCCGAGGATCTTCATAAGTCAGGAAGTTTATGGTCTTCTGGAGGCAGTGTTCTCACTCACTATTTAGGTAGTGAGAGTCTGGACACTTGAATCACCAATCCCTATCTGTTGAGAAATGAGTCATGTCAATGTCTCTAACTTGGTAATGTTCACTTCTTCATGAACATCCAAATTTTGCAATTTCATTAAAATTTTCTCCTTACAACTAATTAGCTAAAAATATGGGTTTTAAACAGAAAATAATTTCTAATGAGAATAAACAACTTTATTCTTTTCATGGACACAAGTAATATTTCTTCTGATTGTGTGTTCTCTTTATTGCATTTTTTCATATCATAAAACCACTGTATCAGTCTGTTTATATTATCATTCACTTCTCTCTGTCATATCTTGGATATATTATTTCAAGAGCCAAAACATTTTTTTCTAATTTTTTGTTGTGAAATATGACCTATATGCAGAAATTTATAAATTTCAAAATACAGTTTAATAAGAATTTATACAGAAAATTTCAAAGTATGATGTGGGTTACAGTTCCCCAGTATCAGGTTTTTCCTTCCAACTCTAGAGACTAAAGACTAGTCACTAGAGACTAACAAGAAGCGTCATATAGTGACTCAAAAGTCACAAAAATTTGTTAAATCCTGTTACAACTCCTTACTCTTATTTGATCCTCCTCCCAATCTTCAGGGATTTTGGGCAATGACAATTCTAACTTTTCATGGTGAATATGGGTGTTGACATTATTGGGTGGGGGAGGATGCAATTCATTGCATTCTTGGGGAGACTCATACCTCTGGGTCTCAGGGCTTAACTAGAATAGAAACAATCAGGAAATTTTAAGTTTCTAAAAAATCAACTTAATGAGTGAAGGTTTTATAGAGCATCATATAGAACCAAGGATATTCTGTAGGGTTTTCAGGAATACTGTTAGTTGGGGCTTGGCATACCTTTGCAATTAACAATATGTAGCTGATACTTGCATCAGAGTAACCCCAAGAATTTCATTTCAACTCTATTCAAAATCTATTAGCCACTGCTACCTTATTTTGCTACATTTCTTTCCCCCTTTCTGTTCAGGTAGGCATTGTTGCTCCCATGATGCCAGGGCCAGGCTCATCCCTGGAAATCATGTCCCACATAGAGGGGAGAATAATAAGTTTACTTGCAGAGCTGGGCTTCAAGAGAGAGAGGTCACATCTAAGTAACAAAAAGGATTTTCTGGAAGTGATACTTGGGCATAATTATAGTAGGCTTAGCCTCCACGTTACCAAAATAAGTTTCATAAATGCAAGCCTCAAGATCAATGGCTTGATCAATTAAGTTGGGAGTCCCTAATGTTTGAGTATCAGGAATTTCCCAGGTGGGGAAGTTTGACAGTTGCATATTTTTTCTCCGGTCCTTCAAGGGAATTTGCCAATATTTTAAAATTATCTGCCCAACATACTCGGGAATGTATCAGTGTATTGTATTAAGCTATAAAGAATTACAAGTATCACTCCTTATTCTAGGCTCCATGTGTTTAAGTTGTTTAAATGAGCTGGCCAGACAGGTTATGTTAGATTTTATGTTATAGACAATTCAGGTTTGGGATAATATAAACATCTCTTCTTTTCATCTCATACTGTATGTGAAGTTCTAATATGCAGAAAATATCATCCTTTAACCTGTAGTTTGATCTACCTTTGTCCCAACCAGATCAGCTTTGTTCTTATCTCACAGTTGAAGCCTAATCTCTTTTAAAGGGTCTTTAACAGTGGCTATATGGAGCTATTCTGACATTAAGAGCTTCCAAACTCCAACTCTTTCACACATACCCAAAGTCCAAAAGAAATGCGAGGTTAAACACATAGATCACAGCATCTTAGAATTTGGAAATAAGACTTAAAGCCCAGGAATAAATGTAAGAGCTAAAAGAGCTTACAATCTAAGCCCTAAGTTTCTTAAAAGTATTTTCTAAGAAACACGATACAAGATTTGTCCCTTTGTTTCTGGGTTATTTTGCTCAATGTAATGTCCTCAAGATTCATTCACTATGTGCATGCCTCCCAGCATGGTTTTTTCCACATCACAACACCACTGTACCACCCTGTTCCTATTATCATTCCCTTCTCTGTGTCATATCTTGGGATTGTTAGTTCAACACCCAAAACCTTTTTAAGAAACTGTAGGGTGATAAAAAAACTTGCTCTGTTCTGGGGATACAGAAGTGGTCAAATCTAGACACTTTCACTTGAAGAGCTTCAGAACAACTGTAATGATGGTGCCTAAAATATTCTTAAATTCATCTTCCCTTTATTTTCACTTGCTCTACATTTTTCAAATCTTAATCAGTCACTTCTCTATTAGAACAGTAACTTGAGTCTTTAATATTTGTTCATCCAATCAACACCAGTTAGACAAATGTTTCTTAAAATGAATTTTACCATTTTACTCCTTTCCCAAAATTGGCAGAATTATGTGTGGTTCTTAATCTTTAGGATAATGTACAATTTATAACAGGCTAAAAAACATTTGCAATCTCAGTTACACCTTCATTCCACCTCATCTTTTCACACTCATAAATTTGATACAAAGCTACTTGCAATTCTCAAGTCACTTTAAAACCCTAGATGGGCATGCCTGTGTGCAGATTTCTCTTCTGCCTTTGCAAGTTTCTTGTGCTACCCTCTAATAAGGATGAATTCACATCTGCGATTATATATTGTTTTTGCCAATTCAGCTGAGAAAAACACTGAGCCTGGTTTGTTTATCATCTCCATGCTTTAAGATCATCATTCTCATAACCTCTATGATCTACTCATAGCTTGTTGTGATTTTCTATTTGTTGTCTATTTATATTATTAAGAAAGATTTCATCAAAAGAAATGATACGAATAATTTGGAAAATACTAACACTGTAGTTTATCTCCTTGTAGGCATGATTTGATGTGCTTCAATCAAGAATATAGTAGAACAGATGATGCAATCCATCCCCTTAGGAAATAATGTGAAGTGAATGACAGTCCATGTAATTGGCCAGTAGAATCTTTCTTCTCTCAAAAAATGGTGGTTATAGGTAGTGTGATATTTCCATACCTTCATCCACTACAGTGTATGATTTTAAGGTTTCTTTTTTTAATTTTTCAATGAAAGAATGAACAACTGCTTTGGTTTTCAAAATGCAAAAGAATAAGAAAGCCAAATTTTCACCTCTACAAAGCATATATTTCCAAGTTTCATGGCCACTTACATTTCTTTGTTTTAGCCTATTGTTTAAGCTTCCTGGCTAGTAAACTGAGCACCACATATAAAAATGTAACAGTGTTCACTTTGGTAGCACATATTGGAGTGATGCAGAGAAGATTAGCATGGCCCCTGTGCAAGGATGGTATGAAATTTGTGAAGTACTCCATATTTTTAAATGATGCTGTGTTTTCGTTGGGACCGGAAGCTTTGAATTGTTACTAGGTATTTTCTTCCATGGGGCTCTCAGAATTCAAACATGACAGATTTAGCAAAATTCTAGTTAGTTGAATCCCACATGCCTGCACTCCCTCATCTATGTGTGAAACAAATGCTTAGCCGATGTTCATAGAGAGCAATGTCCTTAAAACTGTATGTTGAAGAAAGCATATTCTTCACCACAGTTGTGTCACACAAATCTTTGGTACATTTGCTGGAAAAGTAGATTCAAGTCTCAAATAATGCCTTTTAAATTGTATTCTCAAGGCAGGGCAAGATGGCAGCATAGTGATATGTGGAATTTTGTTTGTCCTCCAGAGCAACTAGTAAACACCCAGGAATGGTGCAGAGTACCTACTGGGGGAACATCTGTGACCAAAAACACAGCATATACTGATCTAAACCAGGTGGAACCACTGAGTGCCCACACAGAATTGCAAGTCCCCCAAGTGGGAGAGGTCAGCACCCCTCCCGCATAAACACACCATCTGGTTCCCCAAGGTAAAAAGAAACAGTCTTTACTAGCAGCAAAGGCTTAGGTAAACTAAGCTCCAATTGCAGAATTAATTAACCAATTTTGACTACTGAAAACAGGTCCCCAGCACAGATAAATATGGAATAAGTATTAAAGGAACTAGGAGTTTTTGCCCCAGTAGGGAGGAGGTGGAGCTGACAAGAAAAAAAGAGGTTTTTTTTGAGTTGGACAGCACTAAATATTGGAAAAGTGCTGACCATAAGAAGAAGTGGCACTTAGAGCCTGGAGATACATACAGCTATGTACCAACTTAAGCTCTTGATGGACAAACTTGAGGGGCAGAGGTTGGGCTGTGAAAAGGTTTATTTTGCTTTTGTTTTTTTGTTTTTTTGTTTTTTATTTTTTACTCCTAACAGTTCATTAGATAGAACTGGAGATACTCTCAGGCTCCAACACTACGCAATGTAAGGACAGAATTAAGTTTTTCTGAGAGACAAAGTAAGCCATCCAGTGAAAGGAGTTAATTCCCTAAAGGGAAATTAAAGGCACCACATCATTTTAAGCTGATAGGAAGCTGTGGACAGACAAGCACTGCATTCCAGGCAGGATAGGAATATCAAAGAGTGTAGAGGCTTCACAGGACAGTCTGGCAACATGCTGGGTCCAGGGAAAACTGATGCTGGCTAATTGTTCCTCCAGAGTCGTGGGCCTCTCTGGTCTGGGAAAATCTGACTGGGGTCTATAATATTTGAAGAGACCCTCCTCAAAAAAAAAGGTTTATTATAGGCAGGGTAAAAAACAGAAAAATAAGAACTGATAACCTCTGATCAGTTATATATAGTAAATCTATACTTGAGGCCAAAGAATGTCAAAGAATAGATAGAGAACAAAACCATACAGCAATAAAATACTAGGTAAAATAGTGAAAACAACCTCTAAAATAAACTAATTAAGGACATCTTTGCCCTAGAAGCCAGCAGAAAACAAGGAGTCATGCTAATAAAATGGAAGATATGGACCAGTCAAAGGAATGAACCAATACTTCAAATGAGAAACAGGAGTTGAAACAACTGATTCAGAATGTTCAAACAGACATGGAAAATCTCATCAAAAATCAAACCACCAAGCTGAGAGAAGATATAAAGACATTGGATGTACAAAAATAACTTGAAAGATGGAAAAAAACAAATCACAGAGCTTATGAGAACAATAGGCACAATAGAAGAGATGAAAAACAATGGAAATCTACAGCAATACATTTGAAAGGAAGAAGAAGAATTAATAAACTAGAGGACTGATGAACTGAGTCAGACAAAAAAAAACATAAGTGGAAAGAATGGGAAAATATGAACGGGGTCTCAGGGAATTGAATGACAATATGAAGCATACAAACATACATGTTGTGAGTACCCCAGAAAGAGAAGAGAGGGGAAAGTGAAAAGAAAGACTAATGGAGGAAATAGGATGAAAGTCAAAGGTTGGGAAAAGATAATTCATGCAGACAACTATCAGAAAAGAGCAGGTGTAGCTATGCTAATATCTGACATTTAGACTTCAAATGTAAAACAGCTGAAAGAGACAAAGAAAGGTATGATGTGTTAATAAAAGGAGCAAATCAACAAGAAGACATACTAATCATAAATATTTATGCACCAAACCAGAGTGCTCCAAAATGCATAAGGCAAACACTGACAACACTAAACAGAGAAATATACACCTCTACCATAATATTTGAAGACTTCAATTCACTACTCTCACCAATGGATAGAACACGTAGACAGAGGATCAATAAAGAAAGAGATAATTTGAATAATATGATAAATGATCTAGATTTAGCAGACATTTACAGAACACTACATACCACAACAGTAGGATAATATTTTTCTAGAGTGCTCATGGATCATTCTCAAGGATAGACCATATGTTGGGACACAATCAAGTCTCAATAAATTTAAAAATATTGAAACTGTACAAAACACATTCTCTGATCACAATGGAATGAAGTTGGAAGTCAGTAACAGACAGAAGGCCAGAAAATTCACAAATACATGGAGGTTAAACAATACACTCTCAAACAACCAGTGGGTCAAGAAAGAAATTACAAGAAAAATCAATAAAAATCTCGGAGTGAATGAAAATAAAAACACAACATATCAAAATTTATGAGTACAGCAAAAGCAGTGTTAAGAAGGAAATTTGTTAACTTAACTGCCTTTATTTAAAAAAAAGGAAAGAGCAAAATTTGAGGAATTAACTGTTCACTTAGAAGAACTATAGAAAGAACAGCAAACCAACCCCACAGCAAAAAAATGAAAGAAATAATAAGAATAAGAGCAGACATAAATGAAATTGAGAGTATGAAAATGATTGAAAAAATCAACAAAACAAGAAGCTTCTAAAATAAGCTGTTCTTTTAGGAAATCAATATACTCAATGCACTTTAAGATAGAGAGAGAGAGAGAGAGAGAGAGAGAGAGAGAGAGAGAGAAGCAAGATGCAGACAAATAAAATCAGAAAAGGAAGAGAAGACATAACCACTGACCCCACAGAAATAAAGAGGTAACGAAAGGATACTATGAGCAACTATGTGCTAGTAAACTAGACAATGTAGATGAAATGGACAATGTAGAAAGGCATGAACAGCCAATATTGACTCAAAAAGAAATCGGTGACCTCAACAAACTAATCACAAGAAAAGAGATTGAATCAGTCATCAAAAATCTCTCAAACAAGAAAAGTCCAGGACCAAATGTCTTCACATGTGAATTCTACCAAGAACTCAAGAAAGAATTAGTACCTATTCTGTTCAAACTCTTCAAAAAATTTGAAGAGGAAGAAAAGATACCTAACTCATTCCATGAAGCCAACATCACCCTAATACGAAAGCCGTACAAAGACACTACAAGAAAAGAAAATTACAGACCAATGTCTCTAACGAAAATAAATGCAAAAATCCTCAACAAAATACTTTCAAATTGGATTCAGCAGAACATTAAAAGAATTAAACACCATGACAAAGTGGGTCTTATATTAAATACACAGGATGGTTCATCACAAGAAAATCAATTAATGTAATACACTACATCAACAAATAAAAGTGGAAAAAACACACAGTCATCTCAATTAATACTGATAAGGCATTTCACAAAATTCACTGCCCTTTCTTAATGAAAATACTTCAAAGTATTCCAATCAAAGTATAGGAATAGAAGGAATCTGCATTAACATGATAAAAGGAATGTATGAACAACCCATAGCTAACACCACTCTCAATGGTGAAAGAATGCAAGTTTTCCCTCTAAGATCAGGAACAACAGAAGAATGCCCACTTTATCACCATTGTTACTTATCATTGTGCTGGAAGTTCCAGCTAGAGCAATTAGATAAGAAAAAGAAAAAGAAGGGATCCAAATTGGAAAAGAAGAAGTAAACTGTCACTGTTTTGCAGATAACATGATATTCTATGTGGAAAATGTACAGCAAAGGTATTAGAACTAATAAATGAGTACAGCAAAGTGGCAGGTTACAAGATCAACACACAAAAATAAATAAACTGTTTCTATACACTAGCAATGAGCAATTTGAGGAGGAAATCAAGAAAAAATTCCATTTTCAAAGGCAGCCAAAAGAATAAAATATTTAAGAAAAAATTTAACTAAGGATAGAAAAGATCTATACACAGAAAACTGCAAGAAATGCAAAAAGAAATTGTGGAAGACCTAAATAAATAGAAGGGCATACCATGTTCATGGATAGTAATACTAAACATATTGTCAATTCTAATAACATTGATCTATAGCTTCAATGCAATATAATTACAATTCCAACAATTAACTTTTCAGCAATAGAACAAACAATAACCAAATTTATTTGGAAAGGTAGGGTGCCCCGAATAGCTAAAAATATCTTGAGAAATAAAAATGAAGTGGAATGTCTCACACTACCTGATTTTAAAGCATATTATGAGACTACAGTGGTCAAAACAGCATGGAACTGGCATTAAGATAGATACACTGAGCAATGGAATAAAACTGAGTATTCAGAAATAGACCCTTTCATCTGTGGACAACTGATCTTTATAAGGCCATCAAGTCAACACCCCTGGGACAAAGCAGCCTCTTCAATAGATGGTGCTTGGATAACTGGATACCCATATGCAAAAGAATGAAAGAGGATCCATATCTCACACTCTATACAAAATAATAACTTTCTACTTGATATTTTGAGAAGGTACACAGTTCTGATAGTAAATCAAATGGTATTTAAGACACTGTCTAATATTTAGAGTACAAATAACTCTGATATCTGTAATTATAGATTGTTTCCCTTCCTAGCTTTAATTTTAAATTGGTTTATGAAACATGCTGCAGAGTCCTTAAGATGATTATCTAGATTTATTTTAATTTGCCTATGGATAAGCTAATTAGATATCTATTCTAGGTAGTTAAGATTTCCATATGTTAATTGTTAAACTATTTGTGTCTTCATATTTTCCTAAAATCAGGAAAATATTTAGTAACATAAGTCATTACTACAGTAATGCAGATATTTGTAAGAACTTTGTACTTGATCTTTTGAGAACACCCCCAGTTTGACAACTGATCAAATGGTATCTAAGTTACTGTTTAGTACTTAGAATTTAAGAACATTGCAATCTGAATATGTACATTTTTCCTTGTTGACTCATCTTTAAATTGGTTTATGAAACTTACTGCACAAACACAGGATTTACAGTGATTATATGGGTACTATATTTAAACACACCTATGGTTAAGCTAACTAAGATATCCACTTTTGATGGTTCTGAGTGTAATGTTTGCTTTCTTAAATTAAAAAAATTAGCAAAAAGAAATAAACTCAAAATGTATCTAAACATTAGAGCTGACTGTACAACTTTTGAAATAAAATATACAGAAATATCTTATAAATACTATAATAGGAGGTGGTTTCCTAGACCTTACACCCAAAGCACAATGCTTTGATGAAAGAATTACATAAATGGAAACTTCTCAAATTTAAACACTTTTGTGCATCAAAGAACTTTCCAGAAAGTAAAATGCAGCCTGCAAAATTGAAGAAAACACCTGGAAACCACATATCAGATAAGGGTTTAGTATCCATAATATATGAAGAGATTCTTCAACTCAACAACAAAAAACAAACAACCCATTTAAAAAATAGGCAAAGGACATGAACAGACACTTCTAAGAAGAGGAAATAAAAATAGCTGGAAGGCACATGAAGAGATGATCAACTTCACTGGCTATTAGAGAAATGCCAATCAAACCCATAATGAAATATCATCTGACACCCACTAGAATGGCCATTATTAAACACACAGAAAATGACAAGTGCTGGAGAGGATGTCGAGAATGAGACACATTTATCCACTGCTGGTGAGAATGTAAAATGGCACAAATCTTCTGGGAGGCAGTTTGGTGGTTCTTCAGGGAGCTAAGTGTAGAATTGCCATATAATCCAGAAATCCCATTATATTCAGAGGAACTGAAGGCAAAGACATAAATAGACATTTTTACACCAATGTTTACAGCAGTATTATGTATGATTGCCAAGAAATGGAAACATTTCATATGTCCATCAAAGGATGGGTGGCTAAACAACTTGTAGTATATACATACAATGGAATATTACACAGATGTGAGATGGAATAAAATCACGAAGCATGTAACAGGGTGCATGCACCTTGAGAACATATGCTGAGTGAAATTAGCCAGAAATAAAAGGATAAATGCTGTATGGTCTCAGCAATATGAACTAACATTAATGAGTGAACTTTGAGAGTTGATATGATCCACAGAGTCATTTTTGTATACACTGGTTTGTTTATACATTTGTAGGATTCCATGGATTTGTCTGTCTCTCCTTGTTGAAACTGAATTATTTTGAACTGCTGTTACTATTTTCAAATATGTAATTTTGGCATTTGGGGATGCATTTTATTTCTTATTGTGTTTCAATAATTTTCTGAATATTTATTCTTCCAGGAAACATTTAAAAATATTTTTCATTGTCCTTAAGTTCCATTTGATGACTACATATTTATTATGCTATCTTTTTAACTTTCTTTGGAGTGTAATGGCATGAACACATATTCATTTTAAGATTTTGTTTGGATCTCTCAGTAAAGTTTTCCACAGGGATCAGGCAATATTTGTCAAATCCATTCTTATATAGTATATATATGAATCTGTATATCTATGTGTATATATATATTCACTCTCTTCCCTGAATCCTTTAATACCAATTTTAGAATATTGGTTTGATTTATTCTTTGACTCAAGCAGTCATTTGGGAAATTTTTTTTAAGTTACAACTGATTTATTTGTTCTCTACTTTTAGGCTTAAATACGTTTTTTTTTTTTTTTTTTTGGTGACTGCTTACCTTGGAAGAAAGTATTAAGAATTTCTAGAGGGGTATCTAAAAATTTCTCCATTAAGCAGTTCTCTAAGATGGTTCTCTTTTGAAGTCAATTTAGCCCATTACTTCTCAATGTTACAAGCAGTATTTGTTTAAGTATATATTCTCTCCTTATAGCTTTGAATATTTGAGAAAATAAGAGATAAATTTTTTACTTGAAATAGATAATATTATTTATGTGACATCCTCTTTTGGTAAACACTGGTATGGAATAACAGCAATAATTCTTTTATTATCTATGGCTACTTTATATTTGCTGACCTGAAGCAATTTGCATTTAACATTTCAAAAGTGCAAATCAGAGAGTTGGAGAAAATGGTAAAATTCTCACCTGCCCTGTGGGAGACCCAGGTTCGCTTCCTGGTCCATGCACTTGCCAAACAAACAAATAAAATCCAAACAAACAAAAATTTAACAAATGGTGCTGCAATAAGGGGATATGCATATGGAAAAGAATGAAATGTGACCCTTGCCATACAGCATACATAAAGTGCAAATAAATAATTCACTCTCAATATATTTAGTGTGAAGATTTTAAATATGATACATGAATATATTTTATATCATTATTTTCTTTATCTTTAGCTTTTTTTAATGAGAAACTCAATATGTTGCAATGTCTTTCCTACTTCTTTTCCAACACTTTTTAATTTTTTTCTAAACCATTTTGTAGTGTACTAGAAAGTTTTCCCAAAAAGTATTCCTCAGAAAAATATTGAATTTATAAGGATAGAATTCTTTTATATAACCATAGTTTTATTATAAAAATCAGGAAATTTACATTGCCGCAATGATATTTTTGAATCTATGGCTCTTATTTAAATTTAGCCAGCTACTTAATGTCATTTATTGCAACAATTTTCAAAATATAAATTCATATATTCTCAATGAATAAGCATTGGGCACAGTCAGGGCTTGAAATCCACCTTGGTTGATATTTCCTCTATATAAAGCAGAATGCAATATAAACCCTCTGTAGAGACACATATTAAACACAGGCCCAGATTATGCATGGATTGAAATCAAGCAAGAATGAGCTCACAATTTGCTAATAGTTTCCCCAAACATATAAGTGAATACACAACAATAAATAAAACTCCAGATAAAAATAAATATTCAGATTCCCAAAAACTTTAGCTACTATAATTATCAGACCTTCAAATAAACTATCATATAATTTTACAAGGACAAAATGGAATCATAATAAGGAGCATGGAAAAGAGCCCATCAAAAATTCCAAGAAGGGGGGCCATGGTGGATCAGCAGGCAGAGTTGTCACCTGCCAAGCTGGAGACCCGGGTTCTATTCCCGTTCCCTGCCCAATATGGAAAAAAAAATTCTGAGAATACTTTATGAAAAGGAAAAACATTAGAAATAAAAGTATAAATGTTTAGAGAGAGATATAAATAATGCATTGTATCAGAAGTTATACACAGTTTAAAAGAAAATGCATGAATTGGAGGATAAATAAAAGGAATTAATCATAACAGCACAAAGAAGAAGCTACAAAATAAAAATTTATAAAGAACTAAAAAAAATTGACAATAGCTTTTAAGATAGAAGAAGACTTGACAATAGCTTTTAAGATAGAAGAAGACTATGCCAAATTATTCTTTTTATGTGCTTTTTAACCAATTGTATTTCTTCTTTGGAAAAATATCTACTCATGTTTTTGGCTGATTTTTAAATTTTAATTTAAAATTTAAATTAAAAAGTTCTAAATCAGATGCAGATATGGAGGCAAGTGAGGACATATATTAGTCAAAATGTTTCAATAGCTAATGTCTGGTCATCTTCCAAATCAGGTGATAGACTAGATACAGAAAGTAAACATCATGCCCAAGAAGATAAAGCAAAATAAATTAATTGCTTAAAGGTTTTTATGAAAACTACAGAATATGAAAGAGGAATGCATCCATGACTTCTAAAGTATATATTTCAGAAAAAAAGGAATATATTCAAGGGAAATTGCTGAAAAGGAAAAATATCCAACAAAAATATTAGTAAATAAGTAGGTGCACCTAAATAAACATGCACAAAACTAAAAAATATATATGTGTAAATAGTAGGGCAAAAGAACTTAAATAAGAGACTTAAAATAATCATGTTACTACTCTCTTTTACCATTAAATGGCCCATACCAGGCAAGACCTACAGACTTTTCTTTGGTCAGAGACACTACTATATATTTTTCTTTTAATGCAATTTTTAATGCAGGTGGAAATTCTACCACTGAACTACACTTGCATCCCCAACTTTTCTTTTAATGCAATTTTATTGACATGTATTGACACACTGAATAATCTATCCAAAGTATAAAATCAGTGGCTACACTATTATCACATAGTTGCTCATTCCTTACCACAATCCATTTTAGAATATTTTCATTAATCAAAGATAGAAAACCCTGAATATCTTATAATGCTTGTACCACACACACACACACCATCACTGATCTCTAGCACTGGGGTGGAACATTTGTTACTATTGATTAAAGAATATTAAGATATTGCTATTAACTATAGTCCATATTTTCCCAACTGCCACTCTATTATTATTTCCTTGTAATAGTTTCATATGGTTGTTCTTGTTCATGGAAGAAAGTTTTTGCATTTCTACTGTTAGTCACAGTCAGCATCTACCTCAAGATTTACTGAGTTAGACTGGCCCAAGTTTTAACTTTTTGCTTTCCTTCTGGTGACATATATCACTCAACTTCTCCTATCAACCACTCATACACAATTCAACACTGTTAATTATGCTGGCATTAATGTGCTACCATCTCTGTCTGTTTTCACTCATTGAAATTCAACCTAGTTTAAAATTCTGACATTTTAAACAAATGTTACATATGAGATCATACAACATTTGTCCTTTTGTGTCTGATTTATTTCACTCAACATAATGTCCTTAAGGTTTATCCATATGGTCACATGTTTCAGGACCTCATTCCTTCTTGCTGCTGAATAACATTCCATTGTATTCCACATTCCTTTTATCCATTCATTGGTTGATGGAAACTTCCATTCTTTCCATCTTTTGGCAGTTGTGAATAGTTTTGCTATGAATAGTGGTGCAAAAATATCTGCTCTTGTCCTGCTTTCAGGACTCCTGTGTGTACACCAAGTACCTAGGTCAACTCTATTCTCAGCTTTCAGAGGAACTGCAAAACAACTTCCACAGCAGCCGTACCATTTTACTTTCCCACCAGCATTGTATAAGTGTTCCTTTCTCAACACATTCTCTCCAATGCTTTTAGTTTACTGTTTGTTTAATAGCAGCCATTCTAATAGGTGTGAACAAATCTCTCATTGTGGTTGTAATTTTCATTTCCCAAATAGCAGTGAAGATGAGCATCTTCTCATGTGCTTTTTAGCTATTTGAATTTCCTCTTTGGAAAAATGTTTTTTCATGCTTTTGGCCCATTTATACAGTGTATTTTTTGTCTTCTTTTGTAGAGTTGCACGATTTCTTTCTATGATCTGGATTTCAACCTCTTATCAGATATGTGGCATCTAAAACTTCCCATTGAGTGGGCTGCATTTTTACCTTTTGATAAAATCCTTTGACATGCAGCATGCTCAATTTTGAAGAAGTCCCATTTCTCTATTCTTCCTTTGTTCTTTGTGATTTGAATCTAAGGTTGAAGAAATTACTACCTGTCACTACATCTTGAGGATGTTTCCTGACATTTTCTTCTAGAGTTTATGTTACTGCCTTTTATTTTTGGGTTTTTGATCCATTTTGAGTTAATTTCTGTACAGGAATTGAAATAGGTGTCCTAATTTATTCTTTTGGATATGGAAAGCCAGTTCTCCTGACTGTTACTTTTTATTTTACCTGTGATGAAGTTTAAGAAGCCACATCTCTGTAATTTCTTACACTCCTTTGAGGCATAGATCAGCATCATCACATACTTCTGTCTCTCTGTGTTTCTATCAATGACTCATGTGCTTCACTCCCAAATTCCCCACCTGAAAACTGTGAAAACCTGTTTCTATATCCTGACTTTTAGATCTGCCAATCCCTGAGTGTCTGAGCCAGGCAGAGGCTTAAGTATCTGAATGATAGCCTCTTGCTGGACCCTTCCATCTTTTTCATATTCTTCTTTTTGAATACCCCAGCCACATCTCATACTATCTAGGTCTTGGGCCTTAAATGTAATGATTCCATTGACAGTCAGCAAAATGTCTCCCACTATTCCTCAACCCTTGTACATATTGTTAAAACTACAGCCACTCTCTGAAATATTGCAAATGTCAACATGAAAATACATCACGGGTATGAGGATGGAAATCATTTAAACCAATTTGAAATATTGACACTTACTATGATCTACAACTTTATTAATCTCACACTATTTTGTATACTGATATCCACCTTCAGAATGCTTGGCAGTAAGTTTAGGACATACATTTTTTTGAGATTGTATTACTTATATTAATATCAAATGCTAGGGGTGGTAGGAGTGACAGGTATTAATGAACATAGATAACATTTCATTTTTCAGCTTACATATGGCCCCTTTGAACATCTTCTGCATGAAAATAACCAATTTCCATCAGTGTATACCATGGCTCCCACAGATGCTTCTCTGCCCATGGGCATGGTGTTGTTAATGTTGCATTTCCACTGGACATGGGTTGGGCTGGTTGCATCAGAAGATATGAAAGGTAGTCAATTTGTGTCAGAGTGGAGAGGAGAGATGGATAGAAATGGTGTCTGTATGGCATTTGTGGAAATGATTTCTTTCACTGAGAGAAGTTATTGTATACTGGACTGGAGTTACATCCTCAAAATCAAAGATTCATCAGCAAGTGTTGTGATCATTTATGGTGACACAAATTCACTTCTAGGTCTGAACTTTGATAGATGGACTTATGTTGTGACACGGAAAGTTTGGATCACCACATCACAATGGGATTTTACCAGCAGTGAGCAACTGACCATGTTTGACACATTCCATGGGACACTATCATTTTCTCCCCACCATAGAGAGATCCCTGGCTTCAAACACTTTCTCCAAACAGCAAATCCTTCCAAATACCCAGAAGACTTTTATCTTAGTAAATTATGGTTTATACATTTTGGCTGTTCAGTTTCTGAATCTGACTGTGATAAGCTGGAGACCTGTATACCAAATGCCTCCTTGGAGTCTCTGCCTTTGCATGAGTTTGACACAACCATGTCTGAATGGAGTTACTATGTCTATAATGCTGTGTATGCTCTGGCCCAATCACTGCATGAAATGCTTCTTTTATCAGTGGACAGTCAATCTATGGGAATAAGAAATAATTTCAAGTTTCAATCATGGCAGGTAATATTTTCCAGCACTGTGGTTTCATGGACCCAATACATATGATTAGTCTCTTCACATGCATATTCATAATTTAATTTGGAAGCTCAACAAATCCCCAAGCTGAATATTATGCTTTACATTTCTTATTAGAGACCAAGAAGTTCCTGTGATTTTTTTGCTATCTGAAAAGGATCATGAATCCCACCTGGTTTGAGTCAAAATAGTTATCTCTAGAAATGCTAACCAGGAAGACAGCACAGGACATGCCAGGTATAGAATATGGTCAGCGATGAATCTAAAACAATACATTGCATAGCAAACATCCCTCAATAACTTTCAAACCTGAGTTATATCTGGATATAATGTGTGTTGTTGTTAAGTGGAAACAGGGTTTGGACCAGGTCTTACTATCTTTTCACTCTTGGTTGTTATGGTCATTTATTTAGAAAATATAACATTTAACTCTGTAATAATTTAGGCAACAGACATTGTTACATCCATTTTGGAGATAAAACTAAAACTCAAATTGTTTCAAATATTTGCTTACATTTATTTGTAAGCAAGATTTTTCTGAATCTTTATGTAGAAAAATACTTTGATCTCCTGTCCTTAAGCCAAACTTCAAGGATATATACTGATGTGATATTAAGTTCAACATGTGTTTCATGTGCATAACTTCCCTAACTTTCTTTCCTCCTAAGAGCTTGGAAGAATTTTTATGGAAGGATTAAAGAGATTAAGAGAGGTTTGCAGTATCATATATCTAACAAGTTTCAATGATGTGATCTAATTCAGGTGTCCCAAACCCAAGCTCTCTTTATTCACATAACTATGCATCTTTTGTAGCTCCACTCCATTCTCAAAAATGTCCATTTTAACAACAGTGCTGGTGAGCAGATATCTTTGCATGACAAAAGAATCTCTGAGGCCACGTATGATATTCTCAACTATGTGAGTTTTTCTCATGGAATTGGATTACAAGTGAAAGTAGGGCAGTTTTTTCCACAAGCTCCACATGGTCACGGTTTCTCCATAAATGAAGAGTAGGTCATCGGTTTCAAAGAGGTAGGTGGGAGACAGTTTTAAGGCTGAATTTACACACCTCCACGTAAATAATTTTAAGAGCTCTACCATGAGATTCTGCACCTCCTTAACTCCATAGAAGGTCACTTATATTTATCTAATTTACCTAGTAACTTGAGTAATTTTCCTTACAAATTTTACAATAAGAAAACTAGTCATCAAGCAAGAGAAAAACAAATTGGCTGTATTTAATATTATAAAGTATGTGAGTTCTTCAAAACAACCAATTAAATGCAATTTTAATGAGTTTTGTTGATAGTCAACAGGATAACATTCTATTTGTATATGATTAATATTTGTCCTTTGATTTTCTACAGACACCCCATTCTCTGTGCAGCAACGGTTGCAACCCTGGATTCTGGAAAACCCCTCTAGAGGTAAAAGCTGTCTGTTGCTGTGTCTGCACCCCCTGCTCAGGAAATGAAAATTCTAATGAAACAGGTACAGGTCTACAGATAACTTCTCCACATCTTTCTCTCAGCTACTTACCTTCATTTGTCCAAGAAAGCAAAAAGTGTCTGAAACAGGACCCTACAGTCAGAGTTATTCAATTATACAAGATTTTCATATTAACATCAAATCTTTACCTTTTCAAATGACATTCTGCTTCCATCTGGCTTATTCCTCTTCATGTTTTAGACACACCTCAGGTATTTTTTTAAGGAAATATTTTTTGATATCTGTTTGCCTCCATCATGGAACATTATTTTTTCATCTTCCCTAACTCATGTCTAAGGCACTTATTATCACTTACATTTCCTAAGTACTTTCAACCATTTCTGACCATAGTAAGTATTTGGAGACTGTCCCTTATAATTAACATATGAATGAATATGAAGTGATTTAATGAATAAGAAAATGTGGTACTACAACCTGTTTTAGATACTCAACAAAATGCAGAATATAATTACACTACCTTCAGCAACATTTCTTACCCTCTTTCTAATTACAGAAAATTGGGAACAGTAAATTTATAAGTGAATTCATCCTAAGGCTTTCCAATAATCACCGCAGTAAAAATTCCACTGTAGAGAACCTCAGGGGCAAAACATGATTCTTTTTCAATTTGTGTATAAAATTCAGGAAATTCTTCCAAAGACTAATGTATTTGAATTATATCCTGAGGGTGAGCATGTCACATTAATGAGGGGGAAATTTTCTTTGTAGTGATCATATAAATGTCATTTCACTTTCTTTTGTAATATTAAAAGAACCAAAAGGGAATTTCCATATAGCTTGATCACCAATAATCATGTAGGTGTTAGGAACAATTGTTGTAAAAGGACAGAAAACAATAAAGAAGCAATAAACAACTGTAGCAGACTGAATATTGGTGCACCAAAAACATCACATCCAACATCTGGAACACAAAAGTATTAACTTATAAGGAAAAAAAGGCTCTGTAGATGTGACTCAGATAAGGACCTTGCAATGGGGAGAAGTTCCTGGATTCTCCAGGTGAGCTATAAATCCACAGTTTCTATAAGAGAGGCAAAGGGAAATGTTATGTACACAGAAGAGCAGGAGTCAGTGTGAATCAGCTACAAGTGAAGAACTGCTGGCAGCCATTAGAAGGCAGAATAAAGAAAGAATGGGTTCTCTGCTACACCTCCAAGGGGAGCAAATCTTGCCCAGACCTTGATATTAGTGATACTGGTTGTAAACGTATGTCCTCTAGAACTATGAGAACATAATTTTTTATTGTTTTAAGCCACCAACTTTGTGGTAATTTTTTATAACAGCCATGGACCAACTTTTATCATAGATCACAGATATCATATTAAATGAGAAAACATGAATAGGATACACCAAATAACATTTGGTAGCAAAACAAAAAGCTTCAGTACTCCTATTATTATTATTATTATTTAATGTTGTACCAAGTTTCTGAATTGTTCAAAAGTTCAAGAACTACGAAATTTAAACAGCCATGACTATTTACCAAGAATATTCATAAATTGACAAAAGCAGTAGTGAAACCCCTAAGAAACTAGTACATTTTTGTGCACTTGATACCTAATTTCAACTAGAAGAACACTTAAGTCTGAAAAAAGAAACTAAAATAATGTAAGAGTAATTGGATGGTGTTAGGAGTTGAATTGTGACTCCCCAAGACATGGTCGAGTCCTAAATCCTGGTCAGGTGAATTTGACATTATTTGGAACGATACTCTGAAGATAGTATTAGTTAAGACATAGCCAGACTGGATTAGGGTAAGCCTTTTTTCCAATATGACTGAGGTTCTTATAGGAAGAGGGAATCTGTGCACCAGAGTGAGAAGAGAGCCATGTGATGAGAGAGACAGAGACTGAAGCCCAAGGATTACAGACAAACCACCAGAGGCAGGAGAAAGGCAGGGAACAGATTCTTCCCTACAGGGGCCAGAGGAAGCAGGGCCCTTCCAATACCTTGGTTTTGAACTTCTGGCCTCCGGTACTGTGAGACAAGAAAGTTCTGTTTTAAGCTACCCAGTTTGAAGTATTTTCTTACTGCAGTCCAGGAATGAAGATGGATGAAATACTGTTTCTGATACCTCCTGATACAGAGATTATTATAAAGACATTTCATTAAAGATGATTGTAATATTGTTCTGAAAGGCTAGTAAAAGATAATGATGTTGATTCTACCATTATCATTTAATATTGGCTTGAAAGATGTGCTCAATACAATAAGAGTTGAGAACATAAATAATGAGTAGAGGAAATAAGACAGATTAATATTATTGACAGGTAATATGACTGTGCATCAAGAAATCAAAATATGAAGTTATTTGATTTACTAATATAATTTAGGGATGTGGTGAGGAACCAAATACTTTCAGAAGAATCATCAGATCGCATAAGTTTTTAATAATCATTTATATAAGGGTAGAAAATGATTACGTTTAGTGCCACAACAATAATTAATATATCTAATGATTAATTCATAAGAGGTCTGTATGTCTGACTGGAAAAGAAATATTGAATATTATAGAGATATTTGATGTTGACTCAAGAATTGCTTGAAAGTGACCTAACTAGAAATGTATCAAATATTGCTAAGTTTTCTGTAAGAGAAATGCTTTTGTATGGTCATTATAATAAACATTTTGTCTGTAACTGGATTCTAAATTTACCTGAAAGATTAATCAGAAAATATATCCAAAGCATTTGACAAACATGAAAGATAGGGGCTTGAAATTACAAATATTAAAATATACTTTAAAAACATTGACAAATTAAGAAATGAGATATTAGGACAAAAGACACCCACAGAGTCATGAAATTTTACAGAGATCCTCAGTTGTAATGCCAGGTTATAAATCAACAGGTAAGACAAGGAATAATAATAATAAATGCTTAGATAACACTTGATATGTGTCAGGCATTATTTCCATTGCTTTGCATATGTTAACACTTTCAACCTTCACAATTCCAGGAGGGACACACTATTATCATTCTCATCCTCCAGATAAGGAAATTGAGATAACTTCTTCAATATTACACTGATACTAAAAGAGTGAACTTCATCTGCCATACATACTAGGTATTCATTGTTATGAGGAAAACTTGATACTTAATTGGGACAAAATTCATTTATGTCCTCACCTCTTTTAAGCAAGTATTAGAAAGAAAACATAAGCTGGGTTTCTTGTTTTCATATTTTCTATGCTAGGAAATTACAAAATGGATTATGCTTTCCATTTAAAGAAAAATTTTGGAAAATATTGAATTACCATTAACTTTGAAAGCATGAACACATTCAAAGGCAATTTACCCTAAAATGGAGAGTAATGCACCCAGGATAACTTTAAGCTCAACTTTTACCAACCTAAGTGAATATTTTAACCTATCATGATTGACTTTATTTATATTGAGTGCTGCATTTACAAATGTGAATACATTTGAAAATCCAAGTTCTGTATTGTAGCTCAGTATCAGGAAAATTTCTGTTCTGATAACAGAAATATTTTTATTTCATATGCATTTTTCTCCCATTTTAAAACATCAACAAGCCAGGAAAGAAAGAAGAAAGTGAATATCAATCAAATATCTTGAGGGTTAATTCCCTAAGTATAAGTCAATGGTAAAAACACCAATGATATTTAAAAACATTTTTGACTACATAAAAATCAAACTCTTTGAACATCTAAAGGCACACAAGCATGTTATTATGTTTTATATATGGTGCTCAGAACACTAGCCAGAAAGCTTAAAGTATGAAAAGTTGCACTGGGGTGAGGGTGGAACTGAGACTGCAAAGGGTCTTTTTTAACCTGTTATGAGTTCGGACATTAGCTTAATAATGAAGGGCAGCTAATTTTTGACACCTAGATGCTCTTAGTCAAAAAAGAAATGTGAGTGCCTGTGAAACCTGAAAATCTGTATTTTGAGGAGGTGAAAATTGACTTCCTTTTTCTGATGCTTTTTGAAAATGCAGGTAGTTTTTTATTCTTGTATGGAAAAATAAAAGAAAATATTAAATGCCCTTCTCTATGACTTACAATAGGTGTGGAAAGATCATGCTACCTATAACTGCCATTTATTGAGACATAAAAGATGCCTCAGGATGATGATATGTACTTTCTCTCCTTCATCCCACATCACATCCTACAAAGGGAAGATTTCATCAACTTCGTTTTATGATTGACTGACTGAAATAAATAAGATCACATGCCAAAAAGGAAATAAGCTTCCTTAGAGGCTCCACTTCACTAACTCCTTCATATCTTTTTTTTCAACTAAACAAAGCTATAACTTCACATCCTTAATAATATAAATAGGCAAATAAATAGAAAATCACAACAAGGTATGAAAAGTTCATAGAGGTGTGAGAAGAGTGCTCTGAAAGCAGGGAGATGATAACCGTCAGGCTCAGGCTAATTCCCAGTGAGATGGCAGAGGCAGAATTTATAATCACAGGTGTGAATTCATCTTGAGGAGAGGGAATGACAAGAATCTTGCAGAAGAAGAAGAGAAGTCTGCACATGGCATGCCACTCTAGGGGTGTAAAGTGAATTGAGAATTGCATGTAGGTTTGCATCTAACTTATGAGTGTGAAAAGATGAACTGGGGTGAGGGT
The DNA here is from genome assembly GCF_023851605.1 of Tamandua tetradactyla. NCBI lineage: Eukaryota > Metazoa > Chordata > Mammalia > Pilosa > Myrmecophagidae > Tamandua > Tamandua tetradactyla. The sequence goes on from NC_135349.1 coordinate 19,254,662, forward strand.
GGAACTGAGACAGCAAAGGGTCTTTTTTAGCCTGTTATGAGTTTAGACATTAGCCTAATAATGAAGGACAGCCATTATGGTACTATAGGCAAAGGAGTAAAATAAGACTGCATTTTAAGAAATATTAATGGTGTCTGACTAGTACTGATTGGCTGAGAGATAAAGATGAAAGTTACTATTCTAGGAGTGAGTGATTCACAGGAAAAAAAAGGTAGAGCAAGTGAAAATAAAGAGAAAATGAATTTAATAATTAATTAGGCACCATAAAGATAATATTCTAAAGTCTTCAAGTGAAAGGGTCTAGCCTTGATCACTTTTATATCACAGAACATAGAGTTGTCTGTCTCACTACAGTTTCACAATAAACGTTTTGGGCATTAAGATCATAAATCCAAAATATGACACTAGAGGTAATTATAATACAAAAAGACTGATATGGTGTTCAATAATGTGAGAATAATGGAACAATGAAAAAACGCAATCAGGAGAAATGTTGTTTACATAAAAAAGAATAAAGCTAGTGGTTTTAATTAAAAATTATTTCCTGTTTAACAGCATCTATTTGTTAGCAAATAGGTGATATCAACATCTCACATTTCTCAATAGATATGGATCAGTGTTTCAAGTGTCCAGACTCTCAGTACCCAAATACTGAGCGAGATCATTGCATCCAGAAAGTTGTGATATTCCTAGCTTACAGAGACCCTCTGGGAGCAGCTCTGGCCTGCACAGCTCTGTGCTTCTCTCTCTTCACCCCTGCAGTTCTGGGTATCTTTGTGCAACACCGAGATACTCCCATAGTCAAGGCCAACATCCGGACTCTGAGCTATATCCTGCTCACCTCCCTCCTCCTGTGCTTCCTCTGTTCCTTGGTCTTCATTGGCTGTCCCAACACGGCCACCTGCATTCTCAGACAAGTGGCATTTGGAGTTGTATTTACAGTGGCTGTTTCCACAGTTTTGGCTAAAATTCTCACTGTGATTCTGGCCTTCAGGACTACAACCCCAGGAAGAAGGATGAGGCAATGGTTGGTCTCAGGAGCCCCAAACTCTGTCATTCCCACCTGTTACCTGATCAGCTGACTCTCTGTGGGCTCTGGTTGGGAACTTCTCCCCCGTTTGTTGACAGAGACATTCATTCTGAGCATGGCAGCATCATCATTGAGTGCAATAAGGGCTCTGTCATTGCCTTCTACTGTGTCCTAGGATTACTGGGCACCTTGGCACTGGGGAGCTTCACCTTGGCTTTCCTGGCCAGGAACCTGCCTGATGCCTTCAATGAAGCCAAGCTCCTGACCTTCAGCATGCTGGTGTTCTCTAGCATCTGGGTCACCTTCCTTCCTATCTACCACAGCTCCAAAGGGAAGGTCATGGTGGTTGTGGAGGTCTTTTCCATCTTGGCCTCCAGTGCTGGGCTCCTGGGCTGCATCTTTGCTCCCAAGTGCTACATTATACTGCTAAGGCCCGAGAAGACCACCCTGATGGGGATAAGGGATAAAACATGTTCTGCATGGCGATGAACAAATGTTTATGTCTTGGATAGGTAGGACTCCAAATCGATTTAAATTATTCCTTTAATAAGATATGAGACAATAAGGTGAGAATTGGATGAATTTTACACTTTTCAACTGTCATGTGGCTTGCCTTTCTCTTTTTCATAGGGTAAAGGTAACAACTCACAGTCATGTAACCAAGAAGTTTGGATTTAACAAATTATTATGACTAATGAATCATTTATAAATATTTTTATTTTACTTTCTGGTGTGTCAGTATAGTCAAAAGTCAATTTTATCCTGTGTCTTTGTGATTTTAAAATCTGATACTCCTTTTATCCATTGCTTTTTTTTTTCACTTTAGAAAGTTGTAAGGGAAAACCCCTAATGCTAATGGGAGAAATTAAATCAGCTCAAAACCAGCATTTAACTGGTTCTAGCACAGTTTCACTCTTTTACATTTGTAAATTGTTTCTCCATATACTTGCCTTCCAAGTGATAGTTCTGTCTCCCTTCCCTTCTGCTTGTACTTGCTATGGAAATTGTAATGATTTCATCTCCCCTTCTTAGAATCCTTAAATGCCTCAAACTACAAACACTTAGGAGGCAAAATTGTAGGCTGTTAGGCCATCAGATCTCCTGCTAACTCACCAATCCATGGTATGGTCCTTATGTTTTCATAGTTTTTCTATTTACATCTCTCAAATTTAAGCATCTTCCAATTATACTAGCCAAATCCTACAGAACTATTCATTAGTTATTACTTCATTTCCTTGCTGGTTTGAAGAATTTCATTTGTTATACAGAAACCATTATATATATGCATGAATTTGATTCTGCATTCACTGATGTAACATATCTTAAAATCAGGTAGGTTTAGATAGCTGATAACACAAGCCTTCTCCAATTGTTTCCTTTTCGAAGTTGACTTGTGTAGCTTTTCTTTTTTTCCTTGAAAATCATCTGGAAATGTCATTAAAAATAGTCTTGGGATGTTGATTTTTATAGTTGTCCTGAGTATGAAATATATTTGGGGGAGAATTTACCTATATGTACTTCATTACAACTTTTCATTCAGAAAGTTGGTGCATCTCGTTGTTTAAATATGTTTCATACTAGTTGCATCAGCCACCTTTTCCTAAGTGATGTTCATTTTGCAAGTCCATCAGTCAGTGTCCCCATTTCAGCATGCAGACCCTCTCTTATAATTGCTGATGTTGTCACAGAGGTAGAGGAAAAATGGCATCACCACACCATGGCTTGCAAACCTTCTGCCTAAAGGAGGATAGACCTCTTGAATTCACATTTCATTGGCCAATGTAAGTTTTCTTGTTGTAATTATGGACCCAGAAAGGCCTTGGTCTCTTGATCTTAATCCAATATTATTAGGTGGGAAATTTAAGTTAGATTGTTTCTATGGAGAGGTGACACACCCAATTGTGAGTGTGACCTCTTGACTAGATTACACCCATGGAGCCAGGGCTCTTGTTTAGTTTACTGGAGTCCTTTAAAAATGAGATACTTGGAGTGCTGAAGGAGAAAGCTTAGCCAAGGGCATTGAGGAATGCAGATACCCATTTCCATTGAGAGAGACAACAGAAGCTAGACAGGAACCAGAGCTCAGCAGGCATTTCCAGGGGCCTTTCCATGAAATACTAAGCTAAGAGGTGAACTCCACAGTTTTGTTCTGGAGCATCTAAGTCAGAAACCACAGACACTTAGAGGGGAAGCCACTGGAATCAGAAGCTGGAAACAACGGAACTAGGAACAAGGACCAGCAGATGCCAGCATGTGCCTTCCCAGCTGACAGAAGTGTTCCAGATGGAATCAACCTTTTCTGAGTGAAGGAAATCTCTTGTCAGTGCCTTAATTTGGACATTTTTATGGCATAAGAACTGAAAACTTGCAACTGAAAAATCCCCTTTTAAAATTCATCCATTTCAGGTATACTGCATTCTGGCAGCATTAGCAAGCTAAAACAGCAAGTCAAAAGGACAAACTTAATGTCATCCTCATGGGTGAATAAAAAGGTTCCACACAGAGGAAATAAACAGCTGATGCCCATAATAGAAATTATAACAAAATGCTCCCTGGGCACAAATGTTTGCTTCTATCCCTTCTACATGCATCCATACCCTAAAGGAAAGAAATGGGAAGTGCCAACCAATAATATCATCATGTCTTGTGATAATCTCTGCATCATGCCTAGGTGTAGCCCTTTTAATCTAGAGATAGGTGAATTTAAAAAAAACTACCTCTTCATAGGAAATTGCTGATATTTGAAAAGATTTGACTTACTAAAAGTCAACTTCATATGATTCAAATCAATACAAATTGCTATATCAGTTATCTTTTTCATCTTTTTGCATGTGTAAGAAAAAATCTCCAACTTTCAAGGGTTTGCAACAACAGGATTTATTTATTTACTTCTTGGAAGCATTATATTTATCTCTTTATTCTGCAGCCTAGGTTAAAAAGCAGCTCTGATCTAGGACACAGCTACTGTTGGAAGGAGAACACAAAGAATGGTTGAGAATCTAAATATGGCTTGTGCAACTTCTGCTTGGATTGGCCCACATTTTATTGGCCACAGAAAGTCACATAGTCAAGTCTGAGCTCAGTAGGACAGGAAAGGGAAATCCTCCTCTAAGTGAGGGCAAAAGTACTTGGAACTAAAATGCAATCTAGTGCTCCCATCCAGTCATTTTGTTCAGCTAATTCTTGGGAGTATCATAGGCATTTTTATATTTTGAAATGATATTTTTGTTACTTTTTATTTATTATTTTTGATGTACAAGGAAGGATTTGACTTTTGTATACGGATTCATACAGAACCAGCAAACTGATCTGCAATATTTGGATATATTTTGTAATAAACTCATACAAAGTTTTTATTTTCCTCTAATTACACAAACTTATTATCATATTTATTTATAGTTTTCATTTCATTATCTAGCATCTTGATGCAGAGTTATCATGATTTAGGCCGCTTGGTAGAGTACTTGTTTTAGTTATAATGTTGCAAAGATTTTAGCACTAATTATAATATATATTTTGTGAAATATATTTCTGGTCAAATTAATAATACTTTGGAAATGTCTAGGCTCTCAAGAATAGGATCAGGACCACCATTGAATCTTGAGCTATGTTTTTTGTTATCTAGTGCAACATTTCTGTTGTGTGAAATAGCAAGGTCATATGCTAATCATATGTTCTATAAGGAATAAATACAGGCACTTTCATCCTGTCTCAAGTTTCAACCTATTTCTAAGCTTTGAATATTTCACACAAATAATATTTGCAGTGCATTAGCCCTGTCCTTCAGAGATAGTGGTCCTGTTAGCCATTCTAGGGAAGTGGACAGAATGAGATTAACACATGCTGGATTGAAGAGCTATGTGGATGTGGTGTTCTAAGCTTCTAGTAAAGGTGGACATATGGTCCAGGAATGGAAAAGCAGTCAGTGCCCTGGAGTACATAGAGGCTTGCAGCTACTCACACATGATTGGCTGATCTCAAAGACACCCAGGAAATACTCCAAGTTCCATAGACCTAAGGCATTCCCAGAGTTGTTCATTCAGTGTGGATCCCACCCTCCCTGCCTTCCTTCCAGAAACAACTTTTCTCTGGTAATACCCATGCTACTTCCCATGGGTGGCTGTTCTGAGGACAAAATAAAGCCATTTATGAGCAGATATGTGCTCCTTAAGCTATGAGAGGCTTTTCTCCAGAGGCAGTTATGGATGACTCCTACAAAACAATTATCATATATTTTATTTAGCAAGTCAGAATGGAAAACTTCTCTTTGAGAACTGGGATTTTGACCCCGGCCATGGAACTATTTGTTGAATTGTCTGTCTTCCCTACTAAATTATAGGCATGGATTTACAATCACTGCCATTCAGAGAAATGCAAATCCAAACCACAGTAAGATACCATTTTGCACCCATTAAAATGCTGCTGTTAAAAACAATAATAATGTGTTGGAGAGTGTGGAGAAAAAAGAACACATTCTTTCATTGCTAGTGGGAATATAAAATGGTGCAGCTGCTGTGGAAGGCATTTTGGCAGTTCCTTGGTATTCAGCTACTATATGACCTGGCAATCCTACCCCCTAGGTGTATACCCAAAATAATTGAAAGCAGAAATTGAACAGATATTTGCACACCAGTATTGTTAGTGGCACTATTCACAATTGCCAAAAGATTTAAATAATCCAAGTGTTCATCAATCAATGAATAGACAAATAAAATGTAATATATATATATGTGTGTGTGTGTGTGTGTGTGTGTGTGTGTGTGTGTGTGTATCTGTATATATACATACTGTAATATTATTCATCAGTAAAAAAGAATGAAGTCCTGATACATATAAGAGCCTGGATGAACCTTGAAAATATCATGTTGAGTGAAATAAGCCAGACTCAAAAGAACAAATGCTGTATGATCTCACTGCTTTGGAACAATAAAACTAAGCAAACTCATACACTCAGAATCTAGAATATAGGTTATCAGGGGACATGATGGGGAGAGGGAATAGGAAGAAAAGACTTAAATTGTATAGATCATTCCTATTTGGAATGATGGAAATGTTTTATCATTTATCACCAATGGATGGTGCTGATGGTAGTACCACATTGTGAACACAATTAACATCACCAAAATGTATATCTGAATAAAATTAAAAGGGGAAATATTAGAATGTATATGGACAACAGAATTTTTTTAGCTCCTGGGACTACATTACACAAATTGTGACTCTTGTGTAAAACTATGGACTTATATTAATAATACAGTTATTAAGAGAAAAATCTATCAGTTGTAAGAGATATTCCACACAAATGCAAGTGTTGGTGGTGGTGTAGTGCATGGGAATCCTGTATTTTATGCATAATTATTCTGTAAACCCACAACTTCTCTAGTAAAGGGAGAAAAAATGAAAGAATAATACTTGCAAAAGAGATCTTCAGTTTTTCTACAGATATTAAGGCATTAATAAAATTAAAGGCTTCTATTCATAGCAGAGCTGTTTCAATAAAACATGCCACAATTATTTACACATACCAGCAAAGGGGAAGAGAAAGCATGTGTGGTACTGCATTTTATTCTTTGCACACCTTATCAAAAAATGAAATAGTGGTGGGATTGTACTGCTATGAAACTCTGAATCTGTTCTACAAATTGGTGTTGTGCTGTGCTTTGAAATTTATTGCTTTTTTTTGTATATATGTTATTTTTCACAAAAAAAGAAGAAAAAGTCGATTGAAATTATAAAAATATTTATTCCTTCTAGCCTCCAATGTTCTGGAGCAGCAAGAAGGAAAACTCTGAGATGACGGTATGGTAATTCATGACAAACTCTGGGATCTTCCCTGTAGTTATTTGTTGAAGAGCTTTAAAAGCTATTGCTTTTTTCTTTCTTTGCTTTGTATATATGTCATATTATACAACAAAAAATGCAGAAGTGATTTTTAGCACATGAAAACCCCACAGACGCCATGTTGCATGTTATGCTACATTCACATTTCAGATTTTAGTTTAATTTAGGCTCACATATGTATTTCTTTGAACTGTAAGAAATGGTCAATATCAAATCATTTTGTACTTTTAAAACTTGGCATTTATATATGGTTCCATCAAATGCAACTTATGTAACATGTTCAGGACAACAGTTCATAAAAGCCTTAGTAGCTATTTTTAATATATTTAATTGTAATTTCTGTTTTATTGTCAACCTCCAGTTATTCTCTTTTAAAAGTGAGCATTCAATCAGAATTTTACAACAAGCTTTTTGTTAAAACATGTGAAACAAGATTCTCTCTATAGCATTGTATCAATGGAAAATTCCAAAGTAAACAGAAAGGGTCAGTTTATTTCAAAGTAAACAGCAAGGATTCCACAAAATACATCGTTGCAGATTTATAATGGGAGAACTTTTAAGTTAGGATATTTTCAGCTCCAAATCACAGAACAAGCAACTAAATGTGGCATTAACAATTGGGGTTATTATTACTTCAAATGAAAAAGCAATACAGAGGTATATGCACCATGGCTGGTGGGTCCACAGTGTCATCCAGGACCCCAGCTCCTTCCTTATTCCACTAGACCATCCCTAAGATGCTGATGCCCACTCTCACACTTGTGACCTCATACTCATAAGACAGATGGACAGTCACAGGCTTCAATACTTACATGATTATACTCAAAGACCACATCCTTAATGTATAAACTAATCCTTTCTGTTAACGTTGGAATTTTCCATTTATACAATGCTACAAAGAGATTTTGATTTCACATGTTTTAACAAAAAAAAATTTTGTAAAATTCCTAAAAGCTCACAAAATGTTTTTTTCCACCCCATGAACCAGAACCAGGTCACTTAGTCATCCCTAGTTGCAAGAGATTCTGGAAAAAATTGAACTGTCACTAAGCCTCTGCTATAGGAGGCAATGTCAGCCATGAAAAAAGATAGGCAAGGGCAATACAATTGGGGTGGAAACTAACAGTATCTGCCTATGGTCCATTCTCTTTGCCATTACACACCTAAAATACTGGCTACACCTAGATGGAATACACTTAACCCTTCCCAAAGGAAGTAACTTCAAGGACTCATTCAGAATTTATTCTTATCTCAAAATCCTATCCTTTTTCCATTGTTTTTATTGTGGCAAAATAAACATGCTAAAATTTACCCTTTAACATGTTTTTAGAGTTTAAAATGATATGTTTATATCTTCATGTCTTTATTTTGTTACTCATCTACCCATACACAGGATAAAGGGTGTGGTAGTCACAAGGACTTTCCAACCGTATGGTCACATTATAGAAGCTGTATAGTTAGGCAATCACAATCAAACATCAAGAATACTGGATTACACTTCCACATCCTTACTGTATGATCAATGGCTCCTGGAATAATCACATAGTTATGTGTTCACTACCACAATCTAAATAAGAACATTTCCATTTCTTCCACAAAGAATGAAAAAGAGGGAGAAAATAATGAGAACCAACAACAATAACAAGAATCTCATACTGGTCCCTAACTTTCCCCTTACTAACATTTAGCTTTCATATATTGCCTTTGTTACAGCTCATAAAAGAATATTACAATGTTACAGTTAACTATAACCCTAGTTTGCATTAATTATATATTTTCCTTATATCAACTGATTTTTAACACCTTGCAATGCAATAGCAAAATTCATTTTTTTCTCCCTCATGTAAAAACTTCCTTATATTTGTACATTTACACCATTTTTGACCCACTAGCTTATCCTCTGTTTACTTCTGGTGTCACATATGTCCCTAAACTTCCTCTTTCAACCTTACTCACACTCAGCTTTGCTCACTGTACTTACAATATTGTATTGCGATTTCAAAGTATTGTCCAATACATTTCTGAATCTTTACAGTTAATCATGCTGAACTATCTTTCTACTTCTTGCCTGTGTCCTCAATTGTAATTCCCAGAGTTTGCTTATTACAGTTAATTCATAATACCAAGAGCATATGTTTTTTCCTTTTGTTTCTGACTCATTTCACTTAACATCATGTCTTGAAGTTTCATCCACATTGTTGAATATGTCATGACTTTATTTCATCATACAGCTTCATAATACTTCACCCCATGTATATACAAATTTCTCTATCCACTTATCTATTGATAGACATTTGGGCTGTTTCCATCTCCAGGTAATCATGAATAATGCCATTTGTCATGGTCAGTTTCAAGTGTCATCTTGGCCAAGTGGTGGTACCTGTTTTTCTGGTAGGGCAAGTGTTAACCTGTCTGTTGCAATGAGGACATTTCATAGAATTAAATCATGATCTTGTCAGCTCCATTTCCACAGCTGATTCAATTTATAATCAGCCAAGGGGAGTGTCTTCTGCAATGAGTGATGCTTAACCTAATCACTGGAAGTCTTTTAAGGAAGATTCAGAGACAAGCTCTCTTCCTGCTTCAGCTGGCGAGCCTCTCCTGTGGAATCCAGACCCTAAATCAGAATCATTGGGTTCACAGTCTGTCCTGTGGATTTTGGACTCGGTGTTTCAGCAGTCATGTGAGTCACTTTTATAAACTTTATATTTGTGAGGGTTCCCTGTTGATTATGTTTCTCTAGAGAACCCTAATTAATACACCATTATATACATCTGTGTGAAAATGTCCATTCATGTCGTGCTGTCAGTTCTTCTAAGTATATACCTACTAATGGGATTGATAGATCATATGCCAATTCTATATTTAACTTCGTGAGGAACCGCAAAACTTCTGCTCAGAGTGGCTGCACCCTTCTACATTGCAATCAATACTGAATAAGTGTACCTATTTTTCCACATCCTCTCTAGCACTTGTAGATTACTTTTTTTTTCTTAATAATGCCATTCTAGAAGGTGTGAGATCATACTCATTGTTATTTTGGTTTGGATTTCATTAATAGCCAATGAAGCTGAGCATCTTTTCATATCCTTTTGAACCATTTGTATTTCCTTTTTAGGAAAGTGTCCATCCATATCTTTTGCCCATTTTTACATTGGGTTGTTTGTTTTTTTGTTGTTGTTGATTTGTAGTATCTCTTTATATATTCTGAATAGAAAACCTTTATCCAATATGTGTGTTCTAGTTTTCTAGCTGCTGGAATGCAATATACCAGAAGCGGAATGACTTTTTAAAAGGGGAATTTAATAAGTTGCTTGTTTAAAGTTCTAAGAATGTGAAAAAGTCCCAATTAAAACAAGCTGTGCTGGTTTGAAAAGATGTATGTCCCCTAGAAAAGTCATGTTTTAATCTAAATCCCATTTCATAAAGGCAGAATAATCCTTATTCAATACTGTATGTTTGAAACTGCAATCAGATCATCTCCCTAGAGATCTGATTTAATCAAGAGTGGTTGTTAAGCTGGATTAGATGATGACATGTCTCTCCCCATTTGGATGTGTCTTGATAAGTTTCTGGTGTCCTATAAAAGAGGAAACATTTTGGAGAATGAAAGAGATTTGGAGAGAGCAGAAAATGCTGCAGCACCACAAAACAGAGAGCCCACAAACCAGCAACCTTGGAGATGAAGAAGGAAAATGCCTCCTGGGGAGCTTCATGAAATTTGAAATTTCATGTTGGACATTTCTATAGATTTGTTTTAATTGGGACATTTCCTCAGCCTCAGAACTGTAAACTAGCATCTGATTAAATTCCCCTTTTTAAAACTCATTCTGCTTCTGGTATATCGCATTCTGGCAACTAGAAAACTAGAACACAAGTCAATAGAAATGTCCAATTTAAGGCATCCAGGGAAAGGCACCTTCATTCAAGAAGGCCGATGAAGTTCAATGTTTCTCTGTCAGCTGGACTGGCACATGGCGAGCATGGTAGCATCTGCTGACTTTCCTGTGGCTCTACAAAAGGTGCTCTCTCCAAAATGTTTCCTCTTTTAAAGAATTCCAACAAGCAACTCCACCTTCAATGGGTGGAGGAACATCTTTAAGGAAATCATCTAATCAAAATTCACCACCCACAATTAGGTGGATCACATTTCCTTGGGAACAATCAAAATGCTCCCACCCAGCAATATTGAATGAGGATTAAAAGACATGGATTTTCTGGGGTCCACCACAGATTTAAACTGGCACAATGTGTTTTCCAATATTATCTCCTATTGTGTAGGCTGTCTTTTACTTTCCTGACAAAGTCCTTCGATCTATTTCTTCTTTCATTGATCATGTTTTGGGACTAAGGTCTAGGAAACCACCTTCTACTAAAGAGATTGAAGATATTTCTAAATACTTTCTACTAAACATTTTATGGTCTTAGCCCTAATATTTAGTTCTTTGATCCATTTAGAGTTATTTATTGCATAAGGTATGAGATATGGGTCTTCTTTCATTCTTTTGCATATGGATATCCATCTCTCCAAGCATCATTTGTTGAAGGTGCTGCTATGTCCCAGCTGAGTCAATGTGACCTCATCATCAAAAATCAATTGTCAATAGATGAGGGAGTCTATTTCTGAATACTCAATTTCTATTCTATTAGTCAGAATATCTCTCTTTATGTCAGTGCCATGATGTTTTGACCACACTGGCTTTGTAGTATGCTTTAAAGTCAGGTAGTATATAATCTATTTCATTTCTCTATTTCATGATATTTTCAGCTATTTAGGGCACTTTGCTTTTCAAATAAATTTGGTTATTGCTTCCTTTTTTATGCAAAGTTATTTAGTTGGATTTGTTTGGTTGGTTAGTGCTGCCAGAATGAAATGGAATAGCTTGTGAAAAGGGAATATTTAAGTTAAAAGTTTGCAGGTCTAAGTCATAAAATGTTCACATGAAAGCATACAGAGAAAGATAACTTGCTTCAAGAAAGACCAATGTCTGGTCATGAAAAGCCATGTGGCTGGCAACTTCTGGTCTTTGTTCTCAGTTCCATGGCTTCCAGCTTTTGATTCCAGTTCCTCTATAAACATCTATGAGCCTTCACTTGGCTCCTCTGGGACAAAACTCTGGGTTCTGACTTGCTTAGCAGCATATGGGAAGGCACATGGTGACATCTGCTAGGCTCTTCATCTCCAAACATCTGTGTCTAGGTGTTTGCACTTATCTGTTGTCACTCCAAGCATCTCCAAATGTCTACATCTCTGTCAGCTCTGAAGCAACTGTGTTTTCTCCAAAATGTCACCCCTTTTAAAGGACTTCAGTAAACTTATCAACACCCACCTTGAATGGGCAGCTCACATCTCCATTTAATCAAAGGCCACACCTATCATTTGATGTGTCACATCTTCATGGAGTAATCTAATCAAAGAATTATTCCCACAGTTGAATGAGTCAATGTCCCTGGAAACAATCTAATGTAAATTTTCCACCCTACATATTGAATCAAAATTAAAGGACATAGCTTTTCTGGGATACACAAAACTTTCAAACGAGCATATTCTACCCTCTGGACTTGCAAAAGGCATGTTCTTTCCATATACAAAATAAATTCATGCCATCACAATGTCACAAAAACTTTAAACCATGTCAATAACAATACAAGTACCATACAAAGTCAGAGACAGTACAAAGTTTCATCAAAGCCAGTTAAACGCATGGTCAGTCCTAAGACATACTTCTACTATGGCTGTTGACCTGTAAAAATCACAGGTTATCTACTTCCAATATACAAAGGAGTGATAGTCATAGGATACATGTTCCTATTGTCACAGGGAGAAAATAAAAGGTAAATAGTGGCCACTGAACCAAAACAGTTCTGAAAATCTTCAGGCCAAACTCCAATGGATGTCAAAGTCTGAGACTCATTTATACAATAATGTTTCCTCCACTGGTTTTAGGAGAACAGTAATTACATCCTTTCTAAGAGCTCACACAGCAGCCCAGTTCTCTCCAAACACTGGGGTAAGGGTTGCAAATTGGGGCATATTGAAGGAACCACCTGTCTCTCAGCTCCACCTTCTCCAAGCATCAAAGCAGCACCCAGGATCTCTGCTATTTCTGGCCTCATGATCAACCCTTCCAGAACAATGGAATGATCATCAGGCTCTCCCCAGTCCCCAGTATATGTTATCTACCCTCTCTAATGCCTCAGTCACCAAAACTTTTCCTGAACATAAAAGTGGAATGCCTGCCCTCTGCCTTTGGGGCAAACTCTCCCATCTCATTTGGATGAGTAGGTCTCCACTCTTGAGATTTCTTGGCTTCAGACTTTCGCTTCACTGGATCTTCCTTTAAAGCCATTTTCCCTTCAACCTTTCCTTTCCTTATCCTTTTAGTCCAGCATTTCAATGATTCCATTCGTACAGATCTTGAAAGAAATTTGCTGGTGTTCCATGCAGTATACAGCGATCATATCCATCAACAATAGGACTTTGCACAAAACCTTTCTGGATAACTCCATCTCCAGTCCTTGCTTGTCCTGTATGACTGACTGCTTCCATGTTTGGTTAAGTCTTTACATCAGGCTCTATTCTGTGGGGTCTTACTTTCTGCAATCCTGGAATTTTCCAGACCATCTATTTCTGATATCTTTATATCCAAGAGCTCAGTTCTCAATTTTTCTCTTTTCTCTTGTGCTTTACTAACAGCTGTATGGAAAAACCAGGCTGAACTTTCCAAATTTAGTTTGTAAATCTGTTCTGCTAGATATCCAAATTCATCCTTCTCACATTCTTTGTTATGACCAATACCAACACTTAACTTGCCAAATTCTCTGCAATTGAAAATAAGGGTGGACTTCTTTCCAGTTTGCAATGACACATTCATCATTTCTGTCTGAAGCCTCTTCAGAGTTATCTTTCTATCAACAGTCTCATCAAGGCATTCTAGGCCTTCTCTATCAAATTATTACAACCCTTCCAGAATCTTCACATTATTCATTTAAAAAACCATTCCAACCTATTTAGTATTTGCAATCTACAGCACCCCAATTTTCTGGTACCAAAATCTGCATGGGCTTGTTAATACTGCTGGAATGCAATATACCAGAAATTGAACAGAATTTTAAAAGGAAATTTTTTATGTTACAAGTTTGCAGTCTTATGTCCATAAGAATGTCCAACTGAAGCAATGAGAGTAAGATTATTTCAATTAAGAAAGGCTGATGTCTGCTCATATGACTAGGTATATCTCAGGCATCTGCTGGTTTTTGTTCCTAGTTCTGTTGCTTCCAGCTTCTGAATCCAGTGATTTCTTCTGTAAGCATCTGTGGCCCTTCAGCTGGCTCTCCAGGGCAAAACTCTGGGTTTTGGCTTGCTTAGCGTCACATGGGAAGGCACAGGGTGACCTCTGCTGGACTTTACATCTCCAAATTTCCATGTCTAGCTGTCTTCTTTCTCTGTTGGCAGTCCAAGCATCTCCAAATGACTGCATCTCTGTTTGGCTCTGAAGTAAGTCCATTTTCTACAAATTGTCTCCCATTTTAAAGTACTTCAGTAAATTAATCAAGACCCACCTTGAATGGGTAGATTCTCATTTCTGTGTAATCAAAAGGATACACACACAATGGGGTGGGTTGCATCTTCTTGGAGTAATCTAATCAAAGAGTCACACCCACAGTTGAGTAGGTCAGTCCCCATGTAAACAATTTAATGTACATTATGACCCTACACTATTGAATCAAGATTAAACGGCATTGCTTTTCTTGGGTACACAATGCTTTTATACCAGCACAGGACTTTAACTGGCATTACATACATTTTATAAATTAATTTGAGTGGAATTGACATCTTAACTATATTTAATCTTCCAAACCATGAACATATTCTATCCCCCCATTTATTTTGGTCTTCCTTGATTCCTTTTAGCAATGTCTGTAGTCGTCTGTGCATAGTTCTTTTATGATATTGGTTAGCTTTATCCCTAAGTACTTTATTCTTTTGGATGCTGTTGTAATTATGTATTTTTCTTGATTTCCTCCACATATTGCTCATTACTAAAGTATAGAAACACATTACTAGGAGTGCATCGATTCCCAGCCCATGCACTCCCCAAAAACAAACAAAGCAAACCAAAGAAAGAAGAATCTCACAAAAAAATTCAACAAATAGTGCCACAATAACAGGATACTTACATGGAAAGAGAATGAAATACTATTCCTGCCATGAGGCTTAGAAAAAAGTAACATATTGCTGATTTTTGTGTTAGATCTTGTATTTTATTCTGCCATTTTACTGTACTCATTTAATAACTCTGATAGGATTGATGTAGATTTTTCAGGATTTTCTACATATAGGACCATGTCATCTTCAAATAGTTAAAGTTTTACTTGTTCTTTTCCAATTTGAATATCTTTGGACATCTGATTTGGATGCATTTTATTTCTTTTCCTTGCCTGATTGCTAGGACTTCTAGTACAATGTTGAATAAATGTGGTGACAGAGAGCATCTTTGTCATGTTCCTCATCTAGCCCATGGGATTTCAGTCTCTAACCATGGATTATGATGCTGGCTATGTTTTTTTCATATATGCCCTTTATCATGTTGTGCAAGATTCTTTTCATTCCTACTTTTTGAAGGTTTTAATTTTTTTATTTAAAGAAACAAATGATACACTTAGAACCACCAAAAATGGATGTCTTAATTACCTTAACCATAGGTATATTTAAATAAAGTTTCCATATAATCATTGTAAAGCCTGCGTTTGAGTTTCATAAACCGATTTAAAATTAAGGCATCAAGGAAAAAATCTACATATTCAGATAGCAAAGTTCTTAATTTCTAAGTATTAAACACTAACTTAGATATCATTTGATCAGCTGTCAAACTGGGGATGTTTTCAAAATAGCAAGTAGAAAGTTCTTATAAATATCTGCATTGCTATAGTAATGACCTATATTACTAAATATTCTCCTGAATTTAGGAAATTATAAAAATACAAATATTTTACCATTAACAGATGGCAATCTTAACCACCTAAAATGGATATCCTAGTTAGCTTATCCATAGGCACTTTTAAAAAAGTCTAATCATCATAAAGCCTGTTTGTACAATATGTTCCATAACCCAATTTAAAATTAAAGCATGGCTGGGTGGGCAGCGGTGGCTCAGTGACAGAGTTCTTATCTGCCATGTTGGATTCCCAGGTTCAGTTCCTGATGCCTGCACACATTAAAAAAAAAAGAATGGAAGGAAAATAATCTATAAATACAAAATCAGCATTTCTTGAACTTTAAATATTAAACTGTCTTTTTTAAATCCACCATTCCATTTAATTCTCACAGCATTCTCTTTTTGTGAAAAAGAACATATATGCAAAAGAGCTATAAATTTCAAAGCACAGCATCACGTTTAGTTGTAGGACATATTTCAGACTTTGACATGGGTTACAATTTCACAATTTTAGTTTTTTACTTCTAGCTGCTCTAAAATACTTGGAGACTAAAAGAGATATCAATTAAATGATGCCGCATTCATATTCATCTGTTAAGTCCTATCATATATATAATTCCACCATCACCTTTGATCTTTCCATACCTCTCTTTAGGGGTGTTTGGGCTATGGAAATTCTAATTTTTTGATATTGTGGGTTTTGTCATTGATATGAGGAAGGGAGATGGAATTGTTTGTTGTTCTGGAGAGGGTGGACTAGGTTTCAGGACTTATCTGGCCCAGGGATCCATCTGGAGTTTGTAGGTTTCTGGACAGTTACTCTAGTGCCTGGAACCCTTGTAGAATCTTATATATTGCCCTACGTGTTCTTTAGGATTGGGTGGAATGGTCCTGGTTGGGGGTTGGCAGGTTAAGAAAGGTGGCAAGGTCCACCTAAAGTTTGCATAAGAGCAACCTCCAGGGTAGCCTCTCAACACAGTATTTGAACTCTTTGTCACTGAAACTTTATTAATTACACTTCTTTCCCCCCTTTTGGTCAGGATGTAATTGTTGATCCCACAATACCAGGTCTGGATTCATCTTTGAGAGTCATCTTGCCAGGAAGACTTTCAACCCCAGATTTCAAAAGGCAATGATTTCACTTGCAGAGTTGGGCTTAGAGAGACTGAGGCCACATCTGAGCAATAGAGATTCTCCAGAAGTAACTCTTAGTGGTGCCTATAGGTAGTCTAAGCTTCTCTGCCATCCACAGAAGTTTCACAAGGGTAAACCTCATGGTTGAGGACATGGTCTATTGATTTGGATATCCTTAAAGTTTGACACAGTATCAGGGGGTTGCCTGATGGTAAGGTTAAATAGTTCCATAGTCTTTCTCCCCTCCCTCAGGAAACTCTGCAAAATTTGCCAGGATATTTCCAGGCATTACAATAATATATACAGGATTAAAGGACCTTTTTCTTATTCTGTGCATCCGGTGTTTCAGTTGTTCAAATGAGCTATGCAGATAGGTTGAATTAGATTATTACTACAGAAATGTTCATTTCCATA
Source organism: Tamandua tetradactyla (assembly GCF_023851605.1). Classification (NCBI taxonomy): domain Eukaryota; kingdom Metazoa; phylum Chordata; class Mammalia; order Pilosa; family Myrmecophagidae; genus Tamandua; species Tamandua tetradactyla. The sequence goes on from NC_135349.1 coordinate 19,272,020, forward strand.
AATCTTTCTTCCATTGGTCTCAAAGAGTATGTGTGGTTCTAAAATATAGACACTGTCTTCCTTACCCCTATTTTCTGAAGTACATGAACCCCAACCTGTTCAGCTTCATCCTATCTCTAAATATCAGGTTACATATGTAAAATAGCCTCTCAAAATCTGAACTAATAATCACCACTCTGGGCATAATGTGTCTGCTCTAAAAGGTTGCAATCTAGGTTCCTATTTTCTTATAAGCATTTTCTAAAGGTGGCCATACCAATGCTGTTTTTTTTGGTCCTGGCTTATTTTGTCTCACCAAATGTCCCACATGTTCATTCACATCATTGCGTGCCTCACAACATCATTTCTTTTTGTACAACCCAACCTTCATTCTTTCGTATACACCCTCATTTGCCAGTCTACTTCTCTGCTAGTGCATCCTTCAGCCACCTGTATTCATTGGGAATCAAGTATAAGGCCAAAAGTCCACAGCCCATCAACATTCTGAATTATAGATAATTTTATTTTTCCCAAGAGACAGAAAATCAATAAACACACCCTCACAAAATAGCAAATCTAAACCTCCTCTTAACTTTTGTCTCTCACCCCATTATTTACCTCTGCTGTTGCTGTGGTAGTGCTGATGGTTTACTTTTGAGCATAGTTTATAGTATGCAATAGCAGTTTTCCCTCTGTACCCTGGACTTAAACACTCTTTATACAAGAATCACATCTTTAAAGTAATTCTTATGAGAATTCATTTGTATTTCTAGTGTGAATCAGTGCAACCCATAGGTTTATACAACAGCTTTCAATCTTTCTTGTCTTCAGTATGGTAATATTACGTCTAGACCCACTAGAGGATCACCTTCACTCCTATCTATTCTTTTACATTGGAGTTTGTTCTAGCTTGCTAGCTGTCAGAATGCAATATACCAGAAATGGAATGGGTTTTAAAATGGGGAATTTAATGAGTTCCTAATTTACAGTTCTAAGGCTGAGAAAATGTCCCAATTAAAACAAGTCTATAGAAATGTCCAATCTATGGTGTTCTACTTTGCTAGTGGCTGGAATGCGATATACCAGAAATGGAATGGCTTTTAAAAAGGGGAATTTAATGAGTTGCTAGTTTACAGTTCTAAGGCTGAGAAAATGTCCCAATTAAAACAACCTAAAGAAATGTCCAATGAAAGGCATCTAGGGAAAGATACCTTGGTTAAAGAAGGCCGATGAAGTTCAGGGTTTCTCTCTCAAGTGAAAAGGCACATGGCGAACACAGTCAGGGCTTCTCTCTCTGCTGGAAGGACACATGGTAAATATGGTGTCATCTGCTAGCTTTGTCTCCTGGCTTCCTGTTTCATGAAGCTCCCCAGGAGGCGTTTTCCTTCTTCATCTCCAAAGGTCGCTGGCCGGTGGAATCTCTGCTTCGTGGTGCTGCAACGTTCTCTTCTCTCTCTGAGTCTTTCTGAACTCTCATTCTCCAAAATGTTTCCTCTTTTATAGGACTTCAGAAACTAATCAAGACCCACTCAAATGGGTGGAGACATGTCATCCCCTAATCCAGTTTAACAACCATTCTTAACTAAATCACACAAACCAGGGAGATGATCTCATTACAGTTTCAAACATACAGTATTGAGTAGAGATAATTCTACCTTTATGAAATGGGATTTATATTAAAACATGGCTTTTCTTAGGGGGCATACTTCCTTTCAAACCAGCACATAAGGGATCCAGGGAAAAATACCTTGGTTCAAGAAGGCTGATGAAGTGCAAGTTTTCTCTTTCAAGTGGAAGGGCACATGGTGAACATAGCCAGTGTTCCACTCTGGTCTTGAAGGGTACATGTCAAACACAGCATCATCTGCTAGCTTCTTCTCCTGGTATCCTGTTTCATGAACCTGTCTGGGAGGTATTTTGCTTCTTTATTTCCAAAAGTTGCTGTCTGGTGGACTCTGTTTCTCATGGCTATGTCATTCTATTTTGCTCTCTCTGAATCATTTTCATTCTTCAAAATGCTCTCTCTTTTATAGGATTCCAGAAACTTATCAAGATCCACCCAAATGTGTGGAGACATGTCACCTAATCCAGCTTAACAACCACTCTTGACTAAATCACATTATCCAGGGAGAAGATCTGGTTACAGTTTCAAACATGCAGTATTGAATAGGGTTTATTCTGCTTTTATGAAATGGGATTTAGATTAAAACATGCCTTTTCAAGGGTACATACATCCTTTCAAACCAACACATTCTACCCTCTGAACACTAAAAAAGATATGTTTCCCCATATATAAAATATACTAATTTCATAACAATATCACAAATCCTTGAACCATTTCAGTACCAATACACATGAAATTCAAAGTTAGAAATGTATGAACTCCTACCAAAGTTAGTTACAGGTATAGTCTGTTCTAAAGCAAAATAATCCTCTGCCTCTGGACCTATAAAAACTCAAAGCAAGTTATTTGCTGCCAACATACAAAGAAGGAACATTCATGGTATACATATACCCATTTCCATAAGGAGGAAGGAACACAGGGGTCACAATACCCAAGCAGTTTTAAAACCTGCAGGGCAAAATCCATTAGTTTTCAAAGTCTGAGAGTCATTTGTCTTTGAGGTTTTGAAAGCAGCAGTCCCACCCTTTCCAAAGGCCTATGTAGAGGCCTGCCTTTCTCAATTGCAACCTTCAGGGACATTGGGAAGACCACCTTTTTCTCGGCTTCAACCACTCCAAGCATTGGGGCTGCACCAGAGCTCTCTGCCACCTCCAGGGCACATGCTTAACCCCACCATTTGATGGCAGCCAGACTCTCCCCAAACCCAAGGAATGTGCTTCACCCCCTCCAAGGCCTGAGGCAGCATGACTCATCCATTGCAAAGAAGTGGAAGGCCCACCCTCTGTCTTCAGGGCAAACTCACCCTCTTCATGGACTTGGGTGGGTCAGCTCTCTTGGTATGAAGCTTTTTGACTTCACACCTCAGTCTCCAGGGTTTTGCCTCTGAAGTTGTTTTTCCTCCAATGTGTCCCTTCTCTAAACCCCCCAGTCCAGACTGGCAGTGGCTCTGTTTATAAAGGTCCCACAGCACTCTCATTGACTTTCTGTTCAATGGCCTTGGATCATGCCCATCAGACATAAGGAGTTTCCACAGATCCTTCCTGGATAACTCCATGTCCAATCCTGCTTTCTCAGAAATGGCTAACTGTTTCCACATTTGGTTTAATTCCCACACAGGGCATTATTCTCTATGGTCTCCCTTTCTGGAGGCCCAGAATTTTCCAGAACATCAATTTCTGGTTTCTTTATACTCAAGAGTTCAGTTTTCAGCTTATCTCTCACTTGTTGCGTTTCACTATAAGCTGTGAGGATAAACCAGGCTGCACTTTCAACATTTAATTTAGAGACCTCTTCTACTAAATTTCCAAGTTCATGGCTTTTAAAATCTGCCTTCCAGCCAAAGCCACTAATCAATTTTGCCAGTTTATCTGCAATTTCAAAACAAGGCTTGCTTTCCTCCCAGTCCACATGTGCCTCATCTCTGTCTAAAGCCTGGTTAGAGGTATGTTTAGCGTTCACATTTTGACCAACAGTCTCTTCAAAGCAATCTAGGCTTTCTCTATCAAGCTCCTTACAACTCCTCCGAATCTTCCCCTTATCTGTTTAAAAAGCTGTTTCAACATGTTTGGTATTTGCAAACTGCAGCAGCAATACGCCACTCTCTGGTACCAAAATCTGTTCGAGTTTGATTTCTTTGGTCAATGCTTCTGTCTTTGTGCCAATACCATGCTGTTTTGAGCACTGTGACTTAATAATAGGTTTCAAAGTTAGGGAGTGTTAATCCTTCCACTTTTTTCTTCTTTTTTAGGATTTTTTTTTAGCTATTTGGGGTCTCTTTCCCTTCCAGATTGTTCTAATTTGCTAGCTTCCAGAATGCAGTATAGTGAAACAGAACAGCTTTTTAAAGGGGAAATTTAATAAGTTGCTAGTTTATACTTTTAAGGCTGAGATAATGTCCCAATTAGAGCAAGTCTATAGAAATATTCAATCAAAGGCATCCATGGAAAGACACCTTGGTTCAAGAAGACCATTGAAGTTCAGGGTCTCTCAAGTGAGAAGGCACATGGTAAACACAGTCAGGGTTTCCCTATCATCTGGAAAGGTATATGGTAAACATGACATCATCTGCTAACTTTCTGTCCTGGCTTCAGATTTCATGAAGCTCCCCGGTAGGCATTTTCCTTCTTCATTTCCAAAGGCCGTTGGCTGGTGGGCTCTCTGCTTCTTGTAGCTATATCATTCAGATCTCTCAGAATCTCTCATTCTCCAAAACTTCAGAAGCTAATCAAGACCCACCACCATTCTCTACCAAATAAGTGGAGACATGCATTCACCTAATCCAGTTTAACTACCATTTTGATTAAATCACATCTCCAGGGCAATGATCTGATTACAGTTTCAAACATACAATGCTGAGTAAGGATTAGAAGAAATGGCTGCCTTTACAAAAATAGGATTAGGATTAAAACATGGCCTTTCTAGTGTACATACATCATTTCAAACCAGCACACACATGGATTTGGTAGTTAGCTTTTCCAAATCTTCAAAGTAGCTTGTTGGAGTTTTGATTGGTACTGTTTGAATCTGTAGATCAATTTGGGGAGAATTGGCATCTTATCTACATTTAGCTTTCCTGTCCTTGAGCAGGAAATGTCTTTCCACCTATTTAGACTTACTTTGATTTCTTTTAGCAATGTTTTGTGGTTTTCTGTGCATAAGTCTTTTACATCCCTAGTTCAGTTCGTTCCTAAGTACTTCATTCCTTAAGTTGCTATTTTGAATGGAATTATTTCTTTAACTGAATCCTTTGCTGTGTATAGAAATGTTACTGATTTTTGCACATTAATTTTATATCCTGCCACCTTGCTGAGTTTGTTTTTTAGCTCAAGTAACTTTGCTGTAGATTTCTCTTCTAGCACAATGTTGAATAATAGTTGTGACAGTGGGCATCTTTATCTTGTCCCTAATCTTAGGGGAAAGTTTTCCATCTCTCTCAATCGAGTACAATGCTGGCTATAGGTTTTTTATATTTTTCCTTTATGATATTAAGGTAGTTATCTTTGATTCCAATCGTTTTTAGTGTTTTTATCAGAAAAGAATGTTGAATTTTGTCAAATACTCTTTCAGCATCAATCAAATGGTCATGTCATTTTTCCCTTTTAATTTGTTAATGTGCTGTATTACATTAATTGATTATCTTGTGCTGAACCATTCTTGCATTCATGGTATAAACTCCACTTGGTCATGGTAGTACAATTCTTTTAATGTGTTGCTGGATTCAATTTGCTAATATTTTCTTGAGAAGACTTGCATCGATGTTCATTAGGGAGATTGGCCTATAGTTTTCCTTTCTTATAGTATCTTTACCCGGTTTAGGTGTTTAAATGATATTAGCTTTGTAAAATGAGTTAAATAGAGTTCTTTTTCCTCAATGTTTTGGAAAAGCTTGAGGAGTATTGGTGTTAGTTCTATATGGATGCTTGATAAAATTCCCCTGTGAAGCCATTTGGCCATGGACTTTTCTTTGTAGGAATATTTCTGATGACTAATTGAATCTCTTGTGATTGACCTGTTGAGATCTTCTATTTCTTCCTGAGTCAGTGTAGCTTGTTTGTGTGTCTCCAGGAATTTGTTGACTTCATCTACCCTGTCTAGTTTGTTGGCATATGGTTGTGTATAGTATCCTCTTATGATTTCTTTTATTTCTTGTTTTGAATTACTTTTATCAGAAAAGGATGTTGAATATTGTCAAATCCTTTTTCAGCATCACTTGCAATGATCATGTGAATTTTCCCTTCTGATTTGTTAATGTGCTCTATTACATTGATTGATTTTCTTGTGTTGAGGCACCCTTTTATTCTGGGTGTAAACTTCACTTGGTTGTTGTTGCTGGTTGATTAAATCATCAATCATTTGATTGCATCTGTTGCTAATTACATCTATGATCCACTGAGATGTGCTTCCCAAATGAGATAATACAATCAGTAGGACTTTTAAGGAAGAAGATAGACTCTTTCATTGCTTCTTCAGCCAGCAAGACTCTCTTGTGGAGTTCGTCCAGACCCTTCATCAGAGCCACCAGGTTTGCAGCCTTTTCTGTGGATTTTGTATGCTCCCATTCCCACAGTTTTGTGAGATACATTTATCTATGTCGTATTAACAAATCCCTCCCGTTCTATTTCTCTGGAGAACCCTGACTAACATAGTTTGGTATCAAGAGTGGTTTTTCAGAAAAGGAATCTTAAAAATGAATTTCTACAATTGGTTTTCTACTCTTACTAGACTCAGAGGCACTAATTACTTTGTTTCCAATCATCAAGATGACACTGGCAATCTATGCAGTGAGTTAGCAAGTGATACTCAGAATATCACCATTAGATTCTGCTAATTGTATACTCATATGGAGTAAGGCTGTGGGTGATACTGTTTTTGATACCTTTGTAGAGTTTTGTGAAATTTAAAGGTATAATGATGTTGGGTGGTTATTACTAGACACTGGATACAGTAATGTGGGAAAGGAAAGCGCTGAAGGCTTCAAGTTTGCACCTAAGCACCATAAGAATGATGTAAAAGTTGCCATGTGTGCCATGAAAGAGAATCTTATTTCCTGTATCACAGACTTCAGATCTCTGAAAACCAGAGACACAGCCTCATTGTGTGAGTAACATATTTGCATTGTCAACTAAAATCTCAATTTTGCAGGTTGTCTGCTATTAAAATAAGGGCACTAATTGGAAAAGAATAGGATCCTGAAATGTGGGATGGTGATATATGTCTTGATAATGATGGCACTGGGGGGATGGGATCCCTGGAATCTGCTGAGACTTTACCAGATAGACCTGTCATGGACTGATCTGTGGAGAGATTTTCTGGACCTCAGTCTCTTCAGAAGATTCTGTAATAAAATTACATTAATGAGATTTTCTCGGGTTCTGTTTCTTCTTTTTTTGTGCATGTAATTAAAATGTTCCTAAATGGATTGGAGTGATAAATGCATTACTATGTGATGACACTGTGAACCATTGATTTTATACTTTGGATGGATTGTATGGTGTGTAAAAATATCTAAGTAAAATTACATTAAAAATAAAAAAATAATCACATGCTCTCTGGCTAAAGAAAAGCTAACACTTGCCTAGTATGAGCAATGCAATGGCAAAACAGAGCAATAACTTTTGATCATTTTAAGTCTCTTATCTAAGTTGTTCTACCCCCTTTGTGTATAGTTCTTTTTCACTTTTGTACGTATTTATTTAGGTGTACCTACTCATTTGCTTATATATTTTATTTGGACATTTTTCCTTATATCATTTTTCTCTGACTATATTCCTTTTTTTCTCAAGTATTTTCTGGATGTTTTTGTCTGTCATGTTCTACAGTTTCCATGAAAACCTTAAAGAAATCAATGTACTTTGCTTTATCTTCTTGGGTATGATTTTCATTTTTATATCTAGTCTCTTGTCTGGTTTGGACAATAATCAAATATTATCTATTTGAATATTGCCCTCCAATATGTCCTCTCATTACCAGGTCTGCATCTGGCTTAGATTTTTTTTTTAATTTGGCATCATCTTCTTCTAATTTAAAGCTTTCATTGATCATTTTTTAATTTCTTTATAAAGGTATATTGCACAGTTTATTATCTGTGCTAAATCCTATTTTATTTATACTCTCATTAATTTTCTCTTCAACTCTGTGTAATCTTTAATAAAATGCATATCTATATTGCAAGATTTACATTTTTGTTTTGAATGCACTTACTTTTTATCAAATCTTAGTATTTTTATGGCCTCTGCATGCTTATTACTTTGATTCCATTTTGTTTCACACAATATTAAATAGCTTATTTTGGGGGTCTGGTAATTATAATAGCGAGTATGTGGGAGCTAAATATTTACTTTTACCTGAGTTTTATTTATTGTTGTGTATTACCTTATAGATTTGGCAAAATCACTAGCAGATTGAAAGCTCATACTAGTTTGATTTTAATCTGTACTCAATATGGTTCTCTAAAAAGGATTTAAGTTGCATTCTGCTTTAAGACAGAGGCAATATCAGCCAAGGTTGTTGCCAGACTATGACCATGCCCCTGGCTCACACTCACTAAGCTCATGAAGCACAGATATCCTTCTGCTGTGCTGTTAAACACTCCCTTTGCAAAGAGTAATAATAGTTCAGTGCTGGTACTTGGGTGTTATTCTTTGTTCTTTCTTATTTTTGTCTGTGGGATTGTTTTAATTTGTATGACACAAAAAATGCAATAATAGGAATTTATTCATGATCTAATTACATTTTATTAAAACCTTTAGAAATTCCCATATGTCTTGCAGTCAGAAATGGAAGTCTCGAATGTATTTACTATTATTTTTCTTCACATGTGTTCTCTATACTAGAAAAACTATCAATCTCTACCCTTTGGCAAAAATTACTCTTGAGTATTTGACAAAATAAGCTATGGCTTGGAATATTTCTTCTAATAAGTTTTGTTGTAAATATACAAATCTATGTTTTGAAATGGTTGTAATAAGTGACATAATTGAGAAAATGGTCAGATGTAGCTAAGAGCTATCAACATAAATATCCTGATTTTTGCAATAATACTATGATTATATAAAAGATTTCTTTGTTATTAAATACAGTATTTTCCTAAGATACACATTTTAGGAAATATCTGAAAATAATTCCAAACAGTTCTGAAAAAAAATTAGGGAATATTGGAAAGGAAGGTGAAAGCCATGACAGCATATTGACTTTCTTATTTAATATGGTTAAATATAAAGAAAATAAAGAACAACATGATATATAGACATGAATAACATTTAAAAGGCTACAGAAAGGATCACTTAAGATAAACTTTTGACATGTGCTTTTAAAAAAATTGGATGAAAATTACTTGAGACAGAGGAAATATAAATGAGTCCTAGGGTGTAAGAGAATTATCAATGGTCTTCCATACCAGCTTTACCAAAAGAGGATGCCAGGTGAATAACATTTTCTATTTCAAGTAAGAAATTAAGAGACAAAAAATGTTAACTTTTAAAATGTGTACAATCAATATCATAGCATCAGCATATAAAACTCAATTTTTAGAAACATGAAGAGACATGGAGAAAACTAAAATCATATCTAAGAAATAAAAATCTTTTCCATGTCTCAGATAATAGCCAATAAAAAATTGACAACAAAGGAATTTAGTATAGTCATTCACATTTCTTTCATTTGTTTATTTATCTCATATGTTCAAAAAATATAGGTTATATCCTTGACCAGTAAAGTGCTAAATTGGCTTTACAAGAGAACCATCTTGGGGAACTAATTATAGAGAAATTCTTAGATATACCTTTAAAAATGTTCATTAATTTTCTTTCCAAGTAGGCAATCACCAGAAAAGACTTAATGAACTAAAAAGTATTGAACAAATAGAAGAGTTGTAACTCAAAATAACTTCCCCAAATGACTTATTGAATTAAAGAATACATAAACCAATATTCTAATATTGGTAGTAAAGGCTCAAGGAAGAGAGGGATCATATGTAAATACAGAAAGATATATACAGTATCTAAGAATGAATTTCATAAATATTTCTCTGACCCCCTGTGAAAACTTTACTGGGGGTTTCAAAAAAGACTTTAACATGAATATGCGTACATGTCTTTTCTCTCCAAATAAAGATATAAAAGATAGCATAATAAAAAATGTAGTAATCAAATTGAATTTAACAGCAATGAAAAATAACTTTTTTTAAAGTGTCTTGAAAGAATGAATATATTCAGAAAACTATTGAAATACAGTAAGCGGTAAAATGAATTTCCAAGTAACAAAATTGTATATTTTTAGTTAGTAATAAAAGTGCAACATAATTCCATTTTGTCCAGGACATACAAAAACGGTATAGGGAATGGTCCAAAGTATAAAGAAACAGACTAGTGTATAAAAAAAATAATTTGCGTAACATAAGACAGTATTTAAAACACTAGAAGGAGGAAAAGTTTTTGATTTAGTGGTGAAATTTGACTCTTTGGAAATATAGATCGAGTCATGTATCTATTCACTATTTAATAAAAAGTAAATCCAGGTAATCTAAAGAGTTCAAAAAGAAAAGATAATGTTATAAAACTAAATAAGTTTATACTTACAATTTATATTTAAAAAGTCATAAACAGTGAGTGGCATGACAAAAGAAAGAGTAAGGGAAAAAGATAAAGAGATTGGACTAATGTGAAACTAAGTTGTTTCATTTCTTCAGCAAAAAAAAAAGGAAAGTTTTCTATAGCCATCATAAATCTAGGAAAATATTTGCAACAGATTTGGAGTTCAATTTTCATTAAATATAGAAAATGCTCTAACAAGAGCAAAAGATTTACCAACCATAATTTTCTGTAATGCATAATCTAATTCAACCTATCTGTATAGCGCATTTGAACACTTCAAACACAGGAAGCACAGAACATGAAAGAGGTCCTTTAATCCTGTATAGATTATTATAATGCCTGGAAATATCCTAGGGTATATTAAGCAGATAAAAAGTATTTGAAAATTTCCCTGAAGGAGGGGAGAAAAAATATAGAACTATTAAACCTTACCATCAGGTTTACTGTGACTGATACTGTGACAAACTTTAGGGATATTCAAATCAGCAGAACATGCTCTCAATTATGAGGTTTACTCTTGTGAAGCTTATGTGGGCAGTGGAGAAGCTAAGACTGTCCATAGTCATGACTAAGAGTTACTTCTGGAGGACCTCTGTTCTTGCTCAGATGTGGCCTTGCTGTCTCTAAGTACAACTCCAGAAGTGAAATCATAGCCTTCCCCACAACATAAGACATGACATCCAGGGAAAAAAGCCTCCCTGGTAACATGGGAGATGACTCCCACGAAAGAATCCAGATCTGGCACCATGTGATAAACAATTATATCCTACCAAAAGGGGAAAAAGAAGTATAATTAACAAGATATCAGTGACAGAGAGAGTTCAAATAGAACTGAGAGGCTACTCTGGTGGTGTCTTTTATGCAAGCTTCAAGAAAACCTTTATACTTATCATAACCTGCCAACCCCCAATCAAGACCATTCCAGCCAATCCTAAAGAACAGCTAGGGCAATCTATAAGATCCCAGAAGGGTTGCAGGCACTAGAGCAACTTTCCAGAAACCTACAACCTCCAGATGAATCCCTGGTCCAGATAAATTCTGAAACCAAGCCCAGCCTCTCCAGAACATCAGATAGTTCCATCTCCCTACCCCATATTAGTGACAGACCCTTCCAATGTCAAAAATTTAGAAATGTTATAGCCCAAACACCCTTAAAGAGAGGTATAGAAAGATCAAAGGTGATGGGGGAATTATACATAGAAAATAGGACTTACCAAATATATATGAATGGTAAATCATTAAATTGATATCTCTTTTAAGTCTCCAGTATTTTAGAGCAGTTAGAAATAAAAACTTAAAATTGTGAAATTGTAACCCATGTCAGAATCTGAAATATGTTCTACAACTAATTGTGATGCTGTGCTTTGAAATTTATAGCTTTTTTGTATAGATGATATTTTTCCCAAAAGAAGAAGGAAAAATGTTGATTATGATAAGAAAAGTATTTAAGCCCTCTAGCCTCCTATATTCTGAACCAGCTAGAAGGAAAAATATGAGAGGATGGTATGTAGCCCATGAGAAAGTCTGAGATCTGTGCTGTAAACACGTGTTGAAAAGTGCTTTGAAAACTGTTGCTTTTTTTATTTCTTTGCTTTGTATATATTTATTCTGTACAATAAAAAAGTTAAAAAAATAATTAGGTGCAAAAAACACATTAGAAAAATTAACCTATCCAAATATTAATATTAGAAGTGCAGAAAATGTGACAGAAATGGTTGTTTTCATATGTGTTCGTGAGCTTGTAAATTTGTCCATTAAGAAAACACCAGATTCATCTGGAAACATGAATATAAGCATTTAAATGTATACACACTTATGTCACCCTCTTTTCTCCTGAGAATTTCTTTATCATAATGAGAGAAGTGTGCAAAATCTTTGCTATGAATGTCCCCTGTGCTTACATTGGGGACACATTGGTCTATATGTTCCAAACATATAGACATAATATAAATTAGGAGGTAGATTACTCTATGGCTGTAAAATATAAGCAGAAAAAGTAGATATTTACTTCTCAATATACAAATATATAATCAATATAATGATAGGTAAGAAAAGCAACTTAAGGAATAGAGGGAAACAATTTAATTTTAAAAGAAATTCATATTTATATAGCATATTGGAAGATTTAAAAGTTTGACTCAATAGTCAACATTTTTTTTCCTCTGCATTGCCAGACACCAGGAATCAAACCCAGGTCGCTGGCATGGCAGGTGAGAACTCTGTCTCCTGAGGCACCGTGGCCCATCCCAATATGGTTTTGAGTACAGACAGGCAGGAGATACACGTATCTCTGAATATCCACCTGTAATGGACTGTGGGAACCCTAAATGTTTCAACAGATAAGCAGATCATAGAAAGAAATTCAGTCATTCACATTGGGACTTGGAAAAATGTCTCTTTTTCCAATCTTACATGCCTTTTGTAACCATATAAATAAACATACCCTCTTCCACCAATGAGATTCAAGAGCTCACGTTTCCTAACTTAAACTCGCTGAGATCCTGAAGCTGACACACAGATCAACAGTGAATATCAACAGCACCATGAACTAGGAGTTAAATTTTGTATAAACTAAAAACAAAAGTGTGCTGAAATAAAACCCACTTAATAAAACCCTGAAATAGAGTCCAATCCCCATTGTCCCTAGAGTAGTAAGTGAAACTGAATTAAGTTAAAGGGAAAAATCTAATGAATGAGACACATCTTACTCTGGTCTGGTTATCAGGATCAGGAGGTTTGCAGCACTTCTGGAACAACAACAAAAAAAAATACAGACATTTTGCAATGAAACAGACTTTGATCCTAGGAATCCTTTGACACTAGCAGCTTCTCTATCAGATTATTAGCAATTTTTCCAGTCGAATGAAGAAATGCTGACATATTCCAATAATGTAGAGAAGAGTAGTTGCTGTGGTTTCTGAGGCTCAGCTTCAGCCCACACCTTGTGTGTCTGAAGGCTCTCACTTACCCCTCCCCTGGGGACCCCTCCATTGCCTGGAACAGCCATGGCAGGAGAGTGAGGTCACGGACTGTGGAGGCTGGCTGAGAAGCAGGGAGGAAAGAGATGTAGGAAAGACCTATGTCAGGTGCAAGGAAAGGCAAAGAAAATGGAAAAGAACCCAAAGGGAAGAAAAGGGGATTTCTCACTTCCAGTGTGTAAAGAGAGGCATCAGTAAGATGATTCAAAGTACATTAGTTACAGACAACAACAGAGTATGGCAGGGATCTGTAATTTAGAGAACTTTGAGCATGTGCAAATGACACAGACCTCATTCATCACCCTTCACCAGCAGGCAGAAAAAAATACAAAGAAAAAAAAGCAGTTACTTATTCCTGGAGAATCACATCCGTGAAAGGATGGTGATGAAACCACTTCCACTCTCTTAAAAATGTATGAAGTGGAAAAAACCTGTGATGATCAACTCTCCATCCTTGTGTGCACTGGGCTTCATTTTCATAAGGCAGTCAGGATCATCTAAACTGCACCCACAGAGTGGAAACTGCAGAGGTGGGAGAATATAAATAAGAGGGAACATCATAGAAAGAGCTTCATAAATGTCAGAAAAAGTCTGTAGTCCATGATTCAGTGTGAAGTAGGAAGGGCTAGTGTGAACTAGCTGCTTAAATCTGTGCTAGCACAGAGCAAAAATAGACTAACTGGGGTGTAGTTGACATTGGGTGAGCACAATAGAATGGTTTCTTATCTTTGTCTAGAGCTAGAGTAATCCTGAATGCAAAACAAGTGTGTGTGTATATATATATATATATGATAATATATTATATTGATATTGATATATTAGTTAGAAATGTTTTTAAATCCCTTATGGGTTATAGAATGATTATGACTATTTTTAGCCAAACCCCGGTCACTCCCCTCAGAGAAAATTATAATCCAGAGACCATTTCTTCCCTGGGGCTCTATATCTGAGGCTCTGTGCCCAGGTGAAAAACAAATGGAAAAACATGTTTGGTGATCAATTTCTCCAACCCACTAGGCCCTAAAAATGAATAACAGCATCCAGAACAGCAACCCCATTGAGGAAATTATCTTCTCTAAACCATGTCAATTTGGTAGTGTCATACAAGGAACTAATTTTGTTGCCACAGAGTAAAATGGCATGAATGACAGGGTCAGCAAGAGCCCTGTCCATAGGAAGATGCACTGAGCCCCACAATAGGTGTCCCTACTGAGGTCAAGATGGAACAGGACAATTTCAAACCAGGCACACAACACCTTCTGTGGGAAACACTTAATCCTTGTTCCATAAGGCCAGCAATGTTGTCTCAGATTCTTCAGCCTGAGCAAGACACAGTCCTGACCAGGTTACCAGTCAGGGTCCAGTCTTAGAGTTATACCTTGCAGTAATATGAACAGGGAAATCTCAATATGGAGAAATTATTAAGCATAATCAGAGACTGAATGAGTGAGTTCTGTAAATGAGAAATAAATAGATATCTAAAAAATATAGAAATAGATAAAAGGAGCAGCTACTAAATCTGTGATTGAGAAGACACCTCCCTAATTAGGGCTGAAACTCAGACCTCAATGGGGTGGGGCGCTTAACTGCTGTTGTTCACTGAGTGGCAGAGAAGTCATTGGTGAGCTACGCTTGTGAACTTCTCAATTTCTGCCCTAAAAGATGCTTGGTAAAGCTTTTCCTAGAAAGGTGTTTCACCAGAAGTGTGCTACAAAGCCTCTAAAGAAGCAGTTGGTGAAGGAATACCATGGCTGGCTCTCTGGGGCTGCTGACCACTGTGCACTGCAGAATGTGCACACTGGAAAAGCAAGGAGAGCTGCAGGAGTCTGCCATGTGAGCATACACGAACCTCAAAATAAACCCTTTTCCTCTAGCCTTGCTTTTGTGTGCCTTCCACTGACAAAACTTCCATGCCAAATGACAAAGGCAAAGCATTTTAAGGGCTCATTCCATTTATGCAGAATGAAGGGTGCATCTGTAGCTGAGAGGCAATAAATTGTTGACCAGAACAACTAGTCTAGGAAGGAGCTGTAGATTTCCCCTTTACCATTCAATAGATCAAGGTGAAAGCTACAAAGATAAAGACTTGTGCTTGTTTTCTTCTAACTGGTTCTCTGATATCTCCTTGAGCCCACCTTCCTTTGTACAACTGCTCATCAGTTCACAGAACTGTCATTAGCTCCAAGTCTGGGTATTAGGTTTAAACTTTGTTTTTAAAGGGATCTGATCTGTCATCCTTCAGCTCAGGAAAAGCCAGATGACAGCTTATTGAGAATGGTTAGAGAAAAGAGGAGTAGTTAAGGAGGAAGCAGAGGTTACTGATAGATGGATAAAAGTGAGGAAGACATCTGGAAGTTCAGGGCAAATAGGATAATGATGGTGATCTGTCTGCATTTAATTCATTCTGTTATGCACTTTCTATGCTATTTATATAATTTTTCATAAGATGCCCATAAGCAGATATTGTTTTCTGCCCATTTAGGGATGTATAAAGTGTTTTCCAAAGGCATTAAATTACTCAACAAAGATGAGAATTATGGAACCTACAAATCCGAGGTGAATCTATGCAGTGTGGTTTGAGAACCCAGGCCATTTACAATAGGCACCAGAAAGCTTCAGAGCCCAGTTCTTCATCCTCGGTATCCCTATTTCATCTTGTTACTCAGAAGTCTTGTCTTTATATTCTCTGACTTCAAGCATCAGCATTATGGGCAACTATTCTACATTTTCACAGTGAGAACCTTGGTGTAGTAATGGTAACTGTACCAAACATCACACAACAGTCTATGAAATGAGTTCTAATCATGAATCTTTGTGTGTTAGTGGTCACCAGGATTTCTCAACAGGTTTGGATCTGAGACTCTCCATATCTGACTACTTCAGAGATTGCTGAGGGCCATGTCCTTCCTGGGTTATGGAGATTGTTGGGGGCAGCTCTGGCCTGCCCAGCTCTGTGCTTCTCCCTCCTCACTGCTGCAGTCCTGGGCATTTTTTGTGCAACACAGAAATTCCCCTATAGTCACGGGCAACATCCAGACTCTGAGCTACATCCTATTCATCTTCCTTATCCTGTGCTTCCTCTGCTCCTTGGTCTTCATTGGTCATCCCAACAGGGCCACCCGTATTTATGATGAGTAGAATTTGGAGTTATATTTACAGTGGCCGTTTCCACAGTTCTGGCTAAAACTCTGTGATTCTGGCCTTCAAGTCCACAATCCCAGGAAGGAGGAGGTAGTGGTTGGTCTCAGGAGGCCTGAATTCTGTCCTTCCTGCCTGCTCCTGTATCTGGATGACTCTGTGTGGACTTTGACTAGGAACTTTTGAGCTTGGCAGCATCATCATTAACTGTAATTAGGGCTCCATCACTGGGTTCTACCAGTAGAGGGAGATCTGTCTTTTGAGTAACAGAGGACAACCAAACTCTTGTAAAAGGGTAACTTCAAAACACCTAACAAACAAAATCCCAGACAAGAGAGAGGCCTGAAAGAGAAGGAAAACCCCACACTCTGCAATTGTGTTGGGTAGGCTCCCCTCCAAACTTTGAACAACCAAGTAGTACTGGCAGAAGTACCTTTATCAAAGTTCCAAGGATCAGTTAAAAGACTGCAGGGCCAATAACAAGGCCAGTCCTCAATGAAGAAAGCTTTTTAAAAGTGGGAGGAACTTGTTTTGCCAGGCAGTCCCCTCCACTGTCCCTCACTGGCTTGGCATGGAGCCACCAATACTCCTTATGCTTATCCATGGTTTTTGTTTCAGAGGGAGATGAGTGACTCTCATGCACATGCTGGGAGCATGTGTGTTGACTGGGTCTGCCTGGTGGTGACCTGAGGGACTTGTCATTCCAGAACTTGCCCTACATGTAGAAGACAGTTCATAGAACTCCACTACAGAATACTGTGGGAGAGCAGTCAAGTGCTGCCTGGGGCAAGAGATTTTTGTCTGTGGGATACACAGTGCAGTGATTAGAATTAGGAGGAAACTGTCTCCTAGGGAAGGGTAAACATGCATATTTGTGGAATTGGGCAATTCCTAGTGCCACATGTGCACCTCTGAATAAAGACAAATATACAGAAAGGATTAACATGGCCCCTACAGGTTTTCTCAGAGCTGGTCTTTAAACTTTGTATAGGTAAGCTCTGAAGGAGAGTCCTCACACAGGTCAATCTACAAAGACAGACTTTATTTTGGGGAATGCAAAAAGTTCTTGTACCAAGTGGTGGTAGATGATGGTTGCTGAATATCACAATACACTTAATGTCATTGAATTGTACACTTTAAAATTATTATACTGGAAAATTTAATGCATATTATAGCATAATAAAAAGTACATTACATTCAGCTAAAAAAATAAACATGGGGAGACATTAAGACATTCCCAGATAAAAGGAAACAGAGAGACTTTGTCATTACTAGATTGGCCATACAAGAGCTCTAAAGAGATGGTGAATTATGCTTGTGAATATGGTTGAACAAGGACATTTTGGATCATGTTTGATACTAGAAAATAAGTTGGACAGAAAAACTGTGACTATATAACATAGTAGGCCAGTTGTGGCAAAAATTGTGCTTCGTGGTACAAGTATAAGAATGGTCATTCATGAATTATAGCAAAAGTATGTAACTATTAAAAGGTATTAATAAGAAGTTAGTATATGGGAAAATATACCTAATGTAAACAATAGGCTTAGTTAATAGTAATATTTTAATATTCCTTCATCAATTATAACAAAGGTACCAAACCAATGTAAAGTGTCAAAAGTAGGGGGGATATGGGAATATTGTATTTTTTTACATGACTTTTATGTAAACCTACAACTTGTTGAATTAAAAATATCATTAAAAGATGATTATGTTGAGTGAAAGAAATCAGACATAAGGTGCTACATATTCTATGATCCCATTTGTATAAAATATGAATATTAATAGTCCTAGAGAGTGTGCCATGGTGCCTAAGTGGCAGAATTCTCACCTGCCATGTTGCAGACCTGGGTTCGGCTACCAATGCCTGACCATGTAAAAGAAACAAAGAATAGTCCTAGAGAGACAAATTTTAACTGGTAGTTACCTAGGGCTGCAGGTGGATAGCGTATGGGCTTTTTCTTTTCAGAGGGCTAAATATTAAATGCAAATTTATAAAATTTATCATTTTATACAAATGATTCCATTCATATAAAATGTAAATATAAATAATCCTAGGGAAACAGTATTTGACTAACGGTTATCTAGGACTGTGGACAGAGTATTGGTATTTCTTTTTTTGAGGACTGAAATTGTACTAAAATTGATTGTGGTGATGAATGCACAATTTTGTGATTATATTAAAAACTACTGATTGTATACTTTGGATGATTTTGGATGTATTCTATTCCATGTGAACATATCACATGAAAACTGCTTTTTTATAAAAAAGGATGAGGACATGTCAAAAGGACACAGAAGTTATCTTGAAGAGATTCACAAATCGGGGAAAATTTCAGCATCAAAATAAATGATGAGAGTAATGTATTGTAATGTAGTGGATAAAGTAAGAATTCATGTATCTGTCATGATATCAATGAATGAATGAGCAAACGGAGAATAAAAACCTCTTCCTTACAGTAGAATTTGAACCAAGTAGAAGAAATGATGCACTTACGTTACTTGGCAACAATTTGATTTGGACAATCTGATAAGAAACAGGATATTTACGTAGTCTCACAAATCTCCTCACAAATTATATTTTTGTTTTTGGGTGCCTGATCCGAAAATCGAACCTGTGTCTCCCACATGAAAAGCAAGCATTCTACCACTGAAGCACCCCTAAAAAGTACTTTTTATTGATTAACTTTAATGGAAGAACTTGGCAGATTCTACTCTAACCAAGTGATCAAAGTTAACATTACTAATAATGGGATAAATTGATAACGTGTGATTCTTTTTTTTTTTCGGAAACTGTACACTGTTTATTTTATTTCATTAATTAGTAATTTTATAGTAAAAGTAATACAGGGTGGTGCGATGGTGGCTCAATGGCAGAATTCTCGCCTGTCATATCGCCGACCCGGGTTTGCTTCCTGGTGCCCACCCATGTAAAAAAAAGGAAAAAGAAAGTAATACATACATAGTTAAAAAATACTAGTAGAGTAAAAGAGTGTCCTTTCCCCTAATTGTCCCATATATCTCTTTGGAAACAATTTCTCTAAACAGTTTCATAGGCATCCTTCCACATTTTTAAAAGAATCCACAAGCATGTGTGCATACTATATAAGTTGTTTTGCAAATAATGGTGTGGAGTTTTCTATTTAATGGCAACATCATATTTTTTTCAATATTGTTTAGACTAATATAACAATGATTTTTCATATAAAACCTAGAATAAACTTATAAATTTTAAAAGACATTTTGATGGTTTATTTATTGGGATTAAATTAAATTCTTAATTTAATTTTGTGATAAATGATGTTAACAGTGAGTCTTCAATTTAGTCCACCTTTGAGACATTTGTATTATTTTGCAATATTATTTTTATAGATATTGGATATTTTCAAGTATCATAGATAAAAACTCTATGTTTGTCTATACTTCTATATTGTAGATGATATTTTCTTCCATTATGTCTTCTGAGTTTTGCTTGTACATAGGAAAACTGTTGATTATTTTACTATTAAATTTTTTTAAGCTTTATTTTTTACAACAGTTTTAGGTTTATAGAAAAATTTGGCAGGAAGTACAGAGAATTCCTATAAACTCCCTCTCCCCTGTTCTGTACAAATTTTCCTCTATTATTAATACCTTGTAATAGTATGGCATATTTATTATGATGGATTAATCAATATCACTGTATTAGTAACTAAAGTTGATAGTTTGAATTAGGGTTCACTCTTTCTATGCATTGTCTCATAAGTTTTGAGAAATGTATAATATCATGTATACATCATTACAGCATCATGCAGAATAGTTTCCCAGCCCTAAATAATTCCCTGTGCTCTACCTAATTCAACCTCCACACCTTTTCCTTGAACCCCTGGTAGCCACTGATATTTTACAATATCTATGATTTTGTCTTTTCCAGAATGTCATTTAATTGGAATCATCCAGTATGTAGCCTTTACAGACTGGCTTCTTTCACTTGGCAGCAGGTGTTTAAGTTTCCTCCCTGTCCATTCTTATCTTTTTTTTATTAATTAAAAAAAATTAACTAACACAACATTTAGAAATCATTCCATTCTACATATGCAATCACTAATTCTTAATATCATCACATAGATGTATGATCATCATTTCTTAGTACATTTGCATCGATTTAGAAAAAGAAATAGCCATACAACAGAAAAAGAAATAAAATAATATAGAGAAAAAATAAAAATAAAAAATACAAAAAATATATATAAAAAATGAATAAAACTATAGCTCAGATGCAGCTATAGTTTCAGTGTTTTAACATAATTACATTACAATTAGGTAGTATTAGGCAGTTGTTGACAGAAAATCCTGGACAGCTGTTTGGTACTGCCAACCACCCTGCAGTGCAGAATTCAAACACTGGAAAAGAAAGAAGAGCTGCAGGAGCCTGCCAAGTGAACACACAGGAACCTAGAAGGAAAACTTTATTCCTCCTGCAATGTCCTCGTGTGTCTTTCACTGATAAAATTTCCAAGCCAGATGACAAAGTCAAAGCATTTAAGGAACTTAGATCTATTTACACAGAGCAAAGTGTAAATCCACACCTGAAAGGCAATGAATTGATAACCAGCACAACTCATCTGAAGAGGAAGAGTTGATTTTCTCTTTACCATTCCAAAGGGAAAAGATAAAGACTGTGTTTGTTTTCTACTAACTAGCTCCCTGATATCTCCTCAAGCAATCCCTCTTCAAAAGACCTGCTCATCAGTTCACAAAATTGTCATCAACTCCAAGTCTGCATGTAAGGTTTAGACTATATTTTTAAGGGGATCTGATCCATCTCCTTATGTTAGCAATGTTCAGGAATCCCAATGATGGGCTGAACATGTCTGAGGGTGAAAAGTGGAGGGAAAAGATGTGGTGAAGGCAGATGCATGATGTGTTAATTAGGTTTCTATAGAGAAACTGAACCAGTAGGAGGGATCGGCAAACATGAGATTCATAAATGTGTCTCACACAACCATGGGAATGGAAAAGTCCAAAAGCCATAGGGCAGGCTGTGAAACTGGCAGCTCTGGTGAAGCATCCAGATGAACTCCACAGAAGAGTTCTGAAGTCCTGGCTGAAGGACCAGTGCTGTGTGAAATACCATAACTGTGCATAAGGCATTCTGTAAATTCATGTATGTCAGTTGTTGCAGAAGCATTGCATGCAGGGAATGCAAACACATATATGGAGTATGTGTCTATTCCAGTAAGAACAAATCACTTCCCCTTCTATAATATGCATAGTCCAATGTAATCAACCTGCCACCAGGTAGCAGGCTGAGCATCTTGGTGAATAGTGAGATGTATAGTGTGGGTTTCTGCTGCTGACAGACTGAAATCTCAGCAGTGGCTGTAGCCAGGTCTGTCTTGGTGAGTGGAAGTCTATGTTGCTGAGCCCATACACAACCTCCTTACCACCAAGTCCACTTTGTTCATGAGCCAATTAAGCAATGGCAAGAGTACCTGAGGAAAGCCGATGACTTGTATCTACAAGATGGACCATCTTATTCACTTGATTATTAATACCTTCCTTTGCTGAAGTCACCCAGCTGTGAGCATTCACGTGGGACACAAATATCTTCAAGTTATTTGCCCACTCAAAATATCTATCCACATGCCTCTTCCCCAGACCTCTTTGTCACCAGTTTTCCATTCATGCTCTTTTCAAGTACCGGACCATCCAGCCAAACCATTAGCAACAACCCATGAGTCAGTACATAAATGCACCTCTGGTATGTTCTCCTTCTAAACAAAATGAACAACCAGGTGCACGGCTCTAAGTACTAACACTGGTGAGGATTTTCTCTCACACTGTCCTTTTTAAAATTTAATTCATTTTATTTTAAGAGAACAAATAATACACTTATAACCAAAAAATGGACATCTTAGTTAGCTTTAACCATAGGCATATTTAAACAAAGTATTTATATAATCATTGTAAAGCCTGTATTTGCACAGTAAGTATCATAACTAATGTGAAATTAAGGCAACAAGGAAAAACATCCACAAATTCAGATGGCAAAGTTCTTAAATTCTAAGTATTAAACACTAACTTAGATACCATTTGGTCAGCTGTCAAAACTGTGAATGTTCTCAAAATATCAAGTAGAAGGTTCTTACAAATATCTGCATTGCTATAGTAATGACTTAAATGCTAAATATTTTCCTGATTTCAGGAAAATATGCGGATATAAATACTTTTGCAATTAACATATGTAAATCTTAACCACCTGTCTTAGATAAGGTTCTCTAGAGAAACAGAATCAGCAGGAGATATTTGGAACTATAAAATTTATGAAAGTGTCTCACATAACCATGGGGATGTAGACTCCAATGTCTGTAGGGCAGGCTGCAAGCTGTCAACTCCAATGAAGTTCCACAATGAACTCTCAGGAGAGGCTTGTTGGGCAACCATGGAGATATAAGACCCAATATCTGTAGGGCAGGCCACAAACAGTCAACTCTAATGAAGGTTTTCAATGAACTCTGAGAAGAAGCTGGCAGGCTGAAGCAGGGAGAATGATTTTCTCTTCAGAATCCTCCTTAAAACATTGCCAGTGATTAGATTAAGCATCACTCATTGAATAAGACACTCCCCTTAGCTGATTGCAAATGCAATCAGCTGTGGGTGCAGCCTGCATGATCCTGATTTAAGTCCATGAAATGTCGTCATATCAACAGACAGGCCAGCAAATACCTAACCAGACAACTGGGCACCACCACCTGGGCAAGTTGACACAGGAAGCTGACCATGACAGCCCACCCATTGTCAACTTGGCAGCTACACGCATCACCTTAAAGTATACTTAATTTCTAAATAGAAAACAATAACAGACACATTTTTTCCTCACCTAACAATATTCACCTATCGCACATACAACGGGAAGTGCATTACATCTATCCAGTATAGGGTTCAAGTCCCTGGGTAATAGTGACTCTTAAACTTGATATTTTACAACTTAAATGATATAACATGAACAAAATAGCAATTTACTTCTCGTTTCTGTAACTGATTATGTGACTATAGTTGATATTTATCACTATCATCTTCCACTAACCATTGCATGTTCCCTTTATCTTCAGCTGGCCATGGTTCTTTGCCTGGTGGTGTGAATCAAACCTTCATTCCTGAGGATTCAGGGCCATTGGTAGTCCTGCCTGGATTGGATTGTTGCAGTTTTCCATTGATTTTAATCACAGGGCATAGTAGTACTGAGAGAAGCCCAAGGGGATCTCTTATATTCCAGGAAAAAATCTTGCTTACCTCCATCATACGGTTGTATTTCTATGTCCCCCTGATAGGGTCAATCACCCCAGCCAGGAAAGTAATCCCCTTCTTGGCTTGTTGATACAGGGGCATCAGTAGCCCAAAGTGACCAGGTGGCAATCTTAGATTCCAGTTCAATGGAATCATTGTTATTTGTCCTGGTGGAAGCACTCCCCCTTAAGGAAATAAATCTTATAGGCCAATTTGAATAGGCAGAAATCAGAAGAATGTGTGTGAGAATGTATATTAAACATATGAGATAATGATGGAAGGAATACAAAGCTGGATCAGGATGAATTAATGATACAGTCCTGCTAAACAGAGATTCTGGATTCAGTGTTCTAGCTTCAGTGGTTAGAAAGTGTATTAACATTTGTTTGGATGGTTGGCTGAAATATGGATCACAAGTGGCTGATATATTCTCAGCCTGAAATGTGGGAACTGCCCTGGTATAATGTGGATGATGGTATTCAAGGATTAGTGAGATTGGAAAATTAGAGCAGATTTATCATGGAAGCCCTGCTCACACGCCCAGGGAACGTCCAGAGGACACATCTTTCACCACAACTGTGTGGAATAAATTTGTGAGACTAGTTCCATCATTGCTGAAGAGATCTGTAGCCACCATTCCCTCTAGGTTAGTTAATACTGTGGGAACTGCTGTCACTAAGATGGAATCATTAAACAAAATGGGGATGATCAGATACTGAGTTGGTAGAAGCTATGTGGTTCCACTTAGTTATCAAAGGCAAGGTGAGCAGGGCTATCTATAATGGAGAGCAGAGTCAGAGCAGCAGTCAAAATACTCTAACAGAGAACTATGCCATTGGTTAGTAGATCATGGGGTACCTAGAAGTACAATGGATGTGTGTTTGCCCTGTATAAAAAGAACAAGTCTAGGTTAAGTAAAGTAAAGTCTAACTTGAGTTATAAAACAGGAGTAACTGCCCCTTACTCATTACACAGATTGAGATAGAATGAAAGGAAAGCCTCATGATTTTGTGGAAGGCCACTGTTACACTGCCACAAATATACATTGTTAATCTTTGTCCCAAACTTCTCCAAGGAGACATGTGGCCTTTTATCAGGGTAATTTTGCACTGGGGAAAAGGAACAGGTCAGATATTTTGGAGATTTTTAGACACTGGTTCAGAAGTGACAATACTTCCAGGAGACCCAAAACGTCACTCTGGTCCACCAATCAGAGTGGTGTTTTAAAGAGGTCAGGTGATTAATGGAATTTTAGCTCAGGTCCATCTCACAGAGGTCCAGTGTGTCTCTGGACCTATTCTGTAATTATTTCTCCAGTTCTATAATGCATAATTGGAATAGACATACTGAGAAACTGGAAGAGTTCTTACATTGACTCTCATTTCATGGGGCAGGGGGCTATTGTTAGGAAAGGCCAATTGAAAGGGACTAGAAGTTCCCCTCCCTAGAAAAATAGTAAATCAGAAACAATGCCAGATTCCTGGAGGGATTGCAGAGGTTAGTTTCACTATTAAGGACTTGAAGGATGCAGGGGTGATGAATCCCACCACATCCTCTTTCGACTCTCCTACTTGGCCTGTGAAGAAAACAGATGGATTTGGGAGGATGACAGTGGATTATTACAAACGTAACCAAGTGGTAACTCCAATTGCAGCTGATTTTCCATATGTGAGATAAGTACTTGATGAAATCAACACATCCCCTTGTCCCTGGTATGCAGCCATTGATCTGGCAAATGCTTTTTATTCAGTTGCTCTTAGTGAGGCCAACCAGAAACAGTTTGCTTTCATCTGGCAAGGTTAGCAATGTACTTTTACTGTTCTACCCGTTTGCACTATATCAGCTCTCCATCCCTGTCATAATCTTATCTGTAGGGATTTTGATCACTTCTTCCTTCCACAAGACATCACATTGGTCCATTGTTTTGATGATACCGTGTCGATTGAACTTAGTTAGCAAGAAGTAGTAACTACCCTAGACTTCTTGGTAAGGCATTTTCATGTTAGGCCATTGGAAATGAATCCAACAAAAATCCAGGGGCCTTCAACTTCAGTGAAATTTCTAGGCATCCAGTGGTGTGAAACAATTTGAAATATCCCTTGTAAAGTGAAGGGTAAGCTCTTGCAACTGGCCCCTTCTATGATCAAAAAAGAGGCAAAATACCCAGCTGGTCTCTGTGGATTTGGAGACAACAAATTTCCCATTTGGGTGTATTAATCTGACCCATTTACTGAGTGAGTAGTAAAGTTGCTAGTTTTGAGTGGGAAACTGAACAAGAGGAAGCTCTGCATCAGGTCTAGGCTATTGTACAAGCTGCTCTGCCACTTGGACTACATGATCCAGCAGATCCAATGGTGCTGCAAGTGTCAGTGGCAAATACAGTTGCTGACTGGAGTTTTTGACAGGCCACTGCAGGTGAATCACAATGCAGGCCCATAGGATTTTGGAGTAAACCTTTCCATCCTCTGCAGACAATTACTGTCCTGGTGAGAAACAGCTTGTGGCCTGTACTGGGGCTCATTAGAGAAGGGGCACTTAACCATGGTTATCCAAATTAGCATGAGACCTGATTTTCATATCATGAACTGGGTGTTGTCTGAACCCTGAATCCATAATTTTGGTATGCACAATAGCACTCCATCATAAAAAGGAATGGTATATATGAGATAGCACCTGCATAGATCCTGAAGGCATATGAAAGTTAGGTAAGGAAGTGGTCCCAGTGCCCATAGCCCCCACTCCTGCCATCTTCTCTTTCCCAGCACAGAATCGTGGTCTCTTCAGGAGTTCCTTACAGTCAGTTGATTGAGGAAGAGAAAACTTGGGTCTGGTTTACAGATGTTTCTGCATGATATGTGTGTACCACCTGAATGTGGACAGGTATGACATTGCATCACCTTTTTGGGATGTCCCTAAATGACAATGGTTAAAGGAAATCCTCCCAGTGGGCAGACCACTGAGAAGTGCACCTGGTTGTTCATTTTGCTTGGAAAGAGAATTGACATGCGTTGTATTTGTATACTGACTTATCAGATGTTGCTAATGGTCTGGCTGGATGGTCAGGGATGTGGAAGGAGTTTGACAGGAAAATTTGAGATAAAGTGGTCTGGTGAAGAGTTTGGTGGATAAACCTGTGTGGACAAAGAACTAGAAGATATTTGTGTCCCATGTGAATACACACCAGTGGGCGAATTTAACAGAGGAAGTTTTTTTTTCTAATCACTGGAAGCCTTTTTAAGAAGGATTCAGAAGAGGATCACTCTTTCTGCTTCAGCAAGCCAACCTCTCCTGAGAGTTCATTGAAGACCTTCATTGGAGACACCAGCTTATGGCCTGTCCTACAGATCTTGGACCTTTACACCCTCAGGGGTGCCCAGCTAGCCTTTCCTGAGAATTTGTTGAGGATCTTCATTGGAGTTGCCAGTATGCAGCCTGCTCCATAGACCTTGGACTCTACATCCCCATGATTACATGAGACACTTTTATTAATTTTATATTCACAAATATCTCCTGTAGATTCTACCTCTCTAGAGAACCAAAGCTAATTCAGCTGCCAAATTAACAAAGGGTGGGCTGTAATGGTTAAGTTCATGTGTCAACTAGGCCGGTGTTGATGCCCAGTTGTCTGGTCAGACAAGCACTGGCCTATATCTCGCTGTGAGGACATTTCATAGACTTAAATTCTGAACACAGTGTTTGTGTCCACAGAAGACAAACCTTCAGTCAACTAGGGAGATTACTGCAGTGAGTGACACTTAAATCACCCAGTGGCTTTTAAGGATTCAAAAGAGAAAATCTCTCTCCCCTTCAGCCAGCCAGCTTCTGCTTGAGAGTTCATTGATGACCTTCATTGGAGTTGCCAGCTCACAGCCTTCCCCTACAGATTTCCGATTTTGCATACCCAGTGGAAGCTGGAGACATTTTTATATATCTCATTTTTATAGATATCTCCTGTTGGTTCTGTTTCTCTAGAGAAGCATGACTAATATATACACTTTGGATGATTATAAGGTATGTGAATACATCTCAATAAAATTGCATTTAAAAAGATATCCAAATTGGAAAAGAACAAGTAAAACTTTGTTTGCAGATAACATGATCTTATCTGTAGAAAATCCTGAAAAATCTACACCAATGCTGCTAGAGCTAAGTACTGTAAAATGGTAGGATAAAATACAAGATCAAACACAAAAATCAATAATGTGCTTCTTTAATTTTTGTGTGCTGTATGGTGGGGGTCACATTTCATTCTTTTTCCATATGAATATCCCTTTCTTTTGCAGCACCACTTGTTGAAATTTTTGTTTGCTTTTTACTTCTTTTGTTTGTTTGTTTTGGGTAAATGCATGTGATTGGGAATCAAACCTGGGTCACCTGCATGCAGGTGAGAATTCTACCATGGAACTACCCTTGTGCACCTCGTAATGTGTTTCTATACATTAGTAATGAGCAATTGGAGGAGGAAATCAAGAGAAATATCCATTTACAATAGCATCCGAAAGAATAAAGCATTTAGGAATACATCTGTGCTGGTTTGCTAGCTGCAAGAATGCAACACACCAGAGACGGATTGGTTTTTAATAAAAGGGGATTTATTTTGCTAGTTCTTCAGAGCAAAGGCAGCTAACTTTTCACTGAGGTTCTTTCTTACGTGGGAAGGCACAGGATGTTCCCTGCTGTCCTTCTCTCCAGGACCCTGGGTTCCAACAACGTTCCCCAGGGTGACTTCTTTCTGCATCTCCCAAGGCCTGGGCTGAGCTGCGAGTGCTGAGATGAGGAATTCCCAGCTGCTTAGGCTGTGCTACATTGTGCTCTCTCATATAAGCACCAGCCAGTTAAGTCAAACATCATTCACTGCAGCAGGCATGCCTCCTAGCCGAGTGCAGATGCAATTAGCAACAGATGAGGCTCACATACTATTGGCTCTTATCCACAGCAACAAAACTAGGTACATTCTCCTGGCCAAGTTGACAACTGAATCTAACTACCACAACATCTAACCAATAACGTAAAAGAGCTATACACAGAAAACTGCAAACACTGCCAGAAGGAATCAAGGAAGATATAAACAAGTTGAAGTACATACCATGTTCATGGATTGAAAGATTAAATATAGTAAAGATGTAAATTCTACCCAAAATGATTTATAAATTCTATGCAATGTCAATTAAACTTCTGTGCTTGTTTCAAAGTGTTGTGAACCCAAGAAAAGCAGTGGTTTAAAAGTGTTGTGAGCCTAAGGAAAGCAATGCCCTTTAATTATAGTTCAATATTATAAGGTGGAAAATGTACATTAAATTGTTTCCATGGAGATAGAGCTATTCAATTGTGAGTGCGAACCTTTGCTTAGATTACTTTAGGAAGATGTGACACACCCAATTGTGCGTGTGTCTTTTTTGTTAGATGGATATATGATTCAATTCATTCAAGGTGGGTCTTGATTAGTTTACTGGACTACTTTAAAAGGGCGAGACATTTTGTAGAAAACACAATTGCTTCAGAGCTGACAGAGACCCAGATATTTGGATTTGCTTAGACTGCTTACAGAAAAAGTAAACACATATATATGAACATTTGGAGATGTGAAGCCCAGCAGAGGTCACCCTGTGCCTTCCCATGTGATGTTACACAAGCCAGAACACATAATTTTGCCCTGGAGAGCCAGGTGATGGCTCATAGATGCTTAGAGAAGAAACCACTGGAATCAGAAACTGGAAGCAGCAGAACTAAGAACAAAGACCAGAAAATGCCTGTCATATGTTTCTTAAGTGAAGTTATCTTGATCTGGATGTTTTAGTTTGGACATTTTTATGGCCTTAGAACTGTAACCTTGCAACTTTAAAAATTCCCTTTTTAAAAATCTGTCCCATTCTGGTATATTGCATTCAGTAGCATCAACAAAGCTAAACAGATTTTGGTACCAGAGAATTGGGGTGCTGCAGATTGCAAATACCAAACATGTTGGAATGGCTTTTTAAATGGATAATGGGAAAATTCTGGACGAGTTGTGAGGACCTTGATAGAGAAGGTCTAGAATGCTTTGCTGAGACTCTTAATAGAAATGTGGATTTTAAAGATAACTCTGATGAGGCTTTAGACAGAAATGACAAATGTGTCATTGCAAACTAAAAATAAGTCAACTCTTGTTTTCAATTGGCAGATAATTTGGCAAAATTAATTGTTGGTACTGGATGGAAGACAGAATTTGAGAGTGATGAACTTGGACATTTAGCAGAAGAGATTTACAAACTAAATGTGGAAATTTCTGCCTGTGTTGCTCCATACAGCTTAGAGTAAATTGTGAAAGTAAAGAGATAAGTTGAGAACTGAACCCTTGGATACAAAGATATTCAAAATTGATGGTTAGAAAAATTAAAGGATTCCAGAAAGTGAGACCCCAAATAATAGAGCCCCATGGAAAGAATTATGAAACATGACAGTAGTAAGGCATTACAGGATGAGGTAAATTGGAGAGGGTGTTATCCAGAAAGGATATGGAAAGTCCTATCGTCTGATGGATATGATTGCTGTATAGTGCACGGAAAACCAACAAGTTACTTGTTAGATCTGTATAAATTGAATCATTGTCAGACTGGACTAAAGGGCCAGAAAAGGGAAAGATTGAAGAAAAAAATGACTTCAAAGGCACCTCTATGGAAGCTAAGGTCTGAAGCCCAGAAATCTCAGTCCAGGAGGAAAGACCCATTCATCCACATGGTATGGGTGAGTTTGTCCCAAAGGCAGAGGGCAGGCTTTGCACCTTGATGTTCAGGAATAATTTTGGCGCCTCAGGCCTTGCAGATTGTGGGATTGAGAGGAGCCTGTAGATGGTCCCATTGTTCTGGAAATATTGAGCATGTGCCCCAGAGATGGCAGAGATCCTGGGCACTGCCCTGATGTTTGGAGAGGGTGCAACCCTTGTGCCAGGGTTTGGAGAGAACTGGGCTGCTGCGTAAGCCCTTAGAGAGAATGGAATTACTGCTCTCCTAAATCTAGACAATAATAAATTGTTCTATAAATTACTCTTAGACTTTAACATCTATTGGAGATTGTCCTGAAGATTTTCAGAACTGTTTTGGTCCAGTGACCACCATTTACCTTTCAATCTCTCCCTATGAAACTTACAATATTTATCCTATGGCTATTCCTATTTGTGTATTAGAAGTAGATACCTTGTTGTGAGGTTAAGAAGTCAACAGTCAGAGTAGAATTATGTTTTAGGATTGACCATATCTGCAATTGACTTTGATGAAATTTTGTATTGTTTCTGAATTTTGTGATGTATTTGTATTGTTATTGAAACGGTTTAAGAATTTTGTGATATTGTAATGGAAGGATTGCATTTTGTGTACGTAAAGATGATATCTTTTGGGGATTCAGAGGGTGTAATATGCTGGTTTGAATGTGCTGTGTACCCCAGAAAAGCCATGTCCTTGAATCTTGATTCAATATTATAGGGTGATAAGTGTACATTAGATTGTTTCATGAAGATTGACTCACAACTTTGGGTGTGGCCCTTTGATTAGATTACTCCATGGAGATGAGACACATTCAATTGTGAGTGTGGCCTCTGATAAGATGAAGATATGAGTCAGCCCACTGAAGGGGGTTTTGACAAGTTTCTGGAGTCCTTTAAAGTAGCAACATTTGGGAAAAAATCCAGTTGTTTCAGCAGCAACAGAGCTACAGACATTAGGAGGTGTTTGTGATGCAAACAGAGTGAACAAACACCTAGACACAGATGTTTGGAGATGCAGGGCATAGCCCATAACACTATCTGCTTTTGAATGTGATGGTAAGCATGCTAGAACCAAGAGTTTTGTCCGAGAGGAGCCAAGTAAAGCCTCACAAGTGCTCAGAGAAGAAACCACTGGAATTAAAAGCTGGAAGTAATGGAACTGGAAACAATGACCAGTATATGCCAACCAAATCAATTTTCATGTGACAGACATTTGTCTTTCTTGAATCAAGGTGTCTTTCTCTAGATGCCCTTATGTGGATATTTTATGGCCTTAGAATTGTAAACTTACAACTTAAAATTCCTTTTTGAAAAACTGTTCCATTTCTGTATATTGCATTCTAGCAACATTAACAAACCAAAGGAATCCCAACAAATTACTTTGCAGAAATAGAGAAATCAATAACCAAATTTATTTCGCAGGGCAGAGTGCCCTGAATAGCTCAAAATAGAATGAAGGAGAAAAACAAAATGGGAGATTTCATACTACCAGACTTTAAACCATATTAAAAAGCTAGCATGGTAAAAAAAAAAAAAAAAAAAGCATGGTATTGGCATAAAGATAGATAAACTGACCAATGGAATTGAATTGAGTATTCAGAAATAGAATTCCTCATCTATGGACAATTGATTTTGATAAGGTCATTAAGTTGGCTCAGTTGGGACAGAGCAGCCCCTTCAATGAGTGGTGCTTGGAGAACTGGAAATCCATAACCAAAAGAACAAAAGAGGATCCCATCTCATATATTATACCAAAAATAACTCAAAGTGGATTGAAGGCATAAAAATTAGAGCTAAGATCATAGAAATTTTACCAGAAAATATTTAGAAATATCTTAAAGATCTTAGCAAAACGTGGTTTCCTAGATCTTAAGCCAAAGTATGAGCAATGAAGGAAGAAATTGACAACGGGGATCTCCTCTAAATTGAACACTTTTGCCCATCAAAGGACTTGTCAGGAAAGTAAAAAGCAGCCTATGAAATATCAGATAATATTGGAAAACACATCAGATAAAGGTTTACTCTTCAGAATATATAAAGAGATACTACAAATCAAGAACAACAAAAAACAAACAACCCAATTTAAAAATGGGCAAAAGACATGGATAGGCACTTTTCTAAAGAGGAAATACAAGTGGCTCAAAATATGTGAAAAGATGCTCAACCTCATTAGCTATTAAGGAAATGCAAATTAAAATAACCATGAGTATCATCTCATACCTACTAGAATGCCATTTAAAAAACCTCATAAATTACAAGTGCTGGAGAGGATGTGGAGAAATATATACACTTATTTAGTATTGGTTGCAATGTACTAGTATGCAGTCACTTTGGAAGGAAGTTTGGTGATTCCTCAGGAAGGTAAATATAGAATGGTGTGTGATCCAGCAATTCCATTAGTTGGTATATACTTGAAATAATTGAAAGCATGACATGAATGGACATTTCACACTAATGTATATAATGACATTATTCATGATTGCCAGGAGATGGAAACAGCCTAGATGTCCACTAATGGTCAAGTGGAAGGAGCAACTGGTATATACATACAGTGAGGTATTATGCAGCTGTAAGATGGAATAAAGTCATGACACATGCATTAATGTGGATGAACCTTGAGGACATTATGTTACGTGAAAAGAGGCAGAAACAGAAGGACAAAGATTGTATGGTCTCACTTGTATGAAGTAACTATACTAAACAAACACTGAAAATTAAATTGAGTACACAGGCAAGAAGTAGAAAAATAGTAGATATTCATTATTTGATGCTCATGGAGTTGAGAATGTTCAACGTGATTGATTGTAAACATTCAGAAATGGATAGGACAATACTTTGTGCTGGAGGCACAATATTGTAAGTACAATAAAGAAAGCTGAGTGTGAGTAAGGTTGAAAGAGGAAGGTTAGAGAAATGCATGACACAGGAGAAAACAGAGGATAAGCCAGTGTGGTCAAGGAAGGTGATTAAATATACAAATATAAGGAAGTTTTTACACGAGGAGAAAAAAATTAATGTCACCATTGCAAGGTTTACAAAATGGGATTATATATGGAAAATATATAGTCAATGCAAACCGGGGTTATAGTTAACTCTAACATTACAATATTCTTTCATGAACTGTAACAAAGGCAATATATGAAAGCTAAATGTCAGTAAGAGGGAATATTAGGGAGGGGTATGAGATTCTTGTTATTATCATTGTTTCTCATTATTATTTCCCTCTTTTTCATCCTTGTGGAGGAAATGGAAATGTTCTTATTTAGATTGTGGTGGTGAATACATAACCATGGGATTGTACCAGGGGCCATTGATTATATGGTTAGGATGGATTTTATGTTTTGTGAATAAAACTGTTTAAAAAGTAAACAGTAAGACACAAGTGAAGAAGACGAAGTGAGAAAGGCCTATCCATTGTTGGTAGGGAAGTGGTGCAGCCCTTCTGAAGGGCAGTGTGGTGGCGCCACAGGAGGCTAAGAAAAGGGTTACTATATGATCCTGCAAACCCATTATTAGGTATATGCTTGAAAGAAGTGAAAACATCAACATGAATAAACATTTCCACACAGGTCTTTATGGTGGCATTACTCATGATTGCCAATGGATAAAGGTGGCCAAAGGGTACATCACCTGAGAAACAGAAGGTGAACTGGGTATATATATATATGACAGAATATTGAGTGGCTTTAGGAAGGAATGAAGTCATGACGTTTGTAACTAGGTGTAGGAACCTTGAAAACATTATGTTGAATAAAATAAGCCAGAATTGAAGGACAAAACATTGTACAGTATCACTAATATAAATGAACCATAATGAGCAAACTTTGAGAATTGAATTCAAGGGCAGAGGTTTTCAAGGGATACAAAGTCGGGAGTGACTGGGAAATTGATAATTGAGGACTACATAATGTACAATAAGACTCATTTTAAGGGGTCCTAGATTGTAAGCTCTTACAGAAGCCACATTTAATCCTGAGTTTTGCTTGTATTTCTAAATTCTGAAATGCTGGGCTCTTTGTGTATACCCCGGAACTTTGGTTATTTGTGTGTAGCCTGATACTACAAGTTAGAGTTCTGCATCTCTGAAATTTAGCATTACTCCTTACAACATCTATTA
Source organism: Tamandua tetradactyla (assembly GCF_023851605.1). Lineage (NCBI taxonomy): Eukaryota > Metazoa > Chordata > Mammalia > Pilosa > Myrmecophagidae > Tamandua > Tamandua tetradactyla. Next base: position 19,306,455 of record NC_135349.1, read on the forward strand.
AAGAAGCTGAAAAAGAGATCAGACTTTAATTAGAGTTAGGAATGTAGCAAATCCACTTAAAACTATGGTAAAGCAAAATTTAAGGTAAAGGATGATATTATCTGTATTTTAAGACTTCAACTTCTGTTGTTTGACAAAAGGGTGAAATTTTTATTTTGTCCAAAATTTAAATTTCCTGTAGCTTACTATCTAATTTATCCTGTCTGGTCAGTTTATTTAAACAGCCTAATTACATGGAATGTAATCCCTAGAATAGGGAATATGATCTTGCTATTCTGTACAGGTTAGGGTAATAGTTATGAAGTATGCAACAACGTGTATGGACCATAAGGACATTATTCTGAGTGAGATTAGCCAGAAACAAAAGGACAAATACTGTATGGTCTCACTGATATGAACTGAAATTAGTGAATAAACCTGGAGAACTCCATTGGTAACAGAGACCATAAGGAGATAGAAACAGGGTAAGACATTGGGTAATTGGAGCTAAGGAATACAGATTGTGCAACAGGACTGTGGTAGTTAGAGTCAGTTGTCCACTTGGCCAAGTGAATGTGCCTAGTTTTGTTGCTGCAGACATGAGTCAATCGTACATGAACCTCATCTGTTGCTAATTGCATCTGCAGTCAGCTAGGAGGTGTGCTTGCTGCAATGAATGATGTTTGACTTAATTGGCTGGTGCTTAGATGAGAGAGCTCAATGTAGCACAGCCCAAGCAGCTCAGCATACCTCATCTCAGCACTCTCAGCTCAGCGTAGGTGCTTGGAGATGAGAGAAATCATCCTGGGGAATGTTGTTGTAACCCAGAGGCCTGGAGAGAAGGCCAGCAGAGACCTTCTTGTGCCTTCCCACATAAGAAAGAACCTCACTGGAAAGTTAGCTGCCTTTCCTCTGAGGAACCAACAAAATAAATCCCCTTTTATTAAAAGCCAATCTGTCTCTGGTGTGTTGCATTCTGGCAGCTAGAAAACTAGAACAAGGACTGAATGTAAAATCTCAAAAATGGACAGCACAATACTATCTAACTGTAATACAATAATCTTAGAACACTGAATGAAGCTGAATGTGAATGATACAGGGAGGAGGCCTTGCAGCACAAATGAAAACAAAAGGAAAGATAGACAATAAAGACTGAGATGGTATAATCTAGGAATGCATAGAGTGTATTATGATAGTGACTAAATGTACATTAAAAATGTTTTTGCCTGAGGAAGAACAAACGAATGTCATCACTGCAGGGTGCTGAAATTAGATGGTAATTAATATTTTAAAATTTTACCTCATGTGTGAGACTAAAGCAAAAAATGTTTATTTGGTACAAAATTTATATTTTGACTAATGCATTTCCTAATATAGCTTATGTAGACAGCTTAATTGAACACCATAAGTACAAGGAACCTTGAGTAGGACATGAGATTTTGTTGGTTTGTCTGAGTGATGCCCCGATAAATCCCAGAGTCATTTTAACAATGAATAAAATTATTTGCAAAGTCCCCTTTGGAGAATGGTGAGAAAGGGGTCAAATTCAACTCCCCAAATTGAATTCTGAATGTTCTCACAAGCAGTGTGGACAATCAAATCTGTAGGCTGAGCCCCCAATCTTGGGGGTTGTTCATATGAAACTTAACCCCACAAAGGATAGGTCAAGCCTACTTAAAATTAGGCCTAAGAGTCACCCTGAAGAGAACCTCTTTTGTGGCCTCTCTCTCTCCAGCCAACACAACAAGCAAACTCACCACCCTTCCCTTGTCCACATGGGACATGACTCCCAGGGGTGTGGACCTTCCTGGAAACATGGGACAGAAATCCTGGAATGAACTGAGACTCAGCCTCAAGGGATTGAGAAAAGCCTTAGAATGAGCTGAGAGTCAGCATCAGGTGATTGAGAAAACCTTCTCAACCAAAAGCGGGAAGAGTGAAATGAGAAAAAATAAAGTGTTAATGGCTGAAATGGTCCAAACAGAGTCAAGAGGTTATCCTGGAGTTTATTCTTATGCATTAAATAGCTATCTTCTTGTTAGTCAAGATGTAGTGGAGAGGCTGGAGGGAACTGCCTGAAAATGTAGAGCTGTGTTCCAGTAGCCATATTTCTGGAAGATGATTGGTTACGATTTAGCTTTCACAATTTGACTGTGTGATTGTGAAAACCTTGTTTCTGATGCTCCTTTTATCTACCTTATCAACAGACAAGTAAAACATATGGAATAAAGATGAATAATAGGGGAACAAACGTTAAAATAAATTTAGAGTGAAATGATGGTGATCGTGAGGGTGAGGGGTGAGGGGTGAGGGGTATGGTACATATGGTTTTTTTTCAGTTTTCCTTTTATTTCTTTTTCTGAATAGAAGCAAATGTTCCAGGAAATGAACATGATGATGAATATGCAACTATGTGATAATATTGTGAATTACTGAGTATATATGTGGAATGGAATGATCAAAAATTAGGAAGGTTTATGTTTGTTTGGTGTTTCTTGGTATTTTAAAAATAAATAAAAAAAATAAAAATACACAACAAGAGTCAATGATAGTCCTGATCCTATTCTTGAGAATCTTGATATTTCCAAAAGCATTATTAATTTGACCTGGAATATACTTCACAAAATAAATATCATAAGCAATGGTAAAATGTTGTAACATTATAACTAAAGTAAGAACTCTACCAAGTAGTCTAAATTATCATGACTCTTGCACATGATAGTAAAAGTTGAAATGAAACCTAAAATTAAATTTTGTAATAAAAATGAGTACTAATGGAAAATAATAACTTTGCATAAAGTTCACTACTAAATATATCCAAGCATTTCAGATCAATTTTCTGGTTCTATGTGAATCAATGTACAAAAACAAATCGCTTCCTGTACATTCAAAATAATAAAATAAAAAGTAACATGAATATCACTTCAAAATACCAAAAAGCATATGTGTTAGTTAGATTCAGTTGTCAACTTGGTCATGTGAGTATACCTAATCTTGTTGCTGCAGACATAAGCCAAAAGCTACGTGAACCTCATCCGTTGCCAATTACATCTGCAGTCAGCTAGGAGGCGTGTCTGTTGCAATGAGTGACGTTTGACTTAATTGGCTGGTGCTTAAATGAGAGAACACAATGTAGCACAGCCTAAGCAGCTCGGCATTCCTCATCTCAGCACTAGCAGCTCAGCCCAGGCCTTTGGAGATGCAGAAAGAAGTCACTCTGGGGAAAGTTGTTGGAACCCAGGGGCTTGGAGAGAAGACCAGCAGAGAGCATCTTGTGCCTTCCATGTAAGAAAGAACCTCAGTGGACAGTTAGCTGCCTTTCCTCTGAAGAACCAACAAAATAAATCCCCTTTTATTAAAAGGCAATCCGTCTCTGGTGTGTTGCATTCCAGCAGTTAGCAAACTAGAACAGCATATAACATTCCCAGGAATTGGTTGAACAAATCTATTGGATGGATGTACTAGATTGCATTGAAGTTTCAAGTATTTTGGTCTCTCCTTAGAGGAGGATTTCCCTTTCCTATCCTATTGAACTCAAACTGGACTTTGAATTTCTGTAGTCAATAATGTAGGCAGATCCAAGCAGAAGTTGCACGAGCCATACTAGGATTCTCAACCATTATTTGTCATCTTTTTCTGACAGCAGTAGTGTCCCAGATCAGAGCTGCTTTTTAACCTGGGCTGCAGAATAAAGGGATAAATCTAATGCTTCATGGACTTATAAGAAATCAATAAATATTGCTGTTGTAACCTTCTGAAAATTTGAGGTTTGTTTATTACCCATGCAAAAAGAAGAAAAATCTAACTGATACAGCAATTTGTGTTAGTTTGAAAAATATGAAATTGCTTTTGTGTAAGCCATATCTTTTTAAGTATCAGTAATTTCCTAGGGAGAGGTAATGTTTTTTTTTTTTCATTAAATTCACCTATGTCTGGATTAAAGGGTCTGCACATAGGCATGATTTAGAGACTATCATGAGCCTGATGATGTTACTGGTGGGAATGTCCCAGTTCTTTCTCTTTGGGGGTAGTGTGTGCAGAAGGAATGGAAGCAAATATTTGTGATGGGGGGCATTCTGTGGAAGATTGCATTACTGTCACCAGCTGTATCTTTCCTCTGCATAGGAGACTTATTTCCCCATGAGAGTGATATTAAGCTGGGCCTTTTGGACTTGCTCTTTTAGTTTGCTAATACTGCCAGAATGTAACATTCCAGAAATGGAATGCATTTTAAAATGGGATTTATTAAGTTACAAGCTTACAGTTTTAAGGCCATAAAAAAGTCCAAATTATGGCACCAACAAGCGATTTCCCTCACTCAAGGAAGGCTGATGCCATCCAGAACCTCTCTGTCAGTTGGGAAGGCACACGATGGCATCTGCTGGCCCTTGGTTCTGGTTCCCTTGCTTCCAGCTTACGATTCCAGTGACTTACTCTCTAAGAGTCTGTGGATCCTGACTTAGCTGCTCTCAGACAAAACTCTGGGGTTTACCTCTGATCTTAGTATCTCATGGAAAGGCACAATGGTGATATCTGCTGGGCTCTGGCTTCTGTCTAGCTACTGTTGTCTCTTTCATATACTAGAATCTCCTTGAATATCTGTACTCCAGAATGTCCTTTCTTAAGCTTTCTCCTTTGGCTCTCCAGGCAACTCCTTTGAATGGACTCCAATGAACTAATCAAGACCCACTTTGAATGGTAAGAACCACACCTCGATGGAAGTAATCTAATCAAGAAGTTACACCCAAAATTGGGTATGTCATCGCTCCACAGAAACTACCTAAAAGACATTCCCACCCTACAATATTGGATCAGGATCAAGAGAGCATGGCTTTTCTGGTTGAAAGAACATAATAATTTCAATCAGAAAACTTACATCAGCCAATGAAATGGAAGCTCTAGGGGTATATCATCCATTAAGCCAGTGTGTGGTGCCATCATTTTTCCTCTACCTCTGTGACCACATCAGCAATTACAAGAGAGGGCCTGAATGCTGAAGCAGGGACCCTGATTGATGGACTCATAAAGTGAACATCACTTAGTGAAAGGTGGCTGATGAAGCTGGTATAAAACACATTTATTTATATTACAAAACGCACCATGTTTCTGAATCAAAGGTTGTAATGAAGTACATTTAGGCAAATTCTACCCCCAAATATATTTAATACTCAGGACAAGTAAAACTCAATAACCCAACATTATTTTTAAGGATATTTTCAGGTGATTTTCAAATGGAAGAGAACTGTGAAAAAATACAAGTTACCTTTGAAAAGAACAATGAGAGAAGACTTGTGTTACCAGCTATCTAAACCTACTTCAAGTTAAGGTACAAAACATCATAAAAATATAAAGGTTTTTGTATAATAACTGTAACATCTCAAACTAGCAAGAAAATGAAGTGATAATTAATGAATAGTCTTGGAGGAGTTGGATAAAATATTTGGGGGATGCTTTCATTTGAGAGAGGTAAATGGAGAAAATATGAAAATACGTGGACCACTGATATCAATTGATGGGTAAGCAAAGATGCTGAAGGAACAGCAAAAGTCTATAGTATAACCAGTGTGGTTAACCTCAAACGTTATCTGAGAGAAAATGTAGTCTTGGAAAACCTGGATGAGTATTACCAGACAAAGGTGGTAGATTTTCTGCCCAATGCCCTCAAATGACCAATTCTGGAGACACAAGGGTTTCAAAGAGAGAAAGAGTTTCTTGTTAAATACAAACCAGAAGATTAGATGGCATATCAGCCCACAATTCCATCTCCCTTAGGACACAGAAGTAGTTGGAGGTTATTCTAGTTTGCTAGCTGCTGGAACGCAACACAGCAGAGATGGACTGGCTTTCAATAAAAAGGGATTTATTTAGTTGATGTATACTTCTTCAGAGGAAAGGCAGGTAACTTTCAACTGAGATTCTTTCTTACATGGGAAGGTACAGGGCAATCTCTGCTGGCCTTCTCTCCATGCCTCTGGGTTCCAACAACTTTCACTGGGGTGATTCCTTTCTTCATCTCCAAAGGCCTGGGCTGAGCTGTGACTGCTGAGATGAGATATGCTGAGCTGCTTGGATTGTGCTATGTTGAGTCTCTCATTTAAGCACCAGCCAGTTATATCAAACATCATTCACTGCAGCAGGTATGCCTCCTAGCTGATTGCAGATGTAATCAACAACAAATGAGGTTCACATGCCATTGGCTCATGTCCACAGCAATAGAACTAAGCACCTTCACCTAGCCAAGTTGACACCTGAATCTACGTATCACAGAGGTTTTTATGGATTCTAACAATGGCAGATGAAATCATTACAATTTCAATAGCAAGCTTAAGTGGAATAGAAGAGAAACAGATTATCATTTGGAAGACACGTATGGAGAGAAACAATTTACAAATGTAAAAGAGTGAGACTGTGCTGGAACCAGTTAATGGTGGGTTCTGAGCTGATTCAATTTCCCTATTAGCATTACGGTGTTTGTTCTTATGATGTTCTAAAGTAAAAAACAAAACAACAACAAAAAAACAAAAGCAACAGATAAAAGGTGTACCCAATTCTACATTCATAAAGGCACAATATGAAGGATTTTAAGGATGTTAGCAATCAGGGCATGGATTTCAGTACAGAGATTTTAGGTATTGACCTCTGTGTACACCAACATATCAGAAAGTAAAAAAAGAATATTTATAAATGATTTATTAGTCACATTATTCATAGCAATTTGTAAATACAAACCTTTTGTTTATATAATTCTGAGTTGTGGTACCCTTATACTATGAAAATGAAAAAGGAGAGCCACATGATTGTTGAAAACTGTAAAATTCACCCAATTCTCATCTTACTATCTCATATCTTATTAAAGGAATTATTTACATCTATTTGGAGTCTCACCTACCCAAGACTTAAATGTTTGCTCATCGCCCCACAGAACGTGTTTTATCTCTTATCCCCATTAGGGTGTTCCTCTCGGGCCTTAGCAGTTTAATGTAACACTTGGGAGCAAAGATGCATCCCAGAAGCCCAGCATGGGAGGTCAAGATGGAAAAGACCTCAACAGCCACCATGACCTTCCCTTTGGAGCTGTGGTAGACAGGAAGGAAGGTGACCCAGACACTAGGAGCTTGGCTTCATTGAAGGTATCAGGCAGGTTTCAGGCCAGGAAAGCCAAGATGAAACTCCCCAGGGCCAATGTGCTCAGGAATCCTAGGACACTGTAGAAGGCTCTGATGGAGCCCTTCGTACACTGAATGATGAGGCTGCCAGGCTCAGAATGAGTGTCTCTGTCAACAAAGTGGGGAGAAGTTCCCAGCCAGAGTCCACAGAGGGTCAGCTGGATCAGGGAGCAGACAGGAATGACAGAATTCACAAACCCTGAGCTCAACCACTGCCTCATCCTTCTTCCCAGGATTGTAGACTTGATGGCCAGAATCACAGTGAGAGTTTTAGCTAAAGCTGTGCAACTGACCACTGTAAATACAACTCCAAATGCCACTTGTTGGAGGATGCAGATGGCTGTGTTGGGATGGTCAATGAAAAACAAGGAGCAAAGGAAGCACAGGAGGAGGAATACGAGCAGGATGTAGCTCAGAGTCCGGTTGTTGGCCTTGACTACGGGAGTATCTCAGTGTTTCGCAAAGATCCGCATGATCACAGCAGTGAGGAGAGAGAAACCCAGAGCTGTGCAGGCCAGAGCTGCCCCCACAGGGTCTCCATAAGCCAGGAAGGACACGGCCTTCTGCAGGCAGTGATCTCTCTGAGAATTTGGGTAGTGAGAGTCTGGACACTTGAAACACTAATCCATATCTGTTGAGAAATGTGAGATGTCAATCTTTCTGATTAGGTTATGTTCATTTCTTCATGAACTCTCAAATTTCACAATATTGCTTTTAATTGCCTCCTCACAAAGTAATTAGCTATCAGATTCAGGCTGTAGAACAAGAAACAATTTATAATTAAAATAATCAACTTTTTTTTTTGCGGAAGCATGAGAAATGTTTCTTCTGATGCACATTTTCTCTGTCTCACTTTATTCACATTATAAACTCCCTATCAGCCTATGTATGTTATCGTTCCCATCTCTGTTCCATATCTTGAATTTCTTATTTCAATTCCCAAAGCATTTTTTGAGCTACTGCAAGGCGACAACAACTTGCTATGTTCTGGGGATATAGAAATGATCAAGTCTAGACACTTTCACTTGAAATAATTCAGAATAACTATATTTAGGGTGCTTGAAATATTCTTAAATTCATCTTTTCTTTATTTTAACTTAGTCCACATCCTTCTGATATTAATCACGCATTCCTATATTGTAACAGTAACTTGAATCTTTACCTTTCAGCCAATCAACTCAAGTTAGACACCACTAATATTTTAAAAAATGAAGTCTTACCATTTTATTCTTTTGCCTAAAATAACACAATGGTTGTTTTTAATCTATAGGATAATCTCCCAACTCATAACATACTAAAAAAATACCCTTCGCATTGTCAGTTCCTCACTCATCCCACCTCACCTTTCCACACTCATAAGTTTGAGGCAAACCTAACTGCAATTCCCAAGTCACCTTATACCCCTAGGCAGGCATGCCTCTGTGCAGATGCCTCTTCTGCCTCTTCAAGCTTCTTGTTGTTCCTTCTAGTCAGGAAGTATTCACACATGTGACTGTAAATTCTGCTTGTGCCATCTTGTCCAGAAAATAACCTGAACCCATTTGGTTTACCACCTGCTCTCACAGCACCCTCCTCACAAGCACATGAAATTTTCATACCTGTTGTGGTTTTCTATTCATTTCCCTATTTGCATTATTAAGGATGATAAAGAACAGCCTGGTTTAGTTCAAATAAAAGATATGAAGGAATTAGGTAAAAGAAGGTTCAAACTGTAGCTTATCTCCTTGGAGGCATGTGATCTTATTTATTTCCATCAATAGTAAAATGGAACAGATGATGAAGCCCTCCCCCCTTAGGTAATGTGGGTTGAATGAGGGTCCATGCAATGGGCCTGTAGCACCTGTCATTTAACAATTAAGGACAGTTATAGGTAGCCCAACCTTTCCATACCTACGGCCAACATTGTGTAGGGCATTTATGGTTTGGTATTTCTTTTTTAATGAAAAAATTAACTGCCTGAATTTTTTAAATGCACCAATAAGAAATTCAAATTTTCACCTCCCCAAAGTACAGATTTACAGGGTTCACTGATACTAATGTTTTATTCTTTCTATTTTTTTTAAACTTTCTGGCTAGTACTCTGAGTACCATATGTAAAAAAGTGCATCAGATTTGTGTGCATTTATATATGCAAAGAGTTGTGTTTTTATGTATTCAAACTCATTTTTGCATTTCATTGGTAATTTTTGCCATTGATTTTGCTTGGGGAATTGACCATAATGATATATGATTGATATCTACTTTCTTCTGTATTCCCAATAAGTTTCTGGTAGGTTCCTGCACAGCTGTACTTTTACTTTGCAATTGTCACAATGCCTTAGGATGATCGCACTAAAGTATACCTCACCCACTTTTATGTGAACTAGAAGTTAGGAACAATTATGAAGGTATTATAATTACAACCAATATTTTGCTGAGTTATCCAAAACACACTACTTATACAGCATTTTCTCATTTTGTATTATTTATTAAATCATTTCATATTCATTCATTTATTAATTTCAAGAATCTATTCACAAGTACTTTCTATAGTCAGGAGCAGTAGAAATAACTGTGAAGTGCAAATGATAAAAAATGCCTTAAATATGATTAGGGGAGTTGATGAGACAATTCCATGATAGAGGTGAAGAGATATCATACATATTTTCATGAAAAATACCTGATGTGTCTAAAACATGAAGAGAAATAAGCCAGAAGGAAGCAGAATGTCATTTGTGTAAGGGTTAGAGTGTTGACCAGAGTATGAATTTCTTGAATAATTGAGTAACTGTGACTCTAAGGCCCTATTTCAGTCCTTATGTTGCTGGGTAAATGAAAGAATGTGGTTGTGAGAAAGATGTGAAGGAATTACCTGTACCTGTTTCGTTAGAAATCTCATTTGTGGGGCAAGGGATGCAGTCAAAGCAGCCTTTCCCTCTTGAGGAGTTTTCCAGAATCCAGGGTTGCAACTTTTGCTGCACACAGCATGGGGAGTCTAAAAAAATTAGACAAAAACCTTAATAATACACATATGTACTATCTTATCCTCTTGACCATCAACAAAACTCATTAAAAATACATTTAATTAACTTATTGGAGTCACTGGGATACTTTATAATACTAAATACAGCCAATTTTGGAAACATATGCTTGATGCTATGCTTTCTTTGTTTATTGACTGTACAATTTTTAAGTAATGCTACTCAAGTTACAAAGCAAGTTATATCCACATAGGTTACACTAAGAGGGAGCTAAAGTGGGTGTTGAAACTCATGACAACGCTCTTTTTTAAGCTATTTGTCTATAGCTCTGTAAATCCAACATTGAAACTGTCTCCAACCTACCTCTTTAAAAACCAATGGCCTACTCTATCACCTCTTCATTTATGGAGAAAACTTGACCATGTGGAGCCTGTGGAGCAAATTGTCCTACTTTCACCTGTAATCCTATTCCATGAGGAAAACTCATGTAGTTGAGAATATTGTATGTGGCCTCAGAGATTCTCTTGTCATTGAAAGATCTGCTCACCAGCACTGTTGTTAAAATGATTAGCTTTTGGAATGACATAGAGCTACAAAAAATGCATAATTATGTGAATAAATAGAGCCTAGTTTTTTGAACACCTCAATTATATTCACATCATTAAAAAATCTTAGATATATGACATTGCAAAAGTTTTTTAATCTCTTTAATCCATCATCAAAAACTATTCCATGGTCTTAGCAGTATCAATTAAGTCTTGTTCATGAAGCTCATGTTGAACTTAGTATCATATAAACATAAATCCTTGAGGATGGCTAAAGGACAGGAAAACCCAAGTATTTTTCTATATAATGATTCTGACAATCTTGCTTAGATTCAATCCAGCCACAAACATTTCAAACATTTAGAGTGTCAGGCTCATCTCCAAAATGGATATAACAATATCTGTTGCCTAAAGTTTTGAGGAGTTAAATGTGATATTCTCTTAACTCACCACCCAAACAACTAACAGTGAGAGGGCACTAAAACCTGTTCCCACCCTATTGCCATTGAATGACAGCACATGGTACATCTACATATACTTCAGGTCAGATAGATATGAGGGCCCTTGTTACACAGTATTGTTTTCATTTATAGCTACCTATATTCTATTTCTTGCATTTGCATCTAGTTCCTGATGATTATTTCTACATAAACAAGTTGACCCAAACTAGATGGGATCCACATTCCGTACTAGACTATGAAAATACATGGGAGCTTCTCAATCCTGGAGAAGCAACCCAAAATATAATGTTCGGCTTATATTATATAAGAGCATACACAGCAGTATAGGCATAGTAACTCCATTCAGACATGGTTGTGTCAAGCTGGTGCAAAGGCAAAGATTTCAAGGAGGCATTTGGTACACAGACATCTAGTTTATCACAGCCAGATTCAGAAATGGAACAATCAAAATGTGCAAACCATAATTTGTTGAGATAAATGTCTTCTGGGTATTTAGAAGGATTTGTTGTCCAGAAAAAGTGTTTGAAGCCAGGGATCTCTCTGTGGTGGGGAGAAAATGATAGTGTCCCATGGAATGTGTCAAGCATGGTCAGTTGCTCACTGCTGGTGAAATCCCATTGTGATGTGGTGATCCAGACTTTCCACGACACAGCATAAGTCCATCTATCAAAGTTCAAACCTAGAAATGAATCTGTGTAACCATAAATGATGACAATGCTTGCTGATGAATCTTTGATTCTAAGCAGGTGAGTCCAGTCTGTTATAAAATAGCTTCTCTCAGCGACAGAGATCATTTCCACAAATGCCACACAGACACCATTTCTATCCATCTCTCCTCTCAACTCTGACACAAATTGAGTACCTTTCATATCTTCTGATGCAACCAGCCCAATCCACATCCAGTGGAAATGCAGTATTAACAACAACATGCCAACGGACAGAGAAGTATCTGTGGGAGTCATGGTATAGACCTGATGGAAATCGATTATTTTCATGCAGAAGAGGTTTAAAGGGTATATATGTAAGCTAAAAGATGAAAGAGTTCATCATATCGAGTTCATTGGAAGTAATCTGAGAAAGGATATAGCAGGGAATTCCAAACAGGAAATTTTACAACCCTTAAATGTTTTTTAAGAAAGTGTAGAAGGGAGGATTTGCCCATTTTGAATCAGTATCACTGCAGCATCTCCCTCTGAGAGTTCTCTGGGAAAATTTATTTCATTCTGGGATTTTGTTGAGATGCACAGTTTCCACAAACTCCTATAAACTACCACCTATGAGATTCTGTACATATTTGTTCTTCTTTCATATGGTTTCTCCCCATTCTTTTGTCTGCCATAAATAAAAGTTACATGCACACACACAGTCCTATTTTTAAGTTGTCCTCCCTCAGTTGAATAAACACAGTTTTCTCTTTCATTTCTCAGCACTGAGAATGACTCTATGGGAGTCAAGTATTCATTGCTTTTCATTCCACACTCGTCCTCACCTGTGGAAATTTATAGAGTTCCAGCAGTGTCCCCATTTGAGCAGAAAGTGACCAAGTGATTCCTGTAATAACTGCTGCTGACTTGCCTTCTCTTTCACATGAATAATTAGGGATGGCCTTCCCAATGCCAGGCAGCCATATGAGGCAATTCTCCAATGTCTTTAATTCACTGGGCAAGGAATTGTAAAGATCAAATCCCAGGGACATGTGGGTAAAAGATGGGGGTTCTTGTTAATATTCTCAACAACAAAGATGAAAGCAAGAACATATTGGTAGTGCTTGGAGAGAAACCTACATGGAGATCATAAAGATCCTTAAGAAAAAATCTCAAGTCCTGTCCTTTGATATTGTCCCTAGTCAAGGATTCAATGATTACCTTGGTAGGAGATTAGTTTGCTGGTAACATTTTCTATGTTTTTCAATATTTGTCACTCCTATCACCCTTTGCATTTGATATTAATATAAGTAATACAATCGCAAAAGCCATATGTCCTAAATTTACTGCCAAGCATTCTGAAAGTGGACGTCAGTATACAAAATAGTGTGAGATTAATAAAAGTTGTAGATCATAGTAAGTGTCAATATTTAAAATTGGTTTAAATGGTTTCCATCCTCATACCCATGATGTATTTTCATGTTTACATTTATAATATTTTAGAGAGTGGCTATAGTTTTAACACCAGGTATAAGGGTTGAGGAATAATGGGAGACATTTTGCTGAATGTCAATAGAATCATGACATTTAGGTCCCAAGCCCTAGATAATATGAGAAGTGTCTGGGGTATTCAGAAAGAAGAACATGGAAAAGATGGAAGGGTCAAGCAAGAGGCTATCATTCAGATACTTAAGCCTCTGCCTGGCTCAGACACTCAGGGATTGGCAGATCTAAAAGTCAGGATATAGGAACAAGGTTGCACAGTTTTCAGGTGGGGAATTTGGGAGTGAAGCACATGAGTCATTGAGAGAAGCACAGAGAGACAGAAGTATGTGATGATTCTGATCTATGCCTCACAGGAGTGTAAGAAATTAGAGAGAAGTGACTTCTTAAACTTCATCACCAGTAAAATAAAAAAATAACAGTCTGTTAAAAAAAACTGTGCTAGGAAAACTGGCTTTCCATATCCAAAAGAATAAGTGAGGACACCTATTTCACTTCTTATCCAAAAATTAACTCAAAATGGATCAAAGACCTAAAAATAAGAGGCAGTAACATAAAATTCCTAGAAGAAAATGTAGGAAAACATCTTCAAGATGCAGTGACAGGTGGTAATTTCTTAGACCTTACACCCAGAGCACAAATAACAATGGAAAAATAGAGAAATGGGACTTCTTCAAAATTGAGCACCTCTGTAAGTCAAAGGATTTTGTTAAAAGGGTAAAAAGGCAGCCCACTCAATGGGACAAAGTTTTGGATACCACATATCTGATAAAGGGTTGAAATCCAGATTATAGAAAGAAATCCTGCAACTCTACAAAAGAAGACAAACAATCCAATTTAAAAATGGGCTGAAAACATGAATAGACATTTTTTCCAAAGAGGAAATACAAATGGCTAAAAAGCACATAAAAAGATGCTTATCTTCACGTTATTAGGGAAATGAAAATTATGACCACAGTGAGAGATCTGTTCACAACTATTAGAATGACTGCTATTAAACAAATGGGAAACTAAAAGCATTGGAGAGGATGTGATGAAAAAGAAACACTTATATAATGCTGATGGGAAGGTAAAATCGTACAGCTGCTGTAGAAGTTGTTTTGCAGTTTCTCTGAAAGCTGAGAACAGAGTTGCCCTGTGAGCGAGTTTTCCAGGTAATTGGTGTACACACAGGAGTCCTGAAAGTAGGACAGGAACAGACATTTTCACATCGCTATTTCTATTCATAGCAAGACTATTCACAACTGCCAAAAGATGGAAACAATGGAAGTGTCCATCAACCAATGAATGGATAAAAGGAATGTGGAATACAATTGAATGTTATTCAGCAGCAAGAAAGAATGAAGTGCTGAAGCATGTGACCACATGGATAAACCTTAAGGACATCATGTTGAGTGAAATAAATCAAACACAAAAGGACAAATACTTTATGATGTCATATTTAATATTTTGTTTAAAATGTCAGAATTTTAAACTAGGTTGAATTTCAATGAGTGAAAACAGACAGAGATGGTAACACATTAATGCCAGCATAATTAACAGTGTTAAATTGTGTATGAGTGGGGTTGATAGGGGAAGTTGAGTGATATATGTCACCAGAAGGAAAGCAAAAAGTTAAAACTTGGGCCAGTCTAACTCAGTAAATCTTGTGGTGCATGCTGAACTGTGATTGAGAGTGCAAATGCAAAAAATTTCTTCCATGAACAAGAACAAATGTATGAAACTATTACAAGGAGCTACTAATAGAGTGGTAGGTGGGAAAAATGTACCTATTACAAATATGGACTATAGTTAACAGTAATATCTTAATATTCTTTTGTCAATAGTAATAAATGTTCCACACCAATGCTAGGAATCAATGATGGGGGGTATATAAGCATTATAGGATACATAACTATATGATGATACTGTAGCCATTGATTCTATACTTTGGATGGATTGTGTGGTGTGTGGGCACATCTCAATAAAATTGCATTAAAAGAAAAATTGGGGGTGTGAGGGTAGTTCAGTGGTAGAATTCCTGCCTGCCATGCGAGAGACCTGGATTCAATTTCTCACCCATACACCCCGCTCCCCCCAAAAAATTGCATTAAAAGAAAAAAATAGTGTCTTTTGACCAAAGAAAAGTTGTGAATCTTGCCTGGTATGGGCCAATTAATAGTAAAAGAGAGTAGTAACATGATTATTTTAAGTCTCTTATCTAAATTCTTTTACCCTAATACTTACACATGTATATTTTTTAGTTTTGTGTTTATTTAGGTGCACCTATTTATCAATACTTTCTTTGGATATTTTTCCTTTTCAACATTTTTCCCTCGACATATTCCTTTTTTTTCTCAAGTATATACTTTAGAAGTTATGTATGCTTTCATCTTTCATATTATGCAGTTTTCATAAAAACCTTTAAGCAATTAATTTATTTTTGTTTATCTCCTTGGGTATGATGTTTACTTTCTGTATCTAGTCTACCATCAGGTTTGGAAAATGACGAGACATTAACTACTGAAATGTTTTGACTCATATATGCCCTCTCTTGTACCCATGTCTGCACTGATTTAGAACTTTTTAAATTTGGCATAGTATTCCTCTATTTTAAAAGCTATTGTTAGTTGGTTTCTTGTATTTTGCAGTTTTTTTTCATTTGCACTTTATTATGATTAATTTCTTTTATTTATCCTCCAATTTATTTATTTTCTCTTAAACTATGTATAGTCTCTGGTACAATGCATTATATATATCTCTGTCTCAACATTTTAATTTTCATTTCTAATATTTTTTCTTTTCATTAAATCATCTCGGAAGTTGTTTTTTTTTTGCGTGGGCAGGTACAGGAATACGAACCCGGTTCTCCGGCATGGCAAGCAGGAACTCTGCCACTGAACCACTGTCACACTGCACTTCTCAGAATTTTTGATGGACTATTTTGCATGCTCATTATTGTGATTCCATTTTGTCCTTTTACAATTTTATGATAGTTTATTTGGGGGTCTGGTAATTACAGTAGCTAACATCTTTTAGCATCTAAATATTTATTTTTATCCTGAGTTTTAGTTATTGTATATTCTCTTATATGTTTGGGGAAACTATTAGCAGATTGTGAGCTCATGCTTTTAATCTATGCATAATCTGGGCCTATGTTTAGTATGTTTCTCTACATAGGGTTTATATTATATTCTGCTTTACATAGAGGCAATATCAACCAAGGTGGATTTCAGACCCTGACTGTGCTCAATAATTATTCATTGAGAATATATGAACTTATGTTTTAAAATTGTTACAGTAAATTACATTATTGAGTAGTTGGCCAAATTAAAATAAGTGCCATAGATTTGAAAATATCATTTTGTCAATATAAATTTCTCTATTTTAATAATAAAACTATAGTTATATAAAAAATTCTTCCCATATAAATTTAATATTTTTCTGGGTAATACCTTTTGGGAAATATCTCCAATACACTACAAAATGGTTCAGAAAAAATTAGAGTGTTGGAAATAAAGTAGGAAAGCCATAGTAGCATACTGAATTTCTCATTTAAAAAGCTAAATATAAAGAAAGTAAAGAATGATATCAAATATAGTCATGTACCATATTTAAAATCTTCATACTAGATATCATTGAAAATAAATTTTTGATTTACACTCTTTTTTTGTATGCCGTATGGCAGGGGTTGCATTTCATTCTTTTTCCACTTGCATATCCCCTTATTGCAGTACCATTTGCTGAATTTTTGTTTGTTTGGATTTTATTTGTTTGTTTGCTTGTTTGTTTGGGAAGTGCAATGGCCCAAAAATCGAACCTGGGTCCACTGCATGGCAGGTGAATATTTTACCACTGAACTACTCCTATAACCTCAACTTGCTGATTTTCACTTTTAAAATATTAAATGCAAATTGCTTCAGGTCAGTAAATATAAAGGAGCCATAGATAATAAAAGGGTTATTGTTGTTATTTCATACCAGTGTTTACCAAAAGCAAATGTCACACAAATAACATTATCTATTTCAAACAAAAAATTTATCTTTTTTATTTTTCTCAAATGTTCAAAACTATAAGGAGGGAATATACATTTAAACAAATACTACTTAAATCATTCAGAAGTAATGTGCTAAATCAGTTTTTAAAAGAACCATCTTAGAGAACCGTTTAATGGAGAAATTCTTAGATAAACCTCTAGAAATTCTTAATACTTTCTTCCAAGGTAAACAGTCACCAAAAAAAAAGTGAAATTAAGCTTAAAAGTAGAGAATAAATAAAACAGTTGTAACTCAAACTAATTTTTTCAAATGACTGAATGAAAGAATAAATCAAACCAATATTCTAAAATTTGTATTAAAGGATTCAAGGAAAAGATGGATATATGTTCAAATACACAGATTCATACACATAATATATAAGAATGGATTTGACAAATATTTCCCATACCCTTGTGAGAAACTTTACTGAGAGATCCAAACAAAACCTTAAAATGAATATATGTTTATGCCAATGCACTTCAAAAAAGATAAAAAGATCACATAATAAAAATGTAGTCATCAAATGAAATTTAAGGACAATGAAAAATATTTTTAAGTGTTTTCTGGAAGAATAAATATTTAGAAAATTATTGAAACATAAGAAGAAATAAAATGCATTTCCTAATGCAAAATTATGTATCTGAAAATAGTAACAACAATTAAACATAATTCAGTTTCAACAAGGAGAGACAGATAAGTCCATGGAATGGTATAAATTATAAACAAACCAGTGTACACAGAAAAGGCTCTGTGGATCACAAGATAGCATTTAAAACACTAGACAGAAGACAGGTTTTTTCATTTAATTGTGAAAATAAACATTGTGAATATATGAACAAGTGGTATATCTATTCACTATTTAATAAAATATAAAGCCAGGTAGGTTCAAAGTGTTCAGGAAGAGTTCAAAAAAAAAGACAAAGTGATAAATGTAAGTGAGTTCATATTTATAAGCTTACAAATTGTTGGTGGCATGACAGCAAAGGCAGGATGAATAAAAGGAAAGGTAAAGGGATAGGACTCAATCTGGGAATTGAATATTTCATTTCTTCAAAACAACTAAAGCAATGTGTTTTATTGCCATCAACAATATGGTTAAATATTTACAGTACCATGATATAAAATATTAGTCATGTATCATATTTAAAAACTTCACACTAAATAACATTGAGAATAAAATTTTTATTTGTGCTTTTTTTTTGGTATGCTACATGGCAAGGCAGAGGTTGCATTTCCTTCCTTTTCCATGTGTGTATCCCCTTATTGCAATATCATTTGTTGAATTTTTGTTTGCTCAGTTTTCGTGTATTTGCTTGGGAAGTGAGCACTCCCAAAAACACATTTGGTGTTCAATTTTGTTGTGTATATGAAATGCTCTTATAAAAGCAAAAGGCTATCATACATTAGCAACACTCTCAAAAGGTATAGAAAGGTGAGCCAGCAAAAAATAATTAAGTCCAAAAACCACATAAATAAACTCACCAATCTGAATATTAATAGCAGAAGTGTAGAAAATGTGTCAAAAATGACTGTTCTCACACCCTTTGTTAGTGAGAGGATAAATTAGACCATTTGGAGAGCATAGCAGAAGATGAATATGAGCATTTGACAGACTTGCATTAGTCCTTTTACCCCTAAGAATGTATTTATTCTAATTAGAGAAGTGTGCAAAGATATCTGCTTAGCAATGTTTCTTGTGCTCATGTTGGTGATGCCAAGAATTTAGAAATCATCTAAAATAGATGGTAGATTATTCTAGGCTTGTAAAATATAACACAAGTAAAAAAGTAGGTATTTACTTCTCATTGTAGAAATCTATGATCAATACAATGATATGTAAGAATAGTAACTTAAAGAATAGAAAGTATGTAAACCCATTTTAATATAAAGTCACATTTTTACAGAGTATTGGAAAAATTTAAAGTTTTGCTCCATACTTAACATGGTCATTTTTGTGCAGACAGGCAGAAGATACATATATCTCAGAATAAGTTTCCCTGTGAAGGCCTATGGGACACCTGTGTTTTTCAACATATAAGAAGATTGCAAAAAGAAATTTAATCTTTCACATTGTGACTTGGAAAATGACTCTTTCTCCAATCTTACATGCCTTATGCAAATATGTAAGTCAAACATGAAACTTTTCCTGCAGGAAAGGTACAAGGGCACACATTTCCTGTCTTAAACTCACTCAGATCTTGAAGCTGTCATGCAGGCCAACACTGAAAAATCAACAACACCTAAGAATTAGGAGCTAAAAGAAGTTTAAATTAAATAATAAAAGTACACTGAAGTAAAATCCTTTTGATAAAACCCAAATAAAATCCAGTCCCTTTGGTCTTAGAGCAGTAAGTGAAGCTGAATTAAATTGAAGGGCCTAAACCTAATGAAAGAGGCAATCTTATTTCAGACTAGTTATTATGAGTAGGGGAATTATAGCCCTCCAGGCACAAATAAAGAGATATAAATATTTTTCAGTGAAGCAGGTTTTTGTCATAGGAGTCCTGTGATATCAGGGGCTTCTTTATAGGATTGCTAGCAATTTTCCAATCAAATGAAGAATGCTGACATATTCCAATAATGTAGAGAAAAAGAGTTGCCATACCCTCTGTGGCTTGGTGTCATGCCAAAACCCTGTGTGTCTGAGGGCTCTCTCTTGCCCCCTACATTGGAGACTCCTCTATTGCCTGGAATATACATGGCAGGACAGTGAGTTCAGGGTGTGTGGAGTCTGGCTGAGAAGCCCTGTCAGGAGCAAAGAGGTGTCGGAAAGACCTCAGGATATGTGCAGGGAAGGGCAAAGAAGATGACAGAGAAAACAAAGGGAAGAAAAATGTATTTCTCATTTCCACTTTGGAAATAGACATCAGTAAGATGATCCATATTAAATTAGTTATAGACACAGCAGGGTAGGGAAGAACTCTGTGATTTAGAGTTCATTGTTTCAGCATCTGCAAAGGACACAGACCTCATTCACCATCCATGACCGCCATGCAGAATGAAAATATATAAAAGCAAAAACTTATGTTTGGAGAAGCAAATCTGTGCTAGGACGGTCAATAAACCACTTTCAGCTTTTAACAAATGTATTAAGGGGGAAAAACCCACCAATAATTAAATCTCCAACCCTGTGCACACTGGGTTTCATTTTCAAAAAGCAGCCAGGATCATCTAAACTGCACCCACAGAGTGGAAACTGCAGAAGCAGGAGAATAAGAGTCAGAGGGAGCATAATACAAGCAGCTCCACACATGTCAGACAAAGCTTTTAGTCTGTGATAAAGTGTGAATCAAACTGGGTTAGTGTGAAACCAGCTGCCTCAAACTGTGCTTGGGAAAAATAAAAACAGGTGACTGACTGGTATGTTTCTGCCCACTGGGTGAGTGCCATAGAATAGTTTCCTCCCCTTGTCTGGGACTAGAGAAATCGTGAATACAAAACAAGTGAATACATATGGGCATTTATATTGGCATAGTATTTAGAAATGCCCTTAAATCCCTCATTATGCATTATAGAATCACCCTGACTTCTTTTTGCCAAAATCCTGTCCAACACCTCAGAGACAAAAATGCTTTGGGGCCACTTTTTACCTGGGGCTCTGCATCTGAGGCTCTGTGCCCAGGTGAAAAACAAAAGGAAAAACATGTTTGGTGATCAGTTTCTCCATCCCACTGGGACCTAAAAAGAAGAAGAAAATCCTAGGGACTAACCCCCTTGAGTCAACTATCTTCTCTAACCCATGTCAGTTTACTAGTATTATGTAAGGAGCTGAACTTTGTTGCAACAGAGTAAAATGGCATGCATGACAGGGTCAGCGAGTGCCCTGTCTCTAAAGAGGGTGCACTGAGCCCCCCAGCAGTAGGCGCTACAGAGCTCAAGGTGGCATAGGTCAGGTTTCAGAACCAGGCACAAATCACAGTTCTGTGGGAAACAATTAGTTCTTGTTCCATAATGTCACTGATGTTTCATGTCCTTTGATGTGAGCAAGCAGCAGTCATGACAAGTTTTCCTGTCAGGGCCCAGTCTTAGAATTAAACTGTGCTATAATTTGAACAAGGAAACCTCAATATGGAGAATTATTAACTATAATAGGAAATTGGAGGAATAGAGAATTGTACCTGAGAAGGAAAGAGGACTCTAAAACATATAAAAATAGACATAAGGAGCAGTTAATCCTATGATTAAGGTAGAGCAGCCAAGGAAGACCCCTTGCCACCTAGGGGTGACTGAGATCCACCCCTCATTGTGGGATGCACCGAAGTGGTTTCGTGTATGGCAGAGAAGTCTTTGGGGAGCTGTGGTGGTAGAACTTGCCAGAATTCTGCCCTCTAAGATGCTGAGAAAAGCTTTGCATGGAAATGCATCTCATAAGAAGTCTGCTACAAAGCCAGTAAAGAGGAAGTTGGTGAAGAAAGACCCTGGATATCATTTGGGGCTGCTGAGAATGATACACTGCACAAATTGTGCAGTGGAAAAGCAAAGAGAGCTTCAGGAACCTGCCATGTGATCACTCAGGAAGCAGAACTGTTTTCCTCTAGCAATGTTTTTGGAGTGTCTTCTACAGTCAAAGCTTCCAGGTTAACATCAAAGGCAAAACATTTAAAGGGCTCAGATCTATATTCACAGAATAAAGAGCAAATTTGTAGCTGAGGGCAATAAATTGATAATCAGAATGACAACTCCATGGAGTAGCTATAGATTTTCCTTTACCATTCAATAGGCCACAAAGAAAGCAGGAAGATTAAGACCTGCATTTGCTTTCTGCTGACTGGCTCTCTGGCATTTCCTGAATACTTCCTTCCTATTTAAAAGTTTTCCTCCTCACTTCACAGAAGTGTCATCAGCTCCATGTCTACATATTCAATATACCCTATATACATTTTTAAATATTTTTATTGTTAAATCTTCACAGACATGCATTCTATACATGGTGTAAAATCAACAGCTCACAGTATCATCATATAGTTGTGAATTCATTACCATGATCAGTTTTAGAACATTTGCATTACTCCAGAAATAGAAATAAAAAGAAAAAAGAGAAAAACTCATACATTCCATATCACTTACCTCTCCCTCTCGTTGACCCCTAGTATTTCAATCTACCCAATTTACATTACTTCTTATCCCCCATATGATTTATTTATTTTTATCCATATTTTTAAACTCATCTCTCCATATGCTGGACAAAAAGAGCCTCAGACACAAGGCTTTCACAATCATACAGTCTCAGTTTAAAAGTTGTATGATTATACAATTGTCTTTAAGAATCAAGGCAACTGGAACACAGCTCAAGAGTTTCAGGTACTTTCCTCCAGCCAGCCCAATACATCATAAACTGGAAAGGGATATCTGTATAATGAATAACTATTACCTCCAGGATAACTTTTCAACTCAGTTTGAAACCTCTCACCCACTGAAATTTTATTTTGTCTCATTTTCCTATTCTCCTTCTTGTCAAGAAGGCTTTCCTCAATCCCATGAGGCCAGGTCCCAGCTCATCCCTGGGAGTCATGTCCTACGTGGTGTGGGGGGAAGGACAGTGAGTTTACCTACTGTGTCATATTAGAGAGACAGAATACATCTGAGCAACAAAAGAGGTTCTCTGGGGTTGACTCTTAGGCATAATTTTAAATGGGTTTACTTTATCCTTTGCAGAAATAAGTTTCATAGGGGTAAACTCCAAGATCAGCAGGCTCAGCCTATTGATCTGAGTGCCCCCATAGCTTCTGAGCCTTTTAAAAATTCTCCAAATGGTGAGGTTGAATATTTCCTCGTTTCTCCCCACTCCCCAAAAGGACTTTGCAAAGACTTTATTCACTGCTCACATCACTCTGGGATATATCAGGACATCACGCTAACCTGGACACACCAACAAAATCTCTTGCCCTATTCAAGATTCTGCCTACTCAAGGGCGTTCAATTAAACCAGCCATAAAAATTAAATTAGGTGCTGTGCTATCCAAAATATAAATTTTGCACCAAATTTACATCTCTCCCCTTGGGCTCACACAGAAGTTGAAATTTTAAAATATGGATGATTACCCTGTATTCTGATGTACCTTAGTCCTATACATATCAGCTTCCTTCACAAATGTGGTCAAAGTCTGATTTTTTTCCAACTTTTTAATAGTTCTTATATAGGGTATTGCTGATTTTCACAGTTTCAAATCTCTAATTCTGAGTTGAAGTTGTCACATAAATACCTGAACTTTCTGGAAACAACCAGGTTATTACTGAAAAGGTGCTTCTTGACTCCACCATTTTATCTTTTAGATTTTATTTGTCAGATCTATATATTCTCTTCCCTCTTTCACTTTTTATCCTTTAAGTTACCCTTACTGTACCCTTCAATTCTGTGCCCTCCTCCAGACCTCTCTCTCCTGTCTTTTTTTTCAACTGGCAGAGCTTACTTAAAAGTTTCTTGTAGTTCAGTCTCTTGTTAACAAATTCTTTCAGGATTTATTTGTGAAAATTTATTTCTTATTTTTACTTTTTTATTAAATTTTTAAATAAAAAAATACCAAACAAACACAAACATTCTAACTTTTAATCACTCTGTTCTACATATATGGTTAATAATTCACAATATCATCTCATAGTTGCATATTCATCATCATTTCTTGGAACATTTGCATCTATTCAGAAAAAGAAATAAAAAGAAAACAGGAAAAAATTCATAAAACCATACCCCTTACCGTTCTTTTTCATTAGTCACTAGCGTTTCAATCTTAATTTATTTTAACATTTGTTCCCCCTATTACTCATCTTTATTCCATTTGTTTTACTCATCTGTTGGTAAGGTAAATAAAAGGAGCATCAGTCACAAGGTTTTCACATCAAACAGTCACATTGTGAAAGCTATATCGTTATACAATCATCTTCAAGAAATATGACTACTTGAACACAGCTCCACATCTTCAGGCAGTTCCCTCCAGCCTCTCCACTACATCTTGACTAACAAGGTGATATCTATTTAATGCCTGAGAATAACCTCCAGAATAACCTCTCAACTCTGTTTGGAATCTCTCAGCCATTGATACTTTATTTTGTCTCATTTCACTCTCACCACTTTTGGCCAAGAAGTTTTTCTCAATCCCCTGATGCTAAGTCCCACTTCATTTTAGGGGTTTTCTCAATCCCTTGATGCTGAGTCTCAGCTCATTCCAGGATTTCTGTCCCACGTTTCCAGGAAAGTCCATTCCCCTGTGAGTTATATCCCACATAGATGGGGGAGGGTGGTGAGTTGGCTTGTTATGTTGGCTGGAGAAAGAGGCCACATCTGAACAGCAAAAGAGGTTCTCTTGGGGGTGAATCTTAGGCCTAATTTTAAGTAAGCTTGACCTATCCTTTGTGGGGTTAAGTTTTATATGAATGAACCCCAAGATTGGGGGCTCAGCCTGTAGCTTTGGTTGTCCACACTGCTTGTGAGAATATCAGGAATTCAACTTGGGGAAGCTGAATTTTCCTCCTTTCCCACAATTCCTCGAAGGGGACTTTGCAAATACTTTTTTGTTCACTGTTCAAATCACTCTGGGATTTATTTGGGCATCTTTCTGGACAAACCAACAATTCTCATGACCTACTCAAGGTTCCATGTACTTATGGTGTTCAATTAAAGTGTTTATATAAGTTATATTGGAAATACACTAGTCAAAATATAAATTTTGTACCAAATAAACACTTTTTGCTTTAGTCTCATACATAAGTTAAAATTTTAAAATGTTAACTACAATCTATTTTCAGCATGCTGCAGTAATGACATTCCTGTGTTCTTCCTCAGGCAAAAAACTTTTTTAAATTTGTGCATTTAGTCATTATCATTATCCACTCTAGGCATTCCTAGATTATACCATCTCAGTCTTTATCATCTATCTTTATTTCTGATTTCATATGTGCCCCCAGCCCTCCTCCCTCTATCATTCTCACATTCAGCTTCATTCAGTGTTTTAATATAATTGTATTAAAGTTAGGTAGTATTGTGCTGTCCTTTTCTGAGTTTTTGCATTCAGTCCTGTTGCACAGTCTGTATCCCTTCAGCTACAGTTACGCAATATCTTACCCTATTTCTATCTCCTGATGGTCTCTGTTACCAGAGAAATTCTCCAAGTTTATTCATTAATGTCAATTCATACAGGTGAGACTATACAGTATTTGCCCTTTCGTTTTTGGCTAATCTCACTCAGCATAATGTCTTTATGGTCCATCCATGTTGTTACATAATTCATAACTTTATTTTGTCTTACGGCAGCATAATATTCCCTTGTATGTATATACCACAGTTTGTTTAGCCACTCATCTGTTGATGGACATTTTGGCTGGTTCTATCTCTTCCCAATTGTAAATAATGCTGCTATAAACATTCGTGTGCAAATGTCCATGTTTGTCCTTGCCCTCATGTCCTCTGAGTAGATATCTAGCAATGGTATTGCCAGGTCATTTGGCAATTCTATATTTTGCTGTTTGCGGAACCATCAAACCGCCTTCCACAGCAGTTGTACTTTATGACATTCCCACCAACAGTGGATAAGTGTGCCACTTTCTCCACATCCTCTCCAGCATTTGTCGTTTTCTGTTTTATTGAAAATGGCCATCCATTTTCAATAAATGGATGTGTGAGATGATATCTCATTCTGGTTTTGATTTGCATTTCTCTAATAGCCAGGGATGTTGAGCATCTCTTCATGTGACTTTTGGCCATTTGTATTTCCTTTTCTGAGAAGTGTGTGTTCAAGTCTTTTCCTCATTTTGTAATTGGGTTGGTGGTGTTTTTTTGTTGAGTTGAACAATCTCTTTATAAATTCTGGATCCTAGATCTTTATCTGATATATTGTTTCCAAATATTGTTTCCCATTGTGTAGGCTGTCGTTTTACTTTCTTGACAAAGTTCTTTGATGCAGAAAAGTGTTTGATTTTGAGGAATTCCCATTTCTTTCTTTCTTTCTTTCTTCAGTGCTCATGCTTTGGGTGTAAGATCTAGGAAACCTCCTCCTCATATAAGATTTATAAGATATTTCCCTACATTTTTTCCTAAAAGTTTTATGTTCTTAGATCTTATATTAGTTGGGGTTCTCTAGAGAAACAGAATCAACAGGGAACACTCACAAATATACGATTTATAAAAGTGTCTCACATGACTGCGGGAAGTTAGAGTCCAAAATCTGCAGGGCAGGCTATGACGCTGACGATTCTGATGGAAGTTCTGGTTGCAATTGTAAATGGAATTCTTGTCTTGATTTCCGCCTCAGATTGTTCATTACTAATGTATAGAAACACTACCGATTTTTGAGTGTTGATCTTGTAACCTACCACTTTGCTGTACTCATTTATTAGCACTAATAGTTTTGCTGTGGATTTTCAACATGTAGTATCATATCATCTGCAGACAGTGAGAGTTTTACTTCTTCCTTCCCAATTTTGATGTCTTGTATTCTTTTTCTTGTCTAATTGCTCTAGGTAGAACTTCCAACACAATGTTGAATAACAGTGGTGATAGTGGACATCCTTGTCTTGTTCCTGATCTTAGAGGAAAAGTTTTCAGTTTTTCCCCATTGAGGATGATGTTAGCTGTGGATTTTTCATATATTCCCTTTATCGAGTTGAGGAAGTTCCCCTCTATTCCTATCCTTTGAAGTGTTTTCAACAGGAAAGAATGTTGAATTTTGTCAAATGCCTTTTCTGAATCAATCAAGATGATCATGATATTTTTCTGCTTTGATTTGTTGATATGGTGTATTACATTGATTGATTTTCTTATGTTGAACCATCCTTGCATACCTGGATTATACATCATGACCAAGATGAATCTTTTTTGGTCATGATGTATAATTCTTTTAATGTGCTGCTAGATTTGATTTGCTAGAATTTCATTCAGGATTTTTGCATCAATATTCATTAGAGAGATTGGTCTGTATTTTTCTTTTTTTGTAATATCTTTGTCTGGCTTTGGTATGAGGGTGATGTTGGCTTCATAGAATGAGTTAGTAGTTTCCCTCCTCTCTAAATTTTTTGAAGAGTTTGAGCAGGATTGGTATTAATTCTTTCTGGAATGTTTGGTAGAATTCACATGTGAAGCCATCTGGTATTGGACTTTTCTTTTGGGGGAGTGTCTTAATGACTGATTCAATTTCTTTACTTGTGATTGGTTTGTTTAGGTCATCTATTTCTTCCTGAGTCAAGGTTGGTTGTTCATGCCTTTCCAGAAAGTTGTCCATTTCATTTATATTGTCATGTTCATTAGCATAAAGTTTTTCATGGTATGCTGTCATTACTTCTTTTTTTTCTGTGGGGTCAGTGGTTATGTCTCCTCTTCCTTTTCTGATCCTATTTATTTGCAACCTCTCTCTTCTTCTTTTTGTCAATCTTGCTAAGTGTACATCAATCTTATTGATTTTCTCATAGAACCAGCCCCAGGGTTTGTTGATTTTCACAATTGTTTTCATGTTCTCAATTCCATTTGTTTCTGCTCTAATATTCATTATTTCTTTCCTTTTGCTTGCTTTCGGCTTAGTTTGCTGTTCTTTCTCTCCTGCTTCCAAGTAGACAGTTAATTCCTTGACTTTTGCACTTTCTTTATTTTTGGTACATGCATTTAGGGCAATCAATTTCCCTCTTAACACTACCTTTGCTGTATCCCATTTTTGATGTGTTTTGTGTTTTCATTTTCATTTGCCTCGAGATATTTACTGATTTCTCCTGTAATTTCTTCCTTGACCCACTGGTTGTTTAAGAGTGTGCTGTTGAGCCTCCACATATTTGTGAATTTTCTGGCACTCTGCCTATTATTGACTTCCAACTTCATTCCTTTATGATCTGGGAAAGTGTTCTGTATGATTTCCAAAATTTTAAAATTTATTGAGACTTGCTTTGTGTCCCAGCATATGGTGTTTCCTTGAGAATGATCCATGAGCACATGAGAAAAAGGTGTATTCTCCTGTTGTGGGGCATAATGTTCTACAAATGTCTTTTAAATCTTGCTCATTTATTGTATTATTCAAATTCTCAGTTTCTTTATTGATCCTCTGTCTAGATGTTCTGTCCATTGATGAGAGTGTGAAATTGAAGTCTCCAACTATTATGGTAGATATGTCTATTCTTCTTTTCAGTGTTTTCAGTGCTCGTCTCATGTATTTTGGAGCATTCTGACTTGATGCATAAATATTTATGATTGTTATGTCTTTGTGCTGGTTTGAAAGGAAGCATGCCCCCTAAGAAAAGCCATGTTTTAATATAAATCCCATTTCATAAAGGTAGAATAATCTCTATTCAATACTGTATGTTTGAAACTGTAATGAGATCATCTCCCTGATTGATGAGATTTAGTTAAGAATGGTTGTTAAACTGGATTAGGGGATGACATGTCTCCACCCATTTGAGTGGGTCTTGATTAGTTTTGGATAATGAGAGATTCAGAGAGATACAGAGAGATTCAGAGAGAGCAGAATGACATAGCCATGAGAAGCAGAGTCCACCAGCCAGCGACCTTTGGAGCTGAAGAAGGAAAATGCCTCCCGGGGAGCTTCATGAGATAGGAAGTCAGGAGAAGACGCTAGCAAATGATGCCGTATTCACCATGTGCCCTTCCAGATGAGAGAGAAACCCTGACCGTGTTCACCATGTGTCTTTCCAGATGAGAGAGAAACCCTGAACTTCATTGGCCTTCTTGAACCAAGATATATTTCCCTGGATGCCTTAGATTCGACATTTCTGTAGAGTTGTTTTAACTGGGACATTTTCTCAGACTTAGAACTGTAATCTAGCAACTCATTATATTCCCCTTTTAAAAGCCATTCTTTTTCTGGTATATTGCATTCCAGCAGCTAGCAAACCAGAACAGTCTTCTTGTTGAATTGTTCCTTTTATTAATATGTAGTGTCCTTCTTTGTCTCTTTTAACTGTTTTACATTTGAAGTCTAATTTGTTGGATATTAGTATAGCTACTCCTGCTCTTTTCTGATTGTTATTTGCATGAAATAGCTTTTCCCAACATTTCACTTTCAACCTACGTTTTTCTTTGGGTCTAAGATGTGTTTCCTGTAGACAACATGTAGATGGGTCCTGTTTTTTAGTCCATTTTGCCAGTCTATGTCCTTTGATTGGAGAGTTCAATCCATTAGCATTTAGTGTTATTACTCTATGGGTAGTACTTTCTTCTACCATTTTGCCTTTTGAATTTTATATGTTATATCTAATTTTTCTTCTTTTTACCTTTACTCATAGTCTTCCTTTCTACACTCTTCTCCACAGCTCCCTCTTCTGTCTTTTCATATCTGCATCTAGTTCTACCTTTAGTATTTCTTGCAGAGTTGGTCTCTTGGTCACAAAATCTCTCAATGATTTTTTTGACTGAAAATGTTTAATTTCTCCCTCACTTTTGAAGGACCATTTTGCTGGATGTAGAATTCTTGGTTGGCAGTTTTTCTCTTTTAGTAATTTAAATATATCATCCCACTGTCTTCTCACCTCCATGGTTTCTGCTGAGAAATCTACAAATACTCTTACTGAGTTTCCCTTGTAGGTGATGGATTGCTTTTCTCTTGATGCTTTCAAGATTCTTTCTTTCTCTTTGTCCTCTGAAATTCTGATTAGTAAGTGTCTTGGAGTATGTTTATTTGGATCTATTCTGTTTGGGGTATGCTGCACTTCTTGGATCTGTAATTTTAAGTGTGCTGGTTTGAAAGGATATATACCCCCCAAGAAAATCCATGTTTTAATATAAATCCCATTTCATAAAGGTAGAATTATCTCTATTCAATACTATATGTTTGAAACTTTAATGAGATCATCTCACTGGATGATGTGATTTAGTCAAGAGTGGTTGTTAAACTGGATTAAGGGACTACATGTCTCCACCCACTTGGGTGAGTTTTGATTTGTTTATTGGAGTCCTATAAAGGAGGAAATATGTTGGAGAATGTGAGATTCAGAGAGAGCAACACTACAAATTAGAGAGTCCACCAGCCAGCGACCTTTGGAGATCAAGAAGGAAAATGCCTCCCAGGGAGCTTCATGAAACCTGAAGCTTGGAAAGAACGCTAGCAAATGATGCCATATTCACCATGTGCCCTTCCAGCCAAGAGAGAAGCCCTGACTTTGTTCACCATGTGCCTTCTCACAGAAGAGAGAAACCCTGAACTTCATCACCCTTCTTGAACCAAGGTATCTTTCCTTGGATGCCTTAGATTGGAAATTTCTATAGACTTGTTTTAATTGGGACATTTTCTCAGCCTTAGAACTGTAAACCAGCAACTTATTAAATTCCCCTTGTTAAAAGCCGTTCCATTTCTGGTATATTGCATTCTGGCAGCTAGCAAACTAGAACATTAAGTCTTTCATAATAGTTGAGAAATTTTCAGTGGTAATTTCCTCCATTAGTTTTTCTCCTCCTTTTCCCCTCTCTTCACCTTCTGGGACACCCATGACACATATATTTGTGTGCTTCATATTGTCATTCAATTCCCTGAGTTCCTGCTCATATTTTTCCATTTTTTCCCTTTATTTTCTTTTGCTTGTTGGATTTCAGATGTTCCACCCTCCAATTCACTAATCCTATCTTTGACCCTTCGAAATCTAACATTTAGGGTTCTCTTGTTTTTTTCAGCTCTTCTACTGTGCCTTTCATTCCCATAAATTCTGTGATTTGTTTTCTCACACTTTTGATTTCTTCTTTTTGTTCATTCCTTGCCTTCTTTATACCCTCCCTCAATTCATTGATTTGATTTTTCATGAGGTTTTCCATGTCCTTTTGCACATTCTGAATTAATTGTTTCAACCCCTGTATCTCATTTGAATTGTTGGTTTGTTCTTTTGACTGGGCCATATCTTCAATTTTCCTAGTGTGATTTGTTATTTTTTTGTGGCATCTAGGCATTTAATTACCTTAATTAGTTTATTCTGGAGATTGCTTTCACTTTTTTACCTAGGGTTTTCTTGCTGGATGATTTTGTTGTCTGTCTGTTCTTTGACAATCAGTTCAGGTTTTCCTGGACCACTAGCTTAAGTTTTGTTCAAGGGAGGAGAATTTTTCAGTTCTCATTTTCGTGTTTCTTGCCCTGCCTAATGGTGCCTTCCCCCCCTCCACCTTAGGAGGTTCTACTTAGATATTATAGGCCCCAGCCATCTTTTCCCAGACCAATCTGGCCTCCTTTCAGGAGGAAAGAGTCACCTGCATCAGTTTTCCCTGAGGGTGAGAACTAGTAGGTTGAAAGACTTTTCTGTGAAGTCTCTGGGCTCTGTTTTTCTTATCTTCCCCAGTGTGTGACACTTGTCTGCCTGTAGGTTCCACCAGCATAAGATGATGTGGTACCTTTAGCTTTGGCAAACTCCCTGCTGGCGGGGTGGTGGAGACAGAGGAGAGGTTGTAGGCTGGTTTTAATGGCTTCAAATTTCCAAGCCCTGGTGTCTGAATTCCTTGAAGGAGAGATTCCCCCTGAGTTGCACTTCACTGCTCCCCTGGGGAAGGCATCAGCTCTAGACAAGCTCTCAAAGAAGCTTGTTTCTGTCTATGCCTGGGGCAGTTACAGCCTGAGAACCCCTGCTGCTGTATCCAAAGGCAGCCAAGCATCCATAGAAACACAGCCACAAAAAACTCTCTCTCTCTCTCTCTCTCTTTTTTCTTTTTCCATCAGCCCTGCCACCTTAGCCCCAGGGAAAAAATCAGTGACCTCTGCTTTGATCAGTTTTATCTGTGCTGGGGGCCTATTTTTATTAGTCAGAATTTGTGAATTAATTCCACACTTGAAGAGTAGTTGCACTCAGCCCCTGCTGCTGGCAGTCTGTTTCCTTTTCCCTCTGGAAAGCAATCTGTGGGGGAGGGGTGTCAGCCACCATGACTTGGGGAACTCACGATTCTGGGGGTCTTGCAGCTGGTCCAGCTATTCCAGACTGGGGGTATGCTGTGTGTCTGATCACTGAGGTGGCCCCAGGAGCTGTTCTGTACTGTTCCTGGTTATTTAGTAGTTGTTCTGGAGGATGAACTAAATCCCACACCTTTCTAAGTCACCATCTTGGCTCCCTCTGTTTGTGAAAATTTTAATCTCTCCCTCAATTTTGAAGGACAATTTGGCTGGGTACAGAATTCTTGGTTGGAACTCTTTCCCTTAAGGAACTTTAATATATCACACCACTGTGTTCTTTCCTCCGTGGCGCTAGTTGAGTAGAACTCAGTCTTATGCGGTTTCCCATTTATGTAGTAGACTGTTTTTCTCTTGCTTTTCTCAGGATTGTCTGCTTCTCTTTACTATTTGACAGACTGATTAGTATGTGTCTTGGGGAAGGCTTATTTGGATTTATTCTGTTTGGAGTTCTTTGAGATTCTTTGACTTGTATACTTATGTCCTTTATAAGGGTTGGCAAGTTTTCTCCCATTATATCATCAACTAATCTTCTTAGCCCTTATTCTTCCCTTCTCCTTCTGGGACAGCAATGATTCTTATATTTGAGTGCTTTGTTTTGTCTATCATTTCCCTGAGATCCAATTAAAAATTTTCCATCTTTTTTGTCACTTGGTGTTTTCAGTGTTTGAAATCAGTTGTCTGTCCTCTAGTTCACTGAATCTTTTTTCTGTCTCTTCAAATCTGTGTGTCTCTAGTTTGTTTTTGATTTGGTCTATAGAGTCTTTAATCTCTGTGATATCTGCTATTTTTCTATTTATTCTCTCAAATTCCTCTTTATGCTCTTCTAGTGTCTTCTTGATCTCCTTTCTGTCATCAGCCATCCCATTTATTTCATTTAGTAGAGTTATGTGAGCATCTTTGATTAGTTGTTCCAATATCTATGTCTCCTCTAGTGTTTTAATTTGGTTATTACTCTAGGCTGTATCTGTCTTCATCATGATATGTTTTGAGATCTTCTGGTGTCTTCATGGCATGTAAATATCTTTATTGATTTACTTTGGAATTTGATTTCCTTCTGTAGTCTAAAGCCTTGTATTTGCTGGATGGATGAGGAGCAGGATGCAGATCGTGGGGTGGGGCACAACAGTGCAGTGATGGTTGCACTGCAGGTATAGGTGCAGGTTGGGTATCCTATGCTGACACTTGTGAGTGTGAACACCCAGCAGTGGGGAGGATGTGGCTCTGCAGGTTCACAGTTGTGTGGGGGGGGTGCCGTGGTGTGCACATATCTAGCATGTGGGGCCCTTCAGGTTCATGTGCAGAGGTAGGGCAGGGGCCCACATTAGGGCTGTGTGGGCTGGCAGCAGATCTGACCTGACTAGGCAGGTCACAACTTTCCCAGAGCTGGGAGGTATGACTGGGGACATTATGCATGCACAGATCAGGGAATGCAGTAATCTGATGTACCTGTGCACAGAGTTCAGGGGTGGTGGGGTGGGACTGTGCGACTGCATGAGCTGGGGGCAGGTGTAGCCTGGTATGGAGGTAAGTGCCCACAGACTTTATGTCCTGGTGACTGCTTGCAGGGGGCAGGAAATTGTTGGTAGGGTTTGGGAGGGGTGGGGAAGACTGCGCTCTCTTGGGGTGGGTTTGTGAAGTGGTTACACAAGCAAGGTTTGGCAGGCGGGGGACTTGGAGCTCGGGGAGTGGGGGCAGGTGATGGGGTTCAGATGCATGGGGAGTGGGGTGAGTCGTGGGTCCCAGTGCTGTGCTGGTGAGGGTAGTGCATTCAGGGAACATTGCTTTGGCTCACTTCTTATTCCCCATCGGTGCACTCCTGAGGGCTCCAGGCTTCTGTGTTAGGCTGTTTGCACCATCCAGATGGTCTCTGATTCTCTGCTTCTCAGTTCTTCAGCTTTAGCTACCAGGGCTTCCTATGTGGTGAAGAAGACCCTCCCAGGTCACTTATACCCTGGAATAGAGGATCAGTCACCTTCCTGTAACTTCTCTAACTGTTCCTTGGAGCAGGGTTGAACTTGATCTATAGCCAGGTTATATATAAAAAGTTCAGTGGTTAGAAATCCTGAGAAGATGTGACTGCTATAAAAACTTACAATCTAAGACCTTTTACAACAGACCCCAACCTGATAACCCATGTTCTCAACTTCAGTTCACCAAGTTTTTATATTGCAGTTTGTCCATATGTATGAAGCATAATAATATTTGCCTTTTTGTGTTTGACCTTTCACTGAACATACAGTCCTTAAGAATCATTCACCCAATTGTATGCTTCACAACTTCACTCCTTCTTGTGGCTGCTCAGTAGTCTTGCATGTATACACCATTGTTCCTCCTTCCATTCCTCAGAAATTGTACCCTTAGACCACCTCCATCCACTGTGAATCAGGAACATTGCTGCCATAAATACCAGTGTGCCAATGTCCATTTATGTTCCCAAGCTCAGTTCCTCCAGATAAATATTGAGCGATGGGGTTTCAGGATCATATGACAACCCCACCCCTAGTCTCCTGTGGAACCATAACATTGCCCTTCGAGGGGCTGCACCACTCAGTTTCCCTACTGACAATGAATAGGTACATCTCATTCTTCATATTTTCTCTAGCACTTGTTTCTCTCTGTTCAGTTTTAAACAGTTTTATTCACATATCATACAATCCAACCTAAGTAGGTAGACATGACTTCACCACCATAATCTATCTGAAGACATTTCCTTTCCTTCTATATGGAATCCATATCCCTCTTCCATGCTCCCCCTGGTTGACATTTAGTTTTGGCATAATGTCTTTGTTACATTCATTGGAAGCATAGTACAATGTTATTCTTGACTATGGACCCTGAATTGCATTGATTGTAGTTTTTCCCATATGTCATCTATTTTCAACATTTTGCAATGTTGACATTCATTTGTTCTCCCTCGTGCAAAAGCGTTTTTTATTTGTACGTTTAATTACCATCAGTGTCCACTCTAGGCATTCCTAAGTTATACCATCTCAGTCTTTGCCCCTTATCTTTCCTTCTGATTTCTACATGCCCCCAAACCTTCTCTCTTTATCATACTTACATTCACTTTCATTCGGTGTACTTTTTATTGTTCTACAATCAGGTTTGTGCTATCCATTTCTGAATTATTTCAATCAGTCCTAGTGCATATTCTGTATTTCTTCAGCACCCTATTTCTTTCTCTTGATAACCTATGTTCTTAACTTCAACTCTCAAATTTCACTCAGTGTTAGTTCATATTACTGAGACCCTACAGTATTTATCCCTTTGTTTCTGGTCAATTTCATTCAACATAATGTTCTCAAGGTGCATTTGCATTGTTGCATGTTTCATGACTTTATTCCATCTCATAGCTGCATTATATTCCATTGTATGCATATAACACAACTTGTTTAGCCACCCATCCTTTGATGGGCATTAAGAATGTGTCTGTCTCTTGGCAATCATACATAACACTGCTGTATTGTAAATATTGATGTAAAAATATTCATTTATGTGGTTGTCTTCTGTTCCTCTGAATATAATGGGATTGCTGGATTATATGTCAATTCTATATTTAGCTTACTGAGGAACCACTAAACTGCCTTCTAGAGCAGTTGTATCATTTTAGATTCCTACCAGCAGTGAATATGTGTGTCTCATTTTCGACGTCCTCTCCAGCACTTGACATTTTCTGGGTGTTTGATAATGGTCATTCTAGTGAGTGTCAGATGATATCTCATTGTGGTTTTGATTGGCATTTGTCTAATAGCCAGTAAAATTGATCATCTTTTCATGTGCCTTTTGATTATTTTTATTTCCTCTTCTGAGAAGTGTCTGTTCATGTCCTTTGCCTATGTTTTAAATGGGTTGTTTGTTTTTTGTTGTTGATTTGAAGAATCGCTTTATATATCCTGGATACTAAACACTTATCTGATATCTGGTCTCCAAGTATTGTTTCCAATTTTGTAGGCTGCCATTTTACTTCCCTGAGAAAATTCTTCAATGCACGTAAGTGTTTAAATTTGAGGAGTTTCCATTTATGTATTTCTTTTATCAAAGCTCGTGCTTTGGGTGTGAGGTCTAAGAAACAGCCTCTCATTACAAAATTTATAAGATATTTCCCTTCATTTTTTTCTAAAAGTTGTAAGGTCTTAGCTCTAATGTTTAGATCTTTGATATATTTTGAGTTCAGTTATTTCATTTTGTCAATTGTTTTTTATTTAAGAAAACAAACATTACACTTAGAACCACCAAAAATGAATATCTTAGTTAGTTTAGCCATAGCCATATTTAAATAAAATATGCATATAATCATTGTAAATCCTGTGTTTGTGAAGTAAATTTCCAAACCAATTAAAAAATGAGGCAACAAGAACAAAACTGATATATTCAGATAGCAAAGTTCTTAAATTCTAAGTATTAAACACTAACTTAGATACCATTTGATCAGCTGTTAAAACTGTGTTCTCAAAATATCAAGGAGAAAGTTCTTACAAATATCTGCATTATTTAGTAATGACCTATGTTACTAAATATTTTCCTGATTTCAGGTATGAAGATTTAAATACTTTAACAATTAACGTATGGAAATCTTAACTACCTAAAATGGCTGTCTTAGTTAGCTTACCCATAAGCATAATAAAAAAATTTAGGTAATCATCTTAAAGGCTTTTTGTACAATATGTTTCATAAACCAATTTAAAGTTAAAGTAGGGAAGGAAAAAAACTATAAATACAGATATCACGGTTACTTGCATTTTAAATATTAAATAGTATCTCAAATACCATTTGATTTACTATCAAAATTGTGCCCATTCTCAAAATATCAAGTAAAAATGATTACAACTTATTTTTTATAGCATGTGAGTTATGGATCCTCTCTCATTCTTTTGCAGATAGATATCCAGTTATCCAAGCACCATCTATTGAAAAGGCTTTTCTGTCCCAGGGGGTTTGTTTTCATGTGCTTATCAAAGATCAATAGCCAGTAGATGAGAAGGTCTATTTCTGAACACTGAGTTTTATTTCATTGTTCAGTATATCCATCTTTATGCCAGTGCCATGCCATTTTGACCACTGTAGCTTCATAATATGTTTTAAAATCAGGTAGTGTGAGACCTTCCACTTTATTTTTATTTCTCAAGATATTTTTACTATTTGGGGCATGCTACCCTTCCAAATAAATTTGTTATTGCTTGTTCTATTTCCTCAAAGTAAGTTGCTGGAATTTTAGCTGTTATTGCTTTGAATGTATAAATCAATATGGGTAGAATTAGCAACAATGTTTAATATTCCAATATACATGAACATGGTATGCCCTTCCATTTATTGAGGTCTTTCATGATTTCTTTTAACAATTTCTTGTGGTTTTCTGTGTATGGGTCTTTTGTATCCTTAGTAAAATGTATTTCTAAATATCTGATTCTTTTGGCTGCTATTGAAAATGGATTTTTCTTCTTGATTTCCTCCTCAGACTGCTCACCACTAGCGTACAGAAACTATCGATTTTTGGGTGTTGATCTTGTAACCTGCCACGTTGCTATACTCATGTATTAGTTCTAGTAGCTTTGCTGTAGATTTTGCATGTAGAGAATCATGTCATCTGCAAAAAAGTGACAATTTACTTCTTCTTTTCCGATTTGGATGCCTTTTATTTCTTTTTCTTGTCTAACTGCTCTATCTAGAACTTCCAGCATAATGTTGAGTAATAATGGTGACTAAGTGGGCATCCTGGCATTGGCCCTGATCTTAGAGGGAAAGCTTTCATTCTTTTCCCATTGCGGACAATGTTAACTGTGGGTTGTTCATACATTCCCTTTATCACATTGATGAAGATTCCTTCTATTCCTATCCTTTGAAGAGTTTTCAATAAGAAAGGATTGTGAATTTTGTGAAATGCCTTTTCTGCACCAGCTGAGATGATCATGTGCTTTTTTTCCCACTTTGATTTGTTGATGTGGTGTATTATATTAACTGATTTTCTTGTATTGAACCATCCTTGCATAGTTGTTATAAATCCCACTGGGTCATGGTGTTTAATTCTTTTAATGTGCTGCTGTATTCGATTTCAAGCATTTTGTTGAGTATTTTTGTTTTTATTTCCGTGAAAGAGATTGATCTGTAATTTTCTTTTATTGTAGTATATTTGTCTGGCTTTGATGTTAGGGTGATGTTGGATTCATAGAATGAATTAGGTAGTTTTCCATCCTCTTTATTTTTTTGAAGATTTTGAGCAGAATAAGTACTAATTCTTTCTTGAGTGCTTGGTACAATTCACATGTGAAGCCATTTTGTCCTGGACTTTTCTGTTTTGAGAGATTTTTGATGACTGATTCAATCTCTTTTCTTGTGATTGGTTTGTTGAGGTCATTGATTTCTTTTTGAGTCAAAGTTTGTTGTTCTTGCTTTTCTACATTGTCCATTTCATGTACATTGTTTTGCTTACTTGCAAAAAGTTGTTCATAGCATCCTCTCATTACCTCCTTTATTTCTGTGGCATCAGTGGTTATGTTTCCTCTTCCATTTCTGATTTTCTTTATCTGCATCCCCTCTCTCTCTTTTAATTTTTGTCATTCTAGCTTGGGGTCTATTGATTACATTGATTTTCTAAAAGAACAGCTTCTGGTTTTGTTAATTTTCTCAATTGTTTTCATGTTCTCAATTTCATTAATTTTTGTCAAGCTCGCTCATGGTTTATCAATTGTTTTGATTTTATAAAAGAACAGTTTCTGATTTTGTTAATTTACTCAACTGTTTTCATGTTCTCAATTTCATTTTATATCTACTCTAATTTTCCTTATTTCTTTCTTTTTGTTTGCTTTGGATTGGTTTGCAGTTCTGTCTATAATTCTTCTAAGTGAACACTTAATTCCTCAATTTTTGCTCTTTCTTCTTTTTTAATATAGGCATTTACATTAAGAAATTTTCCTCATAACACTGCTTTTGCTGCATCCATAAATTTTGATAGGTTTTGCTTTCATTTTCATTTACCTCGAGGTATTTACTGATTTCTCCTGTAATTTCTTCCTTGACTCACTCAATGGTTGCTTAAGATTGTGTTGTTTATCATCCATATGCTCCTGAATTTTTTGGCCCTATGCCTGTTATTGACTTCCAACTTCATTCCATTATGATCTGTGAATGTGTTTTGTATGATATCAATATTTTAAAATTTATTGAGACTTGATTTTCGCTCGGCATACAGTCTGTCCTTGAGAATGATCCATGATCACTCAAGAAAAACACTATCCTGTTGTTGTGGTGTGTAATGTTCTGTAAATATCTGTTAAACATTTATTGTTGTTTTCAAATTATCTCTTTCTTTACTGAGCCTTTATGTGTTCCATTCATTGATGAGAGCAGTGAATTGAAGTCTCCAAATATTATGGTTGAGGTGTCTATTTCTCCTTTTAGTGTTGTCAGTGTTTGCCTCATGCATTTTGGAGCACTCTGGTTTGGTGCATAATATTTATGATTACTATGTTTTACTGTTGAATTGCTCCTTTGATTTATACAAAGTGTCCTTCTTTATCTCTTTCAATTGTTTTACATATGAAGTTTAAAATGTAAGATATCAGTTTAACTACATCTGCCCTTTTCTGATAGTGGTCTGTGTGAAATATCTTTTCCCAAACTTTGACTTTCATCCTATATCCTCCATTAGTCTTTCTTCTCCTTTTCCTTTCCCTTCTCCTTCTGGGGTACCCACAGCATGTATATTTGCATACTTCATGTTGTCATTCAATTCCCTGAGACCCTGCTCATAAATTTCCATTCTTTCCTCTCTATTTTTTTGTGTCAGAATTCAAATTTTTCAGTCATCTTGTTTATTAATCCTTCTTTTGACTCTTCAAATGTATTGTTGTAGGTTTCTATTGTTTTTCATCTCTTCTATTGTGCTTAGCATTCTCATAAATTCTGTGATTTGTTTTTTCCATCTTTCAAGTTATTTTTGTATATCCAATGTTTTTATATCCTCCCTCAACTCAGTGGTTTGATTTTTGATGAGATTTTCCATGTTTATTTGAACATTCTGAATCAGATGTTTCAACTCCTGGGTCTCATTTGAAGTATTGGTTTATTCCTTTGACTGGGCCATATCGTCCATTTTCTTAGTATGACTCCATACTTTCTGCTGGCTTCTTGCCAAAGATGTCCTTAATTAGTTTATTTTAGAAACTGTTTTTAGTCTTTTACCTAGGATTTTATTGCCATATGGATTTGTTCTCTATCCATTCTTTGATATTCTTTGCCCCTAGCATATACTTAGTATATGCAACTGATCAGATGTTATCAGCTCTTATTGTTCTGTTTCTTTCCCTGCCTGTATCAAAACCACATTTCTTTGAGGAGGGTCTCCTCAAATATTATAGACCCCTGTCAAATTTTCCCAGACCAAACAGACCCACAACTCTGGAGGAACAATTAGCCAGGATCAGTTTTCCCTGGACCTGGTGTGTTGCCAGATTTTGCTATGAAGCTTCTAGTCTCTGTTATTTTCCCATCCTGCCGAACACATACTTGTCTGCCCACAGCTTCCCATTAGCTTAAAATGATGTGGTGCCTTTGATTTCCCTTTAGGGAATTAAGTCCTTTTACCTAACTGCTTACTTTGTCTCTCAGACAAGCTTAATTCTGTCCTTGATTGGGGTAGGGCTGGAGGCTTAGAGTGTCTCCAGTTCTAACTAATGAACTGTTAAGGAGTAAAACAAAAGAGAAACATAAACATAAAAAGTCTTTTCAGAGCCCAACCTCTGCTCCTCAATTTTGTCAGTCACGAGTTTCAGTCAGTACATATCTCTGTGTATTTCCAGGCTCTATGTGTCCCCTTTTCTTAGGGTTAAGCCCTTTTCTGGGATTTTGGGCTGTCCAACTCAAAAGCCTCTTTTTCTCCTGTCAGCCCCACTTCTTCTTTGCTGGGGCAAAAACTCCCATTCCTTTAGTGCTTATTTCATGTTTATCTGTGCTGGGGGCCTGTTTTCAGTAGTCAAAATTGGTTAATTAATTCTGCAATTGGAGCTTGGTTGATCTAAGCCCTTGCTGCTAGTAAAGTCTCTTTCCTTTCCCCTTGGGGACCAGCTGCTGTGCCTATGAGGGAGGGGTTCTGGCCTCTTTCACTTAGGGGGCTTGCAGTTCTGTGTTAGAGCTCAGTGGTTCCATCTGGTCTAGACTGGTGTATGCTGTTTGTATGGTCACTGATGTTCCCCCAGAAGTTGCCCTGTGCCATTCCTGGATATTTATGAGTTACTCTGGAGGACAAACCAAATTCCACACATCACTACACTGCCATGTTGCCTTGCCCTGAGAAAACAATTTAAAAGGCATTATTTGAGACTTGAATCTATTTTCCAGGAGGTGGGCCAAAGGTTTTTGTGACACAAATGTGGTGAAGAATATGCTTTCTTCAACAGGATTTTCTTTAATTAGTGACGCAGTTCTAAGGGCATTGCTCTTCATGAACATCAACTAATAACCATTTACAAAAACAAACAGAAGTAAACATTTGATTCACTCAAAGATGCGGGAATGGAGGCATGCAGGATTCAACTAACTAGTATTCTGCTAAATCTGTCATGTTTGAATGGTGACAGTCCCATGGAAGAAAGGATAGGCCACGTAACAATTCAAAGCTTCTAGTCCCAACCAAAACACAAATGGAATACTTCATGAATTTCCCTGCCATCCTTGCACAGGGGCCATGCTAATCTTTACTGCATTATTACAAGTTTAGTATATGTGCTTCCAAACTGAGCACTTACCTTTTTAATGTGGTGCTCAGAGTACTGGCCAGGAATCTTTAACAATAGGCTAAAACAAATAAATGTTAGTGGCCATGAAATTTGGAAATATATGCTTTGTGGAGATGAAAATTTGCCTTTCTAATTCTCTTGAATTTTGAAAATCAAGGCAGTTGTTAATTCTTTTACTGAAAAATAAAAAAGAAACCTTAAATATCATATACTGTGATGGATGAAGGTATGTAAATGCCATGCTACCTATAACCACCATTTATTGAGAGAAGAAAGGTTCTACTGGCCAATTACATGGATTCTCATTCACTCCACATTACTTCCTAAGGAGAGGGATTACATCATCTATTCTATTTCACTCTTGATTGAAATAAATCAGATCCTGCCTACGAGGAGATAAGCTGCAGTTTGAATATTTTCCAAATTATTCCTATCGTTTCCTTGAATGAAATCATTCTTAATAATATAAGTAGACAATAAATAGAAAATCACAACAAGCTATGAATAATTCATACAGATGTGAGAATGGTGCTATGAAAGCATGGAGGTGATAAAACAAGAAGGCTCATTGTGCTTCCCAGGTGAGATGGCACAAGCAGAACATACAATTGCACATGTGAATTCATCCTGATTAGAGGGTACAATAAGACACTTCAAAGGCAGAAGGGAAGTCTGCAGACAGGCATGCCCATCTAAGGCTGTAAAATGACTTGAGAATTGCAAGTAGGTTTTTATTAAATTTATGAGTGTGAAAAAATGATGTGGGATGAGCGTATAACTGAGATTGCAAAGGATCTTTTTTAGCCTGTTATTAGTTGTACATTATCCTAAAGATTAAGAAAAATAATTGTGCCAATTTTGGCAAAGAATTAAAATGGTAAAATTAATTTTAAGAAATATTACTTGTGTCTAACTGGTGTTGACTGGATGAAAGATAAAGACTCAAGTTACTGTTATAATATAGGAGTAACTGATTAAGATTTGAAAAGTGCAGAGCAAGTGAAAATAAAGGGAAGATGAATTTAAGAATATTTTAGGCACCATCATTACAGCTATTCTGAAGTTCTTCAAGTGAAAGTGTCTATACTTGATCACTTCTCTATCCCCAGAATAGAGCCAGGTTTTTATCTCCCTACAGCTTCTTAAAAGGTTTTGGGTGTTGAAATACTAAATCCAAGATATGATGCAGAGAAAGGAAGATGAAAGGAACATGGTGTTACAATGGTTTTGTGATGTGGAAAAAACCATGCTGGGAGGTATGCAACAAGGTGAATGAAACATGAGGATATTACATTGAGCCAAATAACATAGAAACAAAGGGATAGGTGTTGTATGGTGTTACTTAGAAAATACGTATAAGAAAATTAGGGTTTAGATTGTAAGATTTTACAGCAGTTACATATCTTTCTGAGCTTTAAGTCTTATTTCTAAAGGCTGAGATGCTGTGATCTTTGTGCATAACCTGTTATTTCCTTGGAACTTTGGGTACAACTTTCCCCAGGGTGATTTCTTTCTGCATCTCCAAAGGCCTGCTCTGAGCTGCTGGTACTGAGATGAGGTATGCTGAGTGGCTTGGGCTGTGCTACATTCA
Organism: Tamandua tetradactyla; assembly: GCF_023851605.1. Lineage (NCBI taxonomy): Eukaryota > Metazoa > Chordata > Mammalia > Pilosa > Myrmecophagidae > Tamandua > Tamandua tetradactyla. Next base: position 19,349,903 of record NC_135349.1, read on the forward strand.
GTCTCTCATTTAAGAACCACCCAGTTAAGTCAAACATCATTCATTGCAGCAGGCATGCCTCCTAGCCACTGCAGATGTAATCAGCAACAGATGAGGTTCACATGCCATTGGCTTATGTCCACAGCAATATAACTAGGTACCTTCACCTGGTCGAATTGACAATTGAATCTAACAATCACAGTGTGAGATGTGGATCCTTTTTCCTACTTTTACGTATTGATATTCAGTTTTCCAAACACCACTTATTGAGAGGCTGCTCTGTCCAGGTGGGTTGCCAGGTGGGTTCCTTATCAAAGATCAATTGCCCATAGATGAGATACTCAAATTGATTCCATTAGTCAGTATATCTATCTTTAGGCCAGTACCATGTTGTTTTGACCACTGTAGCTTCATAATATACTTCAAAGTCAGGTAGTGTGATACCTCCCACTTCATTTTTCTTTCTCAAGATATTTTTAGCTATTCAGGGTACCCTGCCCTACCAACAAATTTGGTTGTTCTTTTTTTATGTTTCTGCAAAGTAAGTTGTTGGGATTTTAATTAGTATTGCATTGAATCTTTAAATTAATTTGGGTAGAATTGACAACTTAACTATATTTAGCATTCCAATCCATGTCCATTTCATCTATGTTGTCTAGTTTATTAGCTTATAGTTGCTTATAGTATACTTTCATTAACTCCTTTATTTCTGTGGGGTCAATGATTATGTATTCTCTTTCATTTCTGATTTTATTTATTTGCATCTCCCCTCTTTTTTTTTTATTTTGTCAGACTATCTTAGGGCCCATTGATTTTATTAATATTCTCAAAGAGACAGTTTCTAATTTTGTTGACTTTCTCAATTGTTTTCATATTCTCATTTATTTCTCTCTTATCTTATTATTTCTGTTCTTTTGCTTGTTTTGGGTTGTTTTGTTTATTCTTTTTCTAGTTCTTCCAAGTGAACAGCTAATTCCTTGATATTTGCTATTCTTTTTTAATATAGTCATTTAAGACAATACCTTTCCCTCTCAGCACTGCCTTTGATGCATCCCATAAATTTTGATATGCTGTGCTTTCACTTACATTTGCCTCGAGATTTTTACTGATTTCTCTTGTAACTTCTTCCTTGACCAAGGAAGAAGTCTTACTGGTTGTTTAAAAGCCTGGAAACTCTTGATTAAATTATCTTCATGGAAATGTGGCATGCTCAATTGTGGGTGTGATCAGATGGAGATGTGGCTCCACCCATTCTGCATGGGTGTTGATTAGTTTACTGAAGTCTTTAAAAAGAGGAACCGTTTTGGAGAAAGTACAGAGCAAACAGAAGCAACAGAAATGACAGAAACCTCTGAGCTGACAGAAAATTCACAGCAGAGCTGACACAGATGCAGAGAGATGGAGAACAGTGACTCAGGTGTTTGGAGATACTTGGAGCCCAGTACACATTGCCATGAGATATTAAGCAAGCCAGAACCTCGAGAGAGCTAAGGGAAGCTGAGAGACGAAAACCAGTCTTGGATAAGGAAAGCAGGGAACCCCCACAGTAAAAGGGGCTGAAATCAATGGAGCCCAGGAACAAGGGACTGGCAGATGCCAGTCACATGACTACCTGTGTGACAGAGGTGTTCCCATCTTTCTTTCTTGAGTGAAGATAACCTCTTGTTGGTGCCTCAATTTGGATACTTTCACTTCCTTAGAACCATAAACTTGTAGCTTATTAAATTCTATGTATGTGTCACTCCAGTTCTGGTGTATCAGAACTGTGTATTCCATTCTGGCAGTTTGCAAACTAACACAGATGGCTATAATAAAAAAAAATTGGTTGATGCATATGTGGAGAAATTTGAACTGTCATAAATTGCTGGTGGGGATGTAAGTTGGTGCATCCACTATAGAAAACAGTTCAGTGGTTTCTCAAAGAATTAAACATAGAATTACCATATAACAGAAATTCCACTTGTAATATATACCCAAGGGAATTGAGAACATGTGTCTGCACAAAAATTTTTCCATGATGATTACAGAGACATTATTAATAATAGCCCCCAAATGGAAATAAACTAAATGTCCATCAACTGATGAATGGTTAAAGAATGAAGTACTATTCCACCATAAAGGGGAATGAGGTACTCATACATTGTACCACATGGATGAACCGTGAAACTTAATGCTAAGTTTAAAAAGCCAGATGCAAGAGTGTACATATGAAATATTCTCAAAAGGTTAATAAATAAAGATGAAAAATAGATTAGTAATTGTGAGGAGATGGGAGTGGATGGATGGATTTCTTAGCTACAAAAGTTTCTTTGGTGGTGATGAAAATGTCATGGAATAAGTAGAGTGATGGTGGTATAATTAATTGTACACTTTAAAATGGTTAAAATGAGGAATTTCATGATATGCTAATTTTATCCCAATAAGAATATATAAAAATTGTATTCTCTTGTAAGCTTCTCAATTTCTGTAAGATCACAGTGATGTCTTCTTTCTCATTTCTGATTTTGGCCTTATGTGTTTTCTCCATCTCTGACTGTCTCTTTCTCTCTCAATCAGTGTATTAATTTTCTATTGCTGCTGTAGCAAAGTTCCACAAGCTTGTTGCTTATCATTGCACAAATTTATTCTCTTACAGTATGAAGGTCAGAAAATGGAAGTGAGTCATACAGGACTGAAATCAAGGAGTTGGCAAGGCTGACTCTTTCTGGAGGCCCAGGGAAGAATTTGGTTCTTGCCTCTTCCAACTTCTTGAGGCTGCTAGCATTCTTTGCTGAAGACTGCCTCACTCAAACCTCTTGCTTTATTAGTCACATCAGTTTCTATTCTGTCATCAAAATATCCTTCTCCCCCCACTCCTTATCAGGACACTTGTGATTAAAGTGCCCATGAGATAATCTAGGATAATTTTCCCTTCTCAAGACCTTTACTTTTACCACATCTGTGAAGTCACTTTTATAGCAATTTAGGATTCTTATCCCTCCCCCACTTGGTACTATTGCTGTGTTTGTTTGCATATTGACTTACCTGAGCTATAGCATCTGCAAGCTCACATTTTGCAGTTGCTGCTGTCTCTCCTTAGTTTCTTCTTATTTCTAACATTAATTTCTGAGTCTGTCATCTTAAAGATGCAGCATAACTTAGTGGTCAGCTAACAATTGGTCCTTTAATATCATGATGCTGTGAGTCATCCACACTTTACTGTTGGGTATGTCTATGGGCTGCATAAAAATTCAATGTTCCAGGCAATTTTTAAATGTTGTGTTATTTTCCTCAATGTTAAAGCAAATAACATGCAAGAAATTGGCTTACACAATGGGAATTCATTAGCTAATGGTTCTGAGGCTAGGAAAATTCCAAATCAAGGCATTAACAAGGTCATGCTTTCTTCTGAAAGACTGGAATTCTGTGGCTGCCTGTCAGTGATCCTTCTTCCTGCTCCTAGGTCACATGGCAATGCACATGATGGTCTCTCCTGTCTTTTCACTTCTCTTCTGGGTTCCATTTACTTTCAACTTCTGGCTGTTCCTTCTGCAGCTTTCTTTTTTACTCTGTGACCTTCTCTAAGTGGCCTTCAGTAATAGGATTAGACCCATCCTGGGGCACACTTATCTGAAGTCACCTCATCAAAAGGTCCTATTTACAAGGGCTCACACCTACAGAAATGGAAAAGCTTTAAGAATATCTTTTTCTGGGGTACATAGCTCCAAATCACCACACATGTCTGCATTGACTTTATTTTCTGTTAGGTCTTCTTATAGGGCCCTTTCCAGTCTGTCTTGAGCTGTGTGCGATATGAGATACCTGTGCATCTTCTCAGGCTCTCCATATATGTAGGAACTTATCAAGGCCCATGCCTCATTCCCTGGATCTCCTTTACATTTCTGGCCAGATGGCTGGTATGATGCTTGCCTCAACATGTATCAAAATGACACAGAGCTGAAATGTTGGCATTTCCCAATATTTTGCCACCAAGATCTCAGATTTTATTCCTTTTCAAGCTTTTGTTCATCTCATAAGAGTGGCATATTTCCTTCCCTTGGGAGCAAATGTAGTTCTTGCAATGGTACAATGGGGAGCAAAAGGAAAAACACAACAATAGACAAACTTTAAAACTTTGGGAAATATCAACTGGTGAGCTACCTATGATTATTTCTATTGGATAAGATATGAACAAACTTGTTTTTCAGGCTTTTTTTTTGTCATGGGCTGACTCTGGGAATCGAACCTGTGTCTCCAACACAACAGGTAAGAATTCTGTCACTGAACCACCCATGCCGCACCCTCAGTTTATTTTTAAATCTAGTATTTTAAAATATTAGAAGCTTCTAAGAACTATGAAAAGTACATTTTAATAAAATGAAAACTTTTAAACCTAAATAATTTCTTTGATTTAGAATACTTTCCTAATGAAAATGTTAGTACAGAAATAACATTTGAAGAAATTGTGTCTATGTTTGTATACTTCTTTTTGGTCCATTTAATTATGGTAGTTTTAATTAATTATATTCTGCCTGTATGAATGGATTACATTTACAATTGCTTCCTTCCAGTCTTACTCTGTTGTGATAATGTTCCCATTTCAGGCAACTCCTGAAAAACATAAATTTTAATTGTTGAATTTTATTACTTCTTATGGAAATACAATTTCTTACCTAATGCTTCTTCAATATGCCACTGCCACTGTTTCTGTTATAAAATAAGGCAGTGAACACCACATCCTGAAATCATCGTGTACATCTTTTATAATTTTCTTTGATTTTTTATTGCTTCCTCAATGAAAGTGAAACATTTCACCTAAATGTGATAAAAAGTGCATTAACTTAGTGCATTTTAATAGGTTACTTGTTATTGGTACTTTTAAAGTAAAACTTGAAATTTAAATAACTCTTCAGAGATGTTTTTGTGTCTGTGGAGAGTTTTTTATTCTTTAAAATACAGAAGTGTACACACAGTGTATAAGTAATCAGCTCAATGAAGTTTCACAAATAAATGAAGCTATGGTACTCCCACTCCAACAAAGAGAAAGAACATTCTGCACCCCAAGTCTCCGTTGTGCTCCTTCCAGTCACTCTTCACCCATTATTCTGTCTTCATTCGAGATGAATTAGTTTTGCCTGCTTCTTTTTGGAGAGATACAATGTTTATTCATGAATCAGAAATCTCAGTGATATTAAGATGTCCATCCTTTCCAAAATTATTTATAGATTTAACACAATTCCCCCAAAATTTTTTTTGGGTATAGACTGATAAGCTGAACTGAGTGTTTTCATAGCATGGCAAAGTTCCTTGAATTACAAACTAAGTTTGAAAAAAGAAAACTGAAGTTAGTTCCCTGCCTTAAATAATTTCAAAATTTAACATAAACCCACTGTAGTCAAGACGATTTGGTAATGTTGTAAGGATAGACATATTGATTAATGAAACAGGGTAGCCTCCATTCAAAAGAGAACTCATAAATAGCTCTAAACATATATCGTCAATTGCTTTTTGCTAAGTTATCAAGCAATTCAATGGGAAAAGTATTTTCAGCAAATGGAAGGAATATTTTTGGCCACCTGTGGACAAATAATTATCCTTCTAGAGGTTTTCAAGCAGCTTTTAAGTTAGCTGCATAAATTGTTTCTCCAAAGCAGCATTTGCCTAACCAGACAGGTTATTTTCACTTTCTGATTCATGATTTATATTCCATTCCATATTAGCACTTGTTATAATACCCTTTCTAAGGACATTTTGCAAATACATCCTCTTAAGCAAGCTTTCCAAGCTGAAACTTGGACTGAACTTTCTCATTTAGTACTTTATTCTATTTGTATTAAGGTTTCCAAGGTTTTGCCCCCATTCATCCAGTTCCCTCACTTATTCCTTCCATATTTTAGCATCTTGAGAGAGTAGTTTTGATGGTAATGAAAATCAGGATTTTCACTCAAACTACCCACTAGCTGTTTCTAAAGTATGTTCTTCATGCTTCTGAGGTGTTTGAAAGGGTTTCAGAGCTTCAGATTCTTGGGGTTAGAAGACTTTTGTCTCCAAGGATGGAATTCAGCTTTGAATAAGAGACATGAACACATCTTGAAATGAAAAGGTTAAGAGTTCTGATTTTACCTCTTCTTTCCAAAGGTTATTTCATCCTTATTTAAGAGTTAGAATGGTTCAGGTTTCTATTTCTTGCTGTCAAACTTGGAAGTTAAATTTCTGCAGAGGTTTGACAGTGTCTCGTGATTTCTATTTTATTATTTTTATTGTGAAATATATCATATATACAAAACAGTAATAAATTTCAAAGCACACTGCAACAATTAGTGATAGAAAAGATTTCAGAATTTTGTGTGGCTTATAGTTCTACAATGTTAGGTTTTTCCTTCTAGCTTCTCCAAGACACTAGAGACCAAAAGAAATATCAATGTAATGATTTAGCAGTCATACTCACGTGTTAAATCTTATTTTCTCTGTTATGACTCCACTTTCCCCTTTGCTCTTTCTCCAATCTTTAGGGATATTTGTGCTATGCCCATTCTAATTTTCTCATGTTGAAAACGGTGTCCTAATGTGGATATAGGGATTGAACTAGTTGCTATTCTGGAGAGACTGGCCCCTTTGTGTTTCAGGACTTATCTGTCTTAGGTAATCGTCTGGAAGTTGTAGGGCTCTGGACATTAATCATAGTGCATGGAACCTTCAAGAATGTCAGGGAAAGCCCTAGGTATTCTTTAGGGTTGGCAGAAATGGTTTTGGTTGGGGTTTGGCAAACCATAGTAAACATTGATATCTAGAAGAAATTGCATAAGAATAGCCTCCAGAATAGCCTCTTGACTCTATTTGGACTCTGTCAGCCACAGACACCATATTTTTGTTACTATTCTTTCCCACTTTTATCTGGAAGGCATTGACAATCCCATGATGCCAGGGCAAGGCTCATATCCCACATCATCAGGGAAATTTTCACCCCTAGATGTCAAGTCCCTCAAAGGGGAGTGTAGGAACAAGGGTTAAAACAAGACCCACAGAATTTGTTGGGAGCAGCTGGCATCAGGGTGGTGGTGGCAGTAAACTGTGGAGATTGTTATGTAGAGCAGTCTGGGAGGAAGAGAATGTTTACCCCAAATGGTTATGTTAAGTATGAAGGCAGAGAGCACTGAAAGACAAGCACTCTGCTCCCTCAGGAAATGCATGCATGCCTTTTGTCACCCTGCAGTATAGAAGTAGGATCTCATTAAGAATAAAAAGATCTCTTGTCTGTTATGGCTGATCTTCAGACCCCCTGATCCCATCTGTCTCTTTTTTCTCATCATTCTTTAATATCCTTTGCACTCTTTTCCCATAGAAGCAACATCTGGTGCCCAACATGGGGCCCAAGGAAGAAGAAGACTCCAAAACAATATTGAAGAATCAAGGAAAAGTCTCCATTAGAGGGGCGTTTGTCCAGCTGATAGAAGAGGACCAGAGTCATATTGGTAAGTAAGCATTTTCCTTGTAGCATCAGGGTAATGGATAATCACAATAGATGGCTGGAGAAGTGTGTTTGTGCATTAAAACATTGTTAGAAATTACAGGGGTCTCAGTGAAGACTTCAGAGTCACTAGAGCTCTTTTCTTCAGTACAGAAGAATTGCTATTGGTTTCAGCCTTAAGGCCATAATGTTTTAAATCTTAACCAATGGAAACTAGTTATGAAGGCTTTGTGGTGAGCATAACAAAATGGGGGAGATATTTCTGTTTCTATGTGGTCATTCTGTTCAGTCAGGCAATGAACCACCTAGCCCCCACTTTCTTTTAAACTCTGTGTTGTGTTTTTTCTCAATCTCCCACTGCCCCTTCTGACCCTGTTTGGATAGTTGCTTGAGCTGGACTTGTCAACTGGTGCCCAGACAGGGATATGATATGGAAACTCCTAAAGCATAAAGTGAAGAGATGCTTCAGGGACATCCACTACAAATACTACAAAGAGCTAATAAGAGCTACAAAAGGGAAAGGAGCAAATTGGAGATATTTCCAGGTAGGCATAAAACATGGATATTCAGGTTCAGCAGAAAGGAAACTCTATAGATCTATGCCATCCACCAGAGGCACAAAATTCTCTCAGTCTCAATTAGAAGCTTTGCTTTGTCATGTACAGGATTATCCCCCATGGTTTTCAGAAGAAAATACAGTTAATCCTCAAACTTCAGCAAAAATAGGGAAACAATTAAGAAACAGATATGAGACACTTAATCTTAAATGTACTCCAGTATGCACTTTTTCTCAGCTATCCAAATATATCCTCAGCCCACTGCTGACATAACACTCCAACCCATACCTTTAACTTGGAAAACTTAATGAGCCTTTGTGGGTTGAGCAGTAGTCCTTATCTATAGAAAAGTTAGAGGTTCTAACTCAGTTAGTTTAAGAACAGTTTGAAGTGGGACATATAGAAGAATCTCATAGTCCCTGGAATTCTTCAGTATTTATTATAAAAAAGAAATCAGGAAAATGGAGAATGTTAACTGATTTGATAATGTAGTGTGAAAACCAGTAACAAAGCTGCAGGCCTCCAGGAACGTTCCATGAAATGAGAAGAGGCTAAGATTAAGGATCCATAGTTTCAGGAAGCAGGTTTTATTTGCTATGGCCATAGGGCTTAGCGAGTAGCCTCTGAAAGTCTGAGCCCTGAACAAAAGGCAATCTTAGCTTTTATAGACTCTTTGACATGTTAAAGACAAGGTAAACAATTGGCTGATTTAAGTTGAGAATGGCTCAAAGCTGAACCATTAAGGGAGGGGTCCCCACCCAAGAATATCTTATCTTGCCTACTTGCAGCTTCACCAGTTCCTGAAGGCTAGGGGAGGGGGTTTCTATCCCAGGAATGTGTCTTATCTCGCTTGCCTGCACTTTTACACATTCCTGAAGGTCAGGAGAGGGGGATTTGGGGATTTTCCACAGAGAGTACAGCTGAACTAGAAATAGGGAAAGGCCTTCCCACTACAATAAAAGTTAATGCTGTAACTCAACCCATGGAGTCATTACAATCTGGCTAATTCCTAAAAACTGCTCTATTATTATAGTTGATTTTAAAAATTGTTTCTTTATCATACCTTTAGCAGAGCAAGATAAAGAAAAATTAATTTCTGAGCTTGTTCTTCATGAACTGCCTTTATATAAAAATTCACATATGACTGAGTCAGAAAATATTCAATAGGAACAATGCCATGCTGAACAAAGTCAATACTCATTAATGGCTCCTATGGAATTGTAACAGATTTGTCCCCTAAGGGGTATGCAATTCAAGATTATAGTTCTGACTCAAAGTGTTATGTTAAGTTACCTTGGTTTAATCTAAATAATTATTCTCCTGAAATTTATACCAATGCTACACATAAAATCTTGTGACAAGGAATGGGAATGATAGCCCCATCTCCTTTTGTTAACTTAAATCCTCAACAAACAGCAATTTGGAAACTGGCCATGAGTTTAGCTCCTATTCAAATTTCAAAATGAAACATATTTTAAGAACTTTAAAACTGAAAACTCTTATTAAAAAGCTATATATTGATGTTTCAAATATGCATTAACTAAAGTATTTTAAGTATTTAGCATTATTCTTACAAATTTAATTTTGATTGTGATTATATGTGGTAAAATATTTGTTTAGAATAATGACTTAAGTATAAAAATATAAAAGATGCATTTTTATTAATAGGAAAAAGAGAATAGTTTTATCCTAAGAGGAAATGAATAACTGTTAGAAAATGAGAAAAACATAGGACAAAGTCTGAACTAATATAATAATTGCTGAGGGTTTGTAAAAATGAAAATTGTGGTCAAAATCAAGAAAAATTTAGTGAGTTTAAAATGACAATGTTTTCTCAGACTGTTAGCCTGTTCTAATGAGAAGATATAAAAAATTATTCCAAATAATCAGTGTAATTTATCAAAATAATTTAGGTTAACTTTTATCATGTTGTTATCTGTATAAAAACTGATTGTTTCCTGGGTATCATTATACTGGCAAAAAAAAAAAAATCCCTTTCTTTTCTTGCCCCGAACCAGGTGGTTTAATCTATTAATCTTTGTAATATTGCTGTAAATGAATCTATTACTTGCTAAATAATATTCAAATCATATAAATACCTAAATTCCTTTCAGCCAAAATATTTAAATGCTTTGTCCAGTGTTTATATAAACTACATAAGTATAAACTGAATTTATCCCCAAATAACCATTGCTTATGTTGGGAGCAAAGCAGTTTAGAGGGTTGAATGCAAGGAAAAAATATACTTGTGGAGGGTGTTCTGTTCATCTGATGTTGCCATTACATGTAGCTGATGTTGCTATCTCATGACCTTGGTAAGAAACAGTTAAAATGTGCACTCTAGCTGCGAGGACTGGCTATCCACCCAGAAGGAGATATAGTTTAATAAAGATATCTAGGTCCCAGGAAGCTCTTACTGGTCCCTAGTCAGTTCCCAGAGGACCCAACTGGGCCCAGTCCTGTAAGCAAATTGGAATTAGGCCACTATTGTGGGGAAATATCATAAAAACTGCATGCAATAAATTTAAAATCACACAAAAAATGCACAGGCAATTATAAAGAATCCACATTCCTGTATTCCTTTTCAATCAATCCAATGAATTCATTTTTAAAAATCTGGTCATTTACTATGGGTATGTGTCACTATTGACACTCTGCTTTCATTTTTGCTACTTACCACTTTAAGAATCCTTAATTATGTGTTACAGAACCTGTTTGATATTTTACAAGGAGATTCTGATTTATTAAGCAATAGACAATTAACAGCTGCAGCTGAACAAGAATTACAATTAATTGAACAACACATTCAAGAAGGACAGCTTGTTCAAATAGATCTAGAAAACCCTCTTGATCTTATTATTTTCCTTACTGTGCAATCTCCCACAGGCCTATTTTGGCAAGATGGTGCTTTAAAATGGATTTTTTAACCAAACAATCAACAGAAATGTTTAAATACATATCTGTAAAAAATCATTTCTTTAATAGCCAAAAGTCATCAAAGATATTATCAATTAAAAGGTGATGATCCTAATCGCATAGTGTGTGATCTCACAAAGGACCGTTGGAGGCTAGAAGGAATAAATATTTTTATCATCTCAATCGACATTTTCTTCTTTTTCAGTGAAAAATAACATATATACAAAAACAATAAATTCCAAAGCACAGCACAACACCAAGTTGTAGAACAGATTCAGAGTTTGATAGCACTACAATTCCACCATTTCATTTTTTTCATAAGGTGTACAAAGAATAAAACGCAGTGCCACATATGCTTTCTCTTCCCCTTTGCTGGTATGTGGAAATACTTGTAGCATGTTTTATTGAAACAGCTCTGCTATGAATAGAAGTCTTTAATTTTATTACTGCCTTAATATCTGTAAAAAAAAACTGAAGATCTCTTTTGCAAGTGTTATTATTTCTTTTTTTCTCCCTTTATTAGAGAAGTCGTGGGTTTACAGAAAAATTATGCATAAAATACAAGATTCCTATACACCACCCCACCACCAACATTTGCAATTGTGTGGAATATATTTTGCAAATGCTAGCTTATTCTCTTAATAATTGTACTATTAATTAAAGTCCATAGTTTTACACAAGATTCACAATTTGTATAATGTAGTCCCGGGAGTTAAAAACAAATTCTGTTGCCCATATACATTCTAATATTTCCCCTTCTAAATTTATTCAGATATACATTTCAGTGCTGTTAATTGTGTTCAAAACGTTGTGCTACCATCAACACCATCTACAAAACATTTCCATCATTCCAAATAGGAATGATCTATACAATTTAAGTCTTTTCTTTCCATTCCCTCTCCCCATCCTCTCCCCTGATGACTTATATTCTAGATTCTGACTGTATGAGTTTGCTTAGTTTTATTGTTCCAAAGCAGTGAAATCATTCAGCATTTGTTCTTTTGGGTCTGGCTTATTTCACTCGACATGATATTTTCAAGGTTCATCCAGGCTCTTATATGTATCAGGACTTCATTCCTTTTTAATGATGAATAATATTCCATTGTGTGTATACATACAGAGTACATTTACACACTACAATATATACACACTACATTTTATTTATCTATTCATCAATTGATGGACACTTGGATTGTTTCCATCTTTCGGCAATTGTGAATAGTGCCACTAACAATACTGGCATGCAAATATCTGTTCGATTTCTGCTTTCAATTCTTTTGGGTATATACCTAGGGCATAGAATTGCCAGGTCATATGGTACTTGAATACCAAGGAACTGCCAAAATGCCTTTCACAGCAGCTGCACCATTTTATATTCCCACTAGCAATGAAAGAATGTGTTCCTTTTTCTCCACACTCTCCTCCAACACTTATTATTATTGTTTTTAACAGTAGCATTTTAATGGGTGTAAAATGGTATCTTACTGTGGTTTGGATTTGCATTTCTCTGAATGGCAGTGATTGTAAATCCATGCTTATAATTTAGTAGGGAAGACAGACAATTCAACAAATAGTTCCATGGGAGGGTCAAAATCCCAGTTCTCTAAGTGTATATTTTTATTCTGACTTGCTAAATAAAATACATGATAATTGTTTTGTAGAAGTCATCCACAACTTCCTCTGGAGAAAAGCTGCTGACAGCTTAAGGAGCACTTACCTGCTCATAAATGGTTTCATTTTGTCTTCAGAACAGCCATCCATGGGAAGTAGCAAGGGTATTACCAGAGAAGGGTGTTTCTGGAAGGAAGGCAGGGAGGGTGGGATCCACAGTGAATGGACAAATCTGGGAATGCCTTAGGTCTATGGAACTTAGAGTATTTCCTGCCTGTCTTTGAGATCAGCAATCTGGTGTGAGCAGCTGCAAGCCTCTATGTACTCCGGGGTCTGACTGTCTTTCTTATCCTGGACCATATGTCCACCTTCACTAGAAGCTTAAAACACCACATCCACATAGCTCTTCATCCCGGGGCATGCTATTCTCATTCTCTTCACTTCCCCGGAATGACTGACAGGACCACCATCTCTGAAGGACAGGGCTGATGCACTGCAAATATTACTTGTGTGAAATATTCAAAGCTTAGAAATGGGTTGAAAATTGAGATAGGATGAAAGAGCTTGTGAATTACTTACTGTATTTATTCCTTAAGTAGAGCATATGATTAGCATATGACCCAGTGATTTCCACTCAACAGAAATGTTGCACTAGATAACAAAAAACATAGCACAAGATTCAACAGTAATTCTGATCCTATTCTTGAGAGTCTAGACATGTCCAAAGTATTATTAATTTGAACAGAAATATATTTCACAAAATATATGTTATAATTAGTAGTGGTAAAATCTTTGCAACATTGTAACTAAAGCAAGAACTCTATCAAGTAGCCTAAACCATCATAACTCTGATACAAGATGCTAGATAATGTAATGAATCCTAGAAATAAATATGACAATAAATATGTGCAATTAGTGAAAAATAAAAACTTTGTATGTGTTCACTATGAAATATATCCAAGTATTTCAGACCAGTTTGCTGGTTCTGTAGGAATCAATATACAAAAACCAAACCCTTCTTTGTACATCAAAAATAATAAATAAAAATTAACAAAAAATATGACTTCAAAATATAAAAATGCATATGATACTCCCAAGAATTAGTTGAACAAAATGACTGGATGGGAGCACTAGCTTGCATTTTAGTTCCAAGTATATTTGACTTTCCTTAGAAGAGGATTTCCCTTTCCTATCCTATTGAACTCATACTTGACTATGTGACTTTCTGTGTCCAATAAAATGTGAGCAGATCCAAGCAGAAGTTGCAGAAACCATATTTAGAGTCTCAAACATTCTTTGTATTCTCCTTCCAATGGTAGCAGTGTCCTAGATCAGAGCTGCTTTTTAACCTAGGCTGCAGAATAAAGAGATAAATATAATGCTTCAAGATTTATAATATAAGAAGTAAATAAATAAATCCTGCTGTTGCAAACCCTTGAAAGTTGGAAATTTTTTTCATACACATGCAAAAAGATGAAAAATCTAACTGATATAGCAATTTGTATTATTTGAATCATATGAAGTTGCCTTTTCACAAGTCAAATCTTTTTGAATATGAGCAATTCCTATGAAGAGGTAGTTTCTTTTTAATTCACCTATCTCTAGATTAAAAGGGCTACACCTAGGCATGATGTAGAGATTATCATGAGACCTGATGATATTATTGATGGGCACTTCCCATTTCTTTCCTTTCCTTCCCATTTCTTTCTTTTTCCTTTAGGGTATGGATTCATGTGAAAGGGAGGGAAGTAAACATTTGTGACCATGGGGCATTCTGCAGTAATTTTTATTACTGGCATCAGCTGTTTCTTTCCTCTGTGTGGGATACTTTTATTCACCCATGAGAATGACAGTAAATTTGGTCTTTTGACTTGCTGTTTTAGTTTGCTAATGCTGCCAGAATGCAGTATACCAGAAATGGATGCATTTTAAAAGGGGATTTATTCAGTTGCAAGTTTTCAGTTCTCACACCATAAAAATGTCCAAATTAAGGCACTGACAAGAGATTTCCTTCACTCAGAAAAGGTTGATTCTGTCTGGAACACCTCTGTGAGCTGGGAAGGCACATGCTGGCATCTGCTGGTCCTTGTTCCTAGTTCCCTTGTTTCCAGCTTCTGATTCCAGTGGCTTCCCCTCTATGTGTCTGTGGTTTCTGACTTAGCTGCTCCAGGACAAAACTGTGGAGTTCACCTCTTAGCTTAGTATCTCATGGAAAGGCACCTGGCAATGTCTGCTGGGCTCTGGTTCCTGTCTAGCTTCTGTTGTCTCTCTCACTGGAAATGGGTATCTGCATTTTTCAACGTCCTTGGCTAAGCTTTCTCCTTTAGCACTCCAAGTATCTCCTTTTAAAGGACTCCAGTAAACTAAACAAGAGCCATGTCTCCATGGGAGTAATCTAGTCAAGAGATCACACTCACAATTGGGTGTGTCACCTCTCCACAGAAACAACCTAATCTAAAGTTCCCACCTAATAATATTGGATCAGGATCAAGAGAACATGTCTTTTCTGGGTCCACAATTACAACAAGAAAGCTAACATTGGCCAATGAAATGTGAGCTCAAGAGGTACATCCTCCTTTAGACAGAAGGTTTGCAAGTCATGGTGTGGTGCTGCCATTTTTCCTCTACCTCTGTGACAACATCAGCATTTATAAGAGGGGGCCTGAGTGCTGAAGTGGGGACACTGACTGATGGACTTGTAAAATGAACATCACTTGGGGAAAGGTGGCTGATGCAATTAGTATGAAGCATATTTAAATAGCGAGATGCACCAAGTTTCTGAATGAAAAGTTGTAATGAAGTACATATAGGTAAATTCTCCCCCAAATATATTTAATACTCAGGACAACTATAAAAATCAATATCCCAACACTATTTTTAATGACATTTCTGGATGATTTTCAAGTAAAAGAGAAAAGTTACACAAGGCAAATTCGAAAAGAAAAGCAATGGGAGAAGACTTGTGTTACCAGCTATCTAAACCTACCTGACGTTAAGATAGGTTACATCAGTGAATACAGAATCAAATTCATACATATATATACATAAAGTTTATGTGTAACAAATGAAATACTGCAAACTGACAAGAAAATGAAGCAATAACTCATGAATACTCTTGTAGGAGTTGGCTAGTATAATTGGGAGATGCTTAAATTTGAGAGATATAAATGAAGAAACAATGAAAATATAGGGACTATACCATGGATTCGTGAGTTAGCAGGAGATCTGATGACCTAACAGCCTACAGTTCTGTCTCCTAAGTCTTTGTACATTGAGGCATTTAAGTATTCTAACAAGGGGAGGTAAGGTCATTACAATTTCCATAGCAAGTATAGGCAGAAGGGAAGGGAGAGAGAATTATCATTTGGAAAGCAGGTATATGGAGAAACAATTTACAGATGTAAAAGAGTGAAACTGTGCTAGAATCAGTTAATGGTTGGTTTTGAGCTGATTCAATTTCCTCCATCAGCGTTAGGGGTTTGCCCTTACAAGTTTCTAAAGTGAAAAAAAGAAGGATAAAAAGAGTACCAGATTTTAAAATCACAAAGGCACAAGATAAAATTGACTTTTGACTATATACTACCATACCAGAAAGTCAAATATGAATATTTATAAATGATTCATTAGTTATAATAATTTGTTAAATCCAAACTTCTTGGTTACATGACTGTGAGTTGTTAACTTTACCCTATGAAAAAGAAAGGCGAGCCAAATGACACTTGAAAACTGTAAAATTCATATAATTCCCATCTTGTTATCTCATACCTTACTAAAGGAATAATTTAAATCGATTTGGAATCCCACCTATCCAAGACATTAATGTTTGCTCATCGCCCTGCAGAACGCGTTTTATCCCTTATCCCCATCAGGGTGTTCCTCTCGGGCCTTAGCAGTATAATGTAGCACTTGGGAGCAAAGATGCAGCCCAGGAGCCCAGCACTGGAGGCCAAGATGGAAAAGACCTCCACAGCCACCATGACCTTCCCTTTGGAGCTGTGGTAGACAGGAAGGAAGGTGACCCAGACACTACAGAACACCAGCATGCTGAAGGTCAGGAGCTTGGCTTCATTGAAGGCATCAGGCAGGTTCCTGGCCAGGAAAGCCAAGGTGAAACTTGCCAGGGCCAGAGCACCCAGGAACCCTAGGACACAGTAGAAGGCAGTGACAGAGCCCTTATTACACTCAATGATTATGCTGCCAGGCTCAGAGTGAGTGTCTCTGTCAACAAAAGGGGGAGAAGTTCCCAGCCAGAGTCCACAGAGAGTCATCTGGATCAGGGAACAGGTGGGAATGACAGATTTAGGGGCCCCTGAGGCCAACCACTGCCTCATCCTTCTTCCTGGGGTTGTAGCATTGAAGGCCAGAATCACAGTGAGAGTTTTAGCCAAAACTGTGGAAATAGCCACTGTGAATACAACTCCAAATGCCAATTGTCTGAGGATGCAGGTGGCCATGTTGGGACGGCCAATGAAGAGCAAGGAGCAGAGGAAGCACAGGAGGAGGGAGATGAGCAGGATGTAGCTCAGAGTCCGGTTGTTGGCCTTGACTATGGGAGTATCTCGGTGTTGCAGAAAGATCCCGAGAACTGCAGCAGTGAAGAGAGAGAAGCACAGAGCTGTGCAGGCCAGAGCTGTCCCCAGAGGGTCTCCATAAGCCAGGAATGTCACAACCTTCTGGATGCAATGATCTCGCTCAGTATTTGGATAGTGAGTGTCTGGACACTTGAAACAGTGATCCATATCTATTGAGAAATTTGAGATGTTGATGTCACCTATTTGCTAACAAATATGCACTGTTAAACAGGAAATGTTTTTTAATTAAAACCACTATGTTTATTCTTTTTTATGTAAACAATGTTTCTCTTGATTGCATTTTTCTTTTATTCCATTTTTTTTCACGTTATTGAACACCATATCAGTCTTTTTGTATTATAATTACCTCTAGTGTCATAACTTGGATTTATTATGTTAATGCCCCAAGCATTTATTGTGAAACTGCAGTGAGACAGACAACTTTATGTTCTATGATATAGAAGTGATCAAGGCTAGACCATTTCACTTGAAGACTTTAGAATATTATCTTTATGGTGCCTGATAAATAATTAAATTCATCTTCTCTTTATTTTCACTTGCTCTACCTTTTTTCTCATGTGAATCACTCACTCCTGGAATGGTAACTTGCATCTTTATCTCTCAACCAATCAGTACTAGTCAGACACCATTAATATTTCTTAA
Organism: Tamandua tetradactyla; assembly: GCF_023851605.1. NCBI lineage: Eukaryota > Metazoa > Chordata > Mammalia > Pilosa > Myrmecophagidae > Tamandua > Tamandua tetradactyla. Next base: position 19,367,647 of record NC_135349.1, read on the forward strand.
AATGAAGTCTTATTTTATTCTTTTGCCTATAGTACCACAATGGCTGTCCTTCATTATTAGGCTAATGTCTAAACTCAGAGCAGGCTAAAAAAGACCCTTTGCCTTCTCAGTTCCACCCTCACTCTAGTTCATCTTTTCACACTCATAAGTTAGATGCAAACCTACATGCAATTCTCTATTTACTTTACACCCCTAGACTGGCATGCGTATGTGCAGACTTCTCTTCTCCCTCTCCAAGATTCTTGTCATTCCCTCTACTCAAGATGAATTCACACCTGTGATTACAAATTCTGCTTCTGGAATCTCACCTGGGAATTAGCCTGATCCTGATGGTTATCATATCCCTGCTTTCAGAGCCCTCTTCTCACACCTCTATGAGCTTTTCATACCTTGTTGTGATTTTCTCTTTATTTACCTATTTACATTATTAAGGATGTGAAGTTACAGCCTTGTTTAGTTCAAAAAAAAGATATGAAGGAGTTAGTGAAAAGGAGCCTCAAAGGATGCATATTTCCTTTTAGGCATGTGATCTGATTTATTTCAGTCAATCATAAAATGGAGTTGATGAAATCTTCCCCTTGTAGGATGCAATGTGGGGTGAAGGAGAGAAAGTACATATCATCATCTTGAGGCATCTTTCATCTCTCAACAAATGGCAGTTATAGGTAGCATGACCTTTCCATACCTACTGTGAGTCATAGAGAAGGGCATTTAATGTTTTCTTTTATTTTTCCATACAAGAATGAACTACTACCTGCATTTTCAAAAAGCAACAGAATAAGGAAGTCAATTTTCACCTCCTCAAAGTACAGATTTTCAGATTTTGCTGGCACTAATATTTATTTTTTGACTAAGAGCATCTCGTTATCAAAAATTAGCAGCACTTTGTTATTAAGCTAATGTCCAAGCTCATAACAGGTTAAAAAAGACCCTTTGCAGTCTCAGTTCCACTCTCACCCCAGTTCAACTTTTCATACTTTAAGCTTGCTGGCTAGTGTTCTGAGCACCATCTATGAAACATAATAACACACTTGTGTGCCTTTAGATGAGCAAAGTATTTGGTTTTTATGTAGTCGAGTCTGTTTGTAAATTTCATTGGTGTTTTTACCATTGACTTATACTTAGGGAATTAACACTCAAGATATTTGATTAATATCTACTTTCTTCTTTCTTTCCTGGTTTGTTGATGTTTTAAAATGGGGAAAATGCATATGAAATACAAAAGGAAAAAATGCACATGAAATAAAATATTTCTGTTATTAGAACAGAAATTTTCCTGGTACTTAGCTCTGATATGGAAACTTGAATTTTCAAATGTATTCATATTTGTAAATGCAGTGCTCAATATAAATAAAGTCAGTCATGATAGATTAAAATATTCACTTAGGCTGGGAAAAGTTCAGCTTAAAGTTATCCTGGGTGCATTACTCTCCATTTTAGGGTAAATTGCCTTTGAATGTGTTTGTGTTTTCAAAGTTAATGGTAATTTAGTATTTTCCAAAATTTTTCTTTAAAAGGAAAGCATAATCCATTTTGTAAATTCCTAGCATAAAAAAGATGAAAACAAGAAACCCAGCTTATGTTTTCTTTCTAACACTTGCTTAAAAGAGGAGAGGATATAAATGAATTTTGTCCCAATTAACTATCAAGTTTTCCTCATAGCAATGAATACCTAGTATGCATGGTAGATGAAGTTCACTCTTTTAGTATCAGTGTAATACTGAAGAAGTTATCTCAATTTCCTTATCTAGAGGATGTGAATGATAATAGTGTGTCCCTCCTGGAATTGTGAGGGTTGAAAGTGTTAACATATGCAAAGCAATGGAAATAATGCCTGACACATATCAAGTGTTATCTAAGCATTTATTATTATTATTCCTTGTCTTACCTGTTGATTTATAACCTGGCATTACAATTGAGGATCTCTGTAAAATTTCATGACTCTGTGAGTGTCTTTTGTGTTAATATCTCACTTCTTAATTTGTCAGTGTTTTTAAAGCACACTTTAATATTTGTAATTTCAAGCCCCTGTTTTTCATGCTTGTCAAATGCTTTGGATATATTTTCTGATTAATCTTTCAGGTAAATTTAGAATCCAGTTATAGACTAAATGTTTATTCTAATGACCATACAAAAGCATTTCTCTTACAGATAACTTAGCAATATTTGATACATTTCTAGTTAGGTCACTTCCAAGCAATTCTCGAGCCAACTACAAACGTCTCTATAATATTCAATATTTCTTTTCCAATCAGACATGCAGACTTCTTATGAATTAAATATTAGAAATATTAATTATTGTTGTGGCACTAAATGTAATCATTTTCTACCTTTATATAAATGATTATTAAAAACATATACTATCTGCTAATTCTTCTGAAAGTATTTGGTTCCTCACCACATCCCTAAATTATATTAGTAAATCAAATAACTTCATATTTTGATTTCTTGATGCACAGTCATATTACCTGTCAATAATATTAATCTGTCTTATTTTCTCTACTCATCATTTATGTTCTCAACTCTTACTGTATTGAGCACATCTTTCAAACCAATGTTAAATGATAATGGTAGAATCAACATTATCTTTTACTAGGCTTTAGAACAATATTACAACCACCTTTAATGAAATGTCTTCATAATAATCTATGTATCAGGAGGTATCAGAAACAGTATTTCATCCATCTTCATTCCTAGACTGCAGTAAGAAAATACTTCAAACTGGGTAGCTTAAAACAGAACTTTCTTGTCTCACAGTACCGGAGACCAGAAGTTCAAAGCCAAGGTGTTGGAAGGGCCCTGCTTCCTCTGGCCCCTGTAGGGCCTCTCATCATATGGCTCTCTTCTCACTTTGTTGCACTAATTCCCTCTTCCTATAAGAACCTCAGTCATATTGGAATAAAGACTTACCCTAATCCAGTCTGGCTATGTCATAACTAATACTATCCTCAGAGTATCTTTCCAAATAATGTCAAATTCACCTGATCAGGATTTAAGACTCGACCATGTCTTGGGGAGTCACAATTCGACTCCTAACACCATCCAATTACTCTTACATTATTTTACTTTCTTTTTTCAGACTTAAGTGTTCTTCTAGTTGAAATTAGGTATCAAGTGCACAAAAACATACTAGTTTCTTAGGGGTTTCACTACGGTTTTTGTCATTTTATGAATGTTCTTGATAAATATTCATGGCTGTTTAAATTTCATAGTTCTTGAATTTTTGAACAGTTCAGAAATTTGGTACAACATTAAATAATAACAATAGGAGTACTGAAGCTTTTTGTTTTGCTACCAAATGTTATTTGGTGTATCCTTTTCATGTTTTCTCATTTAATATGATATCTGTGGTCCATGATAAAAAGTTGGTCCATGGCTGCTATAAAAAATTACCACAAAGTTGGTGGCTTAAAACAATAAAAAATTATGTTCTCACAGTTCTAGAGGCCAGAAGTTCACAACCAGTATCACTAATATCAAGGTCTGGACAGGATTGTGCTCCCTTTGGAGGTGGTAGGGAGAACCCATTCTTTCTTTATTCTGCCTTCTAATGGCTGCCAGCAGTTCCTCACTTGTGGCTGGTTCACACTGACTCTTGCTCTTCTGCATATATCACATTTCCCTCTGCCTCTCTTATAGAAATTGTGGATTTATAGCTCACCTGGAGAACCCAGGAATTTCTCTCCATTGCAAGGTCCTTATCTGAGTCACATCTACAGAGTCATTTTTTCCTTATAAGTTAATATTTTTGTGTTCCAGATGTTGAATGTGATGTTTTTAGTGCACCACTATTCAGTCTGCTACAGATGGTTATTGCTTCATTATTGTTTTCTGTCCTTTTACAACAATGGTTCCTAACACCTACATGATCACTGGTGATCAAGCTATATGGAAATTCCCTTTGAATTCTTTTAATATTACAAAAGAAATTGAAATGTCATTTATATGAACGCTTCAAAGAAAATTTCCCCCTCATTAATGTGACATGCTCACCCTTCAGGATATAATTCAAATACATTAGTCTCTGGAAGAATTTCCTGAATTCTATAAACAAATTGAAAAAGAATCATGTTTTGCCCCTCAGGTTCTCTGCAGCGGAATTTTTACTGTGGTGATTATTGGAAAGCCTTAGGATGAATTCACTTATAAATTTACTGTTCCCAATTTTCTGTAATTAGGAAGAGGGTAAGAAATAATTATTGAAGGTAGTGTAATTACATTCTGCATTTTGCTGAGTATCTAAAACAGGTTGTAGTACCACATTTTCTTATTCATTAAATCACTTCATATTCATTCATATGTTAATTATAAGGGACAGTCTCTAAATACTTACTATGGTCAGAAATGGTTGAAAGTACTTAGGAAATGTAAGTGATAATAAGTGCCTTAGACATGAGTTAGGGAAGATGAAAAAATAATATTCAAAGATGGAGGCAAACAGATATCAAAAAATATTTCATTGAAAAAATACCTGAGGTGTGTCTAAAACATGAAGAGGAATAAGCCAGATGGAAGCAGAATGTCATTTGAAAGGGTAAATTTTGATGTCAATATGAAAGTCTTGTATAATTGAATAAGTAACTGAGAGAAAGATGTGGAGAAGTTCTCTGTAGACCTGTACCTGTTTCATTAGAAATTTCATTTCCTGAGCAGGGGGTGCAGACAAAGCAACAGACAGCTTTTCCTTCTAGAGCAGTTTTCCAGAATCCAGGGTTGCAACTATTGCTGCAAACAGAATGGGGTGTCTATAGAAAATCAAAGGACAAATATTAATCATATACAAACTACAATGTTATCCTGTTGACTATCAACAAAATTCATTAAAAATTGCATTTAATTGGCTGTTTTGAAGAACTCACATACTTTATAATATTAAATACAGCCAATTTGTTTTTCTCTTGCTTGATGACTAGTTTTCTTCATTTATTTATTGTAAAATTAGTAAGCAAAATTAATCAAGTTACTAGGTAAACTAGACACATGTAAGTGATCCTCTGGGGCATTAAGGAGGTGGGGAATCTTATGGCAGAACTCTTAAAATTATTTACGTGGGGCAGTGTAAATTCAGCCTTAAAACTGTCTCCCACCTACCTCTCTGAAACTGATGGCCCACTCTATCACCTCTTCATTTATGGAGAAACCGTGACCACGTGGAGCTTGTGGAACAAACTGTCCTACTTTCACCTGTAATCCAATTCCATGAGGAAAACTCACATAGTTGAGAATATCATACGTGGACTCAGAGATTCTTTTGTCATGCAAAAATATCTGCTCACCAGCACTGTTGTTAAAATGGACATTCTTCAGAATGGAGTGGAGCTACAAAAGATGCATAGTTATGTGAATAAAGAGAGCTTGGGTTTGGGGACACCTGAATTAGATCATATCATTGAAACTTGTTAGATATATGATGCCGCAAACCTCTCTTAATCTCTTTAATCCTTCATTAAAACTTCTTCCAAATTCTAAGGAGTATTAGTAAAGTTATGCACATGAAGCACATGTTGAACTTAATATCATATCAGTATATATCCTTGAAGTTTGTCTTAAGGACAGGAGATCAAAGTATTTTTTGACATAAAGATTCAGACAAATCTTGCTTGTAAATATTTGAAAGAATTAGAGTTTTAGTTTCATCTCCAAAATAGATGTAACAATGTCTGTTGCCTAAACTATTGCAGAGTTAAATGTTACATTTTATAAATAAATGACCATAACAACTAACAATGAGAAGACTGTAAGACCTGGTCCAAGCCCTGTTTCCACATAACGACAGCACACATTATATCCAGATATAATTCAGGTTGGAAAGTTGTTGAGGGATATTTGTTATGCAGTGCATTGTTTTAGATTCATTGCTGACTCTATTCCATTTCTGGCATGCCCTGTGCCATCTTCCTGGTGAGCATTTCTAGAGATAACCAGTTTGACTCAAACCAGGTGAGATTCAAGACCCTTTTCAGATAGTGAAAAATCACAGGAACTTCTTGGTCTCTAACAAATAATGCAAAGTATAAAATTCAACTTAGGGACTTGGTGGGCTTCCAAATTAAGTTATGACTATGCATGTGAAGAGACTAAGCATATGTATTGTGTTCATGAAACCAAAGTGTTGTAAAATATTACCTGCCATGGTTGAAACTTGAGATTATTTCCTATTCCTATAGATTGGCTGTCCACTGATAAAAGAAGTATTTCATGCAGTGATTGGGCCAGAGCATACACAGCATTATAGACATAGTAACTCCATTCAGACATGGTTGTGTCAAACTCATGCAAAGGCAGAGACTCCAAGGAGGCATTTGGTATACAGTCCTCCAGCTTGTCACAGTCAGATTCAGAAACTTTACAGCCAAAATGTATAAACCATAATTTACCAAGATAAAAGTCTTCTGGGTATTTGGAAGGATTTGCTGTTTGGAGAAAGTGTTTGAAGCCAGGAATCTCTCTATGGTGGTGAGAAAATGATAGTGTCCCATGGAATGTGTCAAACATGGTCATTTTCTCACTGCTGGGAAAATTCCATTGTGATGTGGTGATCCAGACTTTCCATGTCACAACACGATTCCATCTATCAAAGATCAGACCTAGAAATGAATCTGTGTCACCATAAATGATCACAACACTTGCTGATGAATCTTGGATTCTGAGGATGTAATTCAAGTGCATTGGATAATCATATCTGTTAGTGACAGCGATCATTTCCATAAATGCCACACAGACACCATTTCTATCCATCTCTCCTCTCAATTCTGACACAATTCGAGTACCTTTCATATCTTCCGATGCAACCAGCCCGACCCATGTCCAGTGGAAATGCAGCAATAACAACACCATGCCAATGGGCAGAGAAGCATCTGTGGGAGCCATGTGATACACTGATGGAAAGTGGTTATTTTCATGTAGAAGAGGCTCAAACGGGCCATATGTAAGCTAAAAGATGAAAGAGTTCATCATATTGAGTTCAGTGGCAGTAATCTGAGAAAGAATATAGCAGTGAGTTCCAAATAGGAAATTTGACCACCCTTAATTTTTATTTAATAAAGTGTAGAAGAGAATATTTGCTCATATCAGTATCACTGCAACATTTATCTCTGAACATTCTCTGGGAAAATTTATTTCATTCTGGTACTTTTGTTGAGATGCACAGTTTCCACAAACTCCTATAAACTATCTCCCATGAGGTTCTGCATATATTTGTTCTTCCTTCCTAAGGTTTCTCCCTATTCTTTTGTCCATGAGAAATAAAAGTTACACACACACACACACACACACACACAGACACACACACAGACACACACAGACACACTTCTATATATTAGTTGTACTCCCTCATTTAAATAAACATATTTTTCTCTTTCATTCCTCAGCCCTGAGAATGACTCTAGGGAAGTCAAGTACTCATTCCTTTTCATGCCACACCCATCCTCACCTGTGGAAATTTATAGAGTTCCAGGAGTGTCCCCATTTGAGCAGGAAGTGACCAAGTGATTCCTGTAATAACTGCTGCTGACTTGCCTTTTCTTTCACATGAATAATTAGGGATGGCCTTCCCAATGCCAGACAGCCATATCAGGCAATTCTCCAATGTCTTTGCTTCACTGGGCAAAGCATTATAAAGATCAAATCCCAGGGACATGTTGGGTAAAAGATGGGGGTTGTTGTTGATATTCTCAACAGCAAAGATGAAAGCCAGAACATATTGGTAGTGCTTGGAGAGAAACCTGCATGGAGATCATAAAGATTTTTAAGAAAAAATCTTAGATCTTGTTCTTTGACATTGTCCCTAGTCAAGGATTCAATGATTACCTTGGCTGGAGATTGGTTTGCTTGCAACCTTTTCTATGTTCGTCAATACCCGTCACTCCTGTCACCCTTAGCATATGATATTAATATAAGTAATACAATCCCAAAAATATGTGTCCTAAACTTACTGCCAAGCATTCTGAAGGTGGATGTCAGTATACAAAATAGGGTGAGATTAATAAAGTTGTAGATCAGTAAGTGTTAATATTTCAGATTGGTCTAAATGGATTCCATCCTCATACCCATGATGTATTTTCATGCTTACATTTAAAATATTTCAGAGAGTGGCTGTAGCTTTAACACCAGGTACAAGGGTTGAGGAATAGTGGGAGACATTTTGCTGACTGTCAATGGAATCATGACATTTAAGCCCCAAGACCTAGATAGTATGAGATGTGGCTGGGGTATTCAAAAATAAGAATATGAAAAAGATGGAAGGGTCCAGCAAGAGGCCATCATTCAGATACTTAAGCCTCTGTCTGGCTCAGACACTCAGGGATTGGCAGATCTAAAAGTCAGGATATAGGAACAAGGTTTCAGTTTCCAGGTGGAGAATTTGGGAGTGAAGCACATGAGTCAGTGAGAGAAGCACAGAGAGACAGAAGTATGTGGTGATACTGATCTATGCCTCAAAGGAGTGTAAGAAATTAGAGAGATGTGGTTTCTCAAACTTTATCACCAGTAAAATAAAAAAAAAAACAATTGGGAGAACAGGCTTTCCATAACCAAAAGAATAAATTAGGACACCTCTTTCACTTCCTGTACAAAAATTAGCTCAAAATGGATCAAAGACCTAAAAATAAGAGGCAGTAACATAAAACTCTAGAAGAAAATGTAGGGAAACATCATCAAGATGCAGTGACAGGTGGTAATTTCTTAGACCTTACTCTCAAATCACAAAGAACAAAGGGAAACAAAGAAATGGGACTTCTTCAAAGTTGAGCACCTCTGCACATCAAAGAATTTTGTCAAAAAGGGCAAAGAGGCAGTCCACTCAATGGGACAAAATTTTGGATAGCATATATCTGATAAGGGGTTGAAATCCAGATTATAGAAAGAAACCCTGCAACTCTACAAAAGAAGACAAACAATCCAAATTAAAAATGGGCCAAAAACATGAATAGACATTTTTCCAAAGAGGAAATACAAATGGCTAAAAAGCCCATAAAAAGATGCTCATCTTCACTGCTATTTGGGAAATGAAAATTATGACCACAATGAGAGATCTGTTCACATCTATTAGAATGGCTACTATTAAACAAACAGGAAACTGAAAACGTTGGAGAGAATGTGGTGAGAAAGGAACACTTATACAATGCTGGTGGGAAGGTAAAATGGACAGCTGCTGTGGAAGTCGTTTTGCAGTTCCTCTGAAAGCTGAGAACAGAGTTGCCCTAGGTACTCGGTGTACACACAGGAGTCCTGAAAGCAGGACAGGAGCAGATATTTTTCCACCACTATTCATAGCAAGACTATTCACAACTGCCAAAAGATGGAAACAATGGAAGTGTCAATCAACCAATGAATGGATAAAAGGAATGTGGAATGCGATGGAATGTTACTCAGCAGCAAGAACGAATGAAGTGCTGAAGCATGTGACCACATGGATAAACCTTAAGGACATTATGTTGAGTGAAATAAATCAGATAAAAAAGGAAAATTATTGCAAAATCTCACATATAACATTTTGTTTAAAATGTCATAATTTTAAACTAGGTTGAATTTCAAAGAGTGAAAACAAACAAAGATGGTAGCACATTATTGCCAGCATAAGTAACAGTGTTGAATTGTGTATGAGTGGGGTTGATAGGGGAAGTTGAGTGATATATGTCACCAGAAGGAAAACCAAAAAAGTTGGGCCAGTCTATCTCAGTAAATCTTGTGGTGGATGCTGACTGTGATTAACAGTACAAATGCAAAAACTTTCTTCCATGAACAAGAACAAATGTGTGAAAGTATCACATGGAGCTATTATTAGAGTGGCAGTTGAGAAAATATGGACTATATCTAACAATAATATCTTAGTATTCTTTCATCACTAGTAACAAATGTTCCACACCAATGCTAGGGATCAGTGATAGGGTGTGTGTGGTATAAGCATTATAGGATATTCTGGGTTTTCTCTCTTTGAATAATGAAAATACTCTTAAATGGATTACGGTGAGGAATGTACAACTATGTGATAATAGGGTAGCCACTAATTCCATACTTTGGATAGAGTGTGCGGTGTGTGGATATATGTCAGTAAAATTGCATTAAAAGGAAAGTTGGGGGTGCAAGTGTAATTCAATGGTAGAATTGCTACCTGAATTAAAAATTGCATTAAAAGAAAAATATATATTAGTGTCTCTGGCCAAAGAAAAGCCTGTAGGTCTTGCCTGGTATGGGCCACTTAATGGTAAAAGAGAGTAGTAACATGATTATTTTAAGTCTCTTATCTAAGTTCTTTTGCCCTACTATTTACACATGAATATATTTTAGTTTTGTTTATATTTATTTATGTGTACCTACTTGTTTGCCAATGCTTTTGTTGGATATTTTTCCTTTTTAGCATTTTTCTCTGGACATATTCCTTTTTTTCTCAAGTATATACTTTAGAAGTCATGGATGCATTCCTCTTTCATATTTTGCGGATTTCATAAAAACTTTTAAGCAATTAATTCATTTTGCTTTATCTTCTTGGACATGATGTTTATTTTCTGTATCTAGACTATCATCTGATTTGGAAGATGACCAGACATTAGCTATTGAAACATTTTGACGAATACATGCCCTCTCTTGCCTCCACATCTGCATCTGATTTAGAACTTTTTAATTTAAAATTTAAATTAAAATTTAAAAATGGACCAAAAACATGAGTAGACATTTTTCCAAAGAGGAAATACAATTGGCTAAACAGCACATAAAAAGACTAATTTTGCATAGTCTTTTTCTATCTTAAAAGCTATTGTCAATTGTTTTTTTAGTTCTTCATAAATTTATATTTTGTAGTTTCCTCTTTGAGCTAAATTATGATTAATTTCTTTTATTTTTCCTCGAATTTATGTATTTTCTTTTAAACTTCATATAACATCTGGTACAATGCATTATGTATATCTCTCTCTAAATATTTATATTTTTATTTCTAATGTTTTTCCTTTTCATCAAATATTCTCAGAAATTTTTTTGTTTCCATGATGGGCAGGGAACGGGAATCAAACCTGGGTTTCCGGCTTGGCAGGCGAGAACTCTGCCTGCTGATCCACCGTGGCCCACCCTTCTTGAAATTTTTGATGGGCTCTTTTGCATGCTCCTTCTTTTGATTCCATTTTGTCCTTTTACAATTTTAGGATAATTTATTTGGGGGTCTGGTAATTACAGTAGCTAAAGTTTTGGGGAATCTAAATATTTCTTTTTATCTTGAGTTTGATTTATTGTTTTGTATTCTATTATATGTTTGGGGAAACTATTAGCAAATTGTGAGCTCATTCTTGCTTGATTTCAATCCATACATAATCTGGGCCTGCGTTTAGTATGTTTCTCTACATAGGGTTTATATTGCGTTCTGCTTTATATAGAGGCAATATCAACCAAGGTGGATTTCAGGCCCTGACTGTACCCAATGCTTATTCATCGAGAATATATGAATTTATTTTGAAAATTGTTGTAATAAATGACATTGAGTAGTTGGCTAAATTTAAATAAGAGCCATAGATATGAAAATATCATTGTGTTAAGGTAAATTTCCTGATTTTTATAATAAAACTATGGTTATATAAAAGAATTCTATCCTTATAAATTCAATACTTTGCTGTGAAATACTTTTTGGGAAAAATCTCTAATACACTACAAAATGGTTTAGAAAAAAGTTAAAAAATGTTGGAACAGAAGTAGGAAAGCCATAGCAACATATTGAGTCCCTAATTACTGAAAGTTAATATAAAGAAAATAAAGAATGATATAAAATATAGTCATGTATCATATTTAAAATCTTCACACTTAATATCATTGAGAATTAATTTTTATTTGCCTTTTTTGGTATGCTGTATGGCAAGGGTCACGTTTCATTCTTTTCCATATGCATATCCCCTTATTGCAGCACCATTTGTTGAATTTTGTTCATTTGGATTTTGTTTGTTTGCTTTTTTGTTTGTTTGGGAAGTGCATGGGCCAGGAAGCGAACCTGGGTCTCCCTCAGGACAGGTGAAAATTTTACCACTGAACCCCTCTTGCACCACCAACTTGCTGATTTGCACTTTTGAAACATTAAATGCAAATTGTTTCAGGTCAGCAAATATAAAGGAGCCTTAGATAATTAAAGGATTATTGCTCTTATTCCATACCAGTGTTTACCAAAAGAGGATGTCACAAAAATAATATTGTCTATTTCAAGTAAAAAATTTATCTCTTATTTATTTTTCTCAAATGTTCAAAGCTGTAAGGAGAGAACATATATTTAAACAAATACAGCTTGTAACATTGAGAAGTAATGGGCTAAATTGACTTTAAAAGAGAACCATCTTAGAGAACTGCTTAATGGAGAAATTCTTAGACACACCTCTAAAAATTTTTAATACTTTCTTCCAAGGTAAACAGTCACCAAAAAACTCATAATTAAGCTTAAAAGTAGAGAACAAATAAAACAATTGTAATTCAAAATAATTTTCCCAAATGACTGCTTGAATCAAAGAATAAATCAAACCAATATTCTAAAATTGATATTAAAGGATTCAGGTAAGAGATTGAATGTATATATACTTAGATATACAGATTCATACATATACTATATAAGAATGGATTTGACAAATATTGCCCTGATCCCTGTGGAAAACTTTACTGAGAGATCCAAACAAAATCTTAAAATGAATATGTGTTCATGCCATTGCGCTGCAAAGAAAGTTAAAAAAATAGCATAATAAAAACATAGTCATCAAATGGAACTTAAGGACAATGAAAAGTATTTTTAAATGTGTTCTGGAAGAATAAATATTCAGAAAATTATTGAAACACAATAAGAAATAAAATGCATTTCCAAATGCCAAAATTATGTATTTGAAAATAGTAACAACAGTTCAAAATAATTCAGTTTCAACAAGGAGAGACAGACAAATCCATGGAATGGTACAAAAGTATAAACAAACCAGTGTATACAAAAATAACTCTGTGGATCATAAGATAGGATTTGAAACACTAGGGAGAAGTCAGTTTTTTTCATTTAATTGTGAAACTTAACATTGGGAATGTATGATGCAGTGATATATCTATTTAATATTTAATAAAATATAAATCCAGGTGAGTTTCAAAGTGTTCAGGAAGAGCTTAAAAAGAAAAGACAAAGTGGTAAACCTAAGTAAGTTTATATTTCTAAATTTTTGATTTGTTGGTGGCCTGACACAAAGGAAGAATGAATAAAAGAAATGAAAAAGTGATAAGATTCAATCTGGGAATTGATTATTTCATTTCTTCAAAACAACTAAAGCAATGATTTTTATAGCCATCAACAATCTGGTTAAATATTTTCAGCACAATGATATAAAATGTAGCCATGTATCCTATTTAAAATCTACACCCTAAATACCATTGAGAATAAATTTTTATTTGTACTTTTTTGTATGCTGTATGGCAGGGGTCACATTTCCTTCTTTTCTCATGTGCATATCCCCTTATTGCAGCACCATTTGTTGAATTTTTGTTTGCTTGGTTTTCTGTTTCTTTGTTTGGGAAGTGAACCCTTCCCAAAGCACATTTGGTGTTCAATTTTTTTTAGTATATAAAATGCTCTTACAAAAGCAAAAGGCTACCATCCCTTAGAAATGCTGGCAAACAGTATATAAAGTAAGCCAGCAAAAAATAATTAAGTCCAAAAAACACATAAATAAACTGACCAATCTAAATATTAACAACAGAAGTGCAGAAAATGTGACAGAAATGGTTGCTCTCATGCCCTTTGTTAATGAGAGTATAAATTAGACCATTTGGGGAGCACAGCAGATGAATATGAGCATTTGACAGACTTGCATTAGATCTTTTACCTCTAAGAGTTTATGTATTCTAATTAGAGAAGTGTGCAAAGATATCTGCATAGGAATGTTTCTTGTGTTCATGTTGGTGATACCCAGAACTTGGAAATCATTTAAAATGGATGGCAGATTATTCTAGGTTTCTAAATATAACATAAGTAAAAAAGTAGGTATTTACTTCTCATTATAGAAATCTATGATCAATATAATGATAGGTAAGAATAGCTATTATTTCTATTAAAGAATAGAAAGAATGTAAACCCATTTTATAATAAATTCACATTTTTATAGCATATTGGAAGATTTAAAAGTCTAGCTCAATAGTAAACATGGTCATGTTAGTGCAGACAAGCAGGACATACATATATCTCAGAATAACTCTTGCTGTGAAGACCTATGGGACATCTATGTTTTTCAACATATAAAGTGATTGCAACAAGAAATTTAATCTTTCTCATTGTGGCTTGGAAAATGACTCTTTCTCCAATCTTACATGCCTTATGCAAACATATAACTCAAACATGAATCTTTTCCTGAAAGAAAGATACAAGGGCACACATTTCCTGTCTTAAACTCACTCAGATCTTGAAGCTGTCATGCAGGTCAACACTGAACAATTAACACACCTAAGAACTAGGAGCTAAAATAAGTTTAAACTAAATAATAAAAGTGCACTGAAATAAAATCCTCTTGATAAAACCCAAATAACGTCCAGTTCCTTTGGCCCTAGAGCTGTAAGTGAAGCTGAATTAAATTGAAGGGACTAAACCTAATAAAGGAGGCACATCATATCTCAGGCTAGTTATTATGAGCAAGAGGATTACAACCTTCTAGGCAGAAATAAAGACATACAGATATTTTGCGATGCAGCAGGTTTTTGTCATACTGGTTTTATGATCTCAGGGTCTTCTCTACAGGAATTTTAGCAGTTTTCCAATCAAATGAAGAATATTGATATATTCCAATAATGTAGAGAAAAAGAGTTGCCATAGCCTCTTTGGCTTGGTGTCATGCCAAAACCCTGTGTCTCTGAGGGCTCTCACTTGCCCCCTACATTGGAGACTCCTCCATTGCCTAGAACATACATAGCAGGACAGTGAGGTCAGGGTCTGTGGAGTCTGGCTCAGAAGCCCTGTCAGAAGCAAAGAAGAATAGGAGAGACTTAAGGTCATGTGTAGGAAAGGGCAAAGAACATGGCAGAGAAAACAAAGGGAAGAAAAATGTATTTCTCACTTCCACTTTGGAAAGAGACATCAGTAAGACAATCCATAATAAATTAGTTATAGACATGGCAAGGTGGTGCAGGACTCTGATTTAGAGTTCATTGTCTCAGCATCTGCAAAGGGCACAGACCACATTCATGATCCATCACCACCAGGAAGAATGAAAACATATAAGAGAAGACAGAAACTTACGTTTGTAGAATCACACTTGTCCCAGGATGGCGAAAAAACCACATATATTCGTTAGTAAATGTATAAAGGGGGAAAAACCCACCAATCATCAAATCCCCATCCCTGTGCACACTGGGTTTCATTTTCAAAAAGCAACCAGGATCATCTAAAGTGCACCCACAGAATGGAAACTGCAAAAGCAGGAGAATAGAAATCAGAGGGAGCATCATAGAAGCAGCTCCATACATGTCAGACAAAGCCTTTAGTCTGTGATAAAGTGTGAATTAAGCTGGGTTAGTGTGAAACCAGCTGCCTCAAACTATGCTTGGGAAAAAGAAAAACAGGTGACTGACTGGTATGTTTCTGCCTATTGGGTGAGTGCCATAGAATGGTTTCCTGCCCTTGCCTAGTACTAGAGTAATCCTGAATACAAAACAAGTGAATACATATGGGCATTTATATTGGCATAGTATTTAGAAATGCCCTTAAATCTCTCATTATGTGTTATAGAATCATCTTGAGTTCTTTTTGCCAAATCCCTGTCCAACACCTTAGAGACAAAGATGCTTTGGGACCACTTTTTACCTGGGGCTCTTCATCTGAGGCTCTGTGCCCAGGTGAAAAACAAGTGGAAAAACATGTTTGGTGATCAATTTCTCCATCCCACTGGGCCTTAAAAAGAAATAAGAAAATCCTAGGGACTAAACCCCTTGAGTCAACTATCTTCTCTAACCCATGTCCATTTGCTAGTATTACATAAGGAGCTGAATTTGGTTGCAACAGAGTAAAACAGCATGCATGACAGGGTCAGCAAATGCCCTGTCCCTAAGGAAGGTGCACTGAGTCCTCCAGCAGTAGACTCTACAGAGTTCAAGGTGGGACAGGGCAGGTTTCAGAATCAGGCACAAATCACATTCTAAGGGAAACTCTTAGTTCTTGTTCCATAATGTCATTGATGTTTCAAATACTTTGGTTTGAGCAAGTAGCAATAATGACCAGTTTTCCTGTCAGGGCCCATTCTTAGAATTAAACTGTGTTATAATTTGAACAAAGAAACCTCAATATGGAGAATTATTAACTATAATAGGAACCTGGAGGAATAGAGATTTGTAACTGAGAAGGAAAGAGGACTCTAAAACGTGTAAAAATAGACATAAGGAGAAGCTAATCCTATGATTAAGATAGAGCAGCCAAGGAAGACTCCTTGTGACCTAGGGGTGACTGAGATCCACCCCTCATTGTGGGGTGCACTGAAGTGGTTTCATGTATTGCAGAGAAGTCATTGAGGAGGTGTGGTGGTAGGACTTGCCAGTATTCTGCCCTCTAAGATGCTGGGAAAAGTTTGCATGGAAATGTGTCGCATCAGAAGTCTGCTACAAAGCCAGTAAACAGGAAGTTGGTGAAGAAAGACCCTGGATATCATTTGGGGCTGCTGAGAATGGTACACGGCGCAAATCATGCAGTGGAAAAGCAAGGAGAGCAGCAGGAACCTTCCATGTGATCACTCAGGAAAATGAAAGCAAATCTGTTTTCCTCTAGCAATGTCTTTGGAGTGACCTCTACAGGCAAAGTTTCCATGCTAATGTCAAAGGCAAAACATTCAAAGGGCTCAGATCTATATTCACAGAATACAGGGCAAATTTTTAGCTGAGGGACAATAAATTGATAACTAGAATAACTACTCCAGGGTGTAGCTATAGATTTTCCTTTACCATTCAAGAGGACATGAAGAAAGCAGAACGATGAAGGCCTGTGTTTGTTTTATGCTAACTGGTTCTCTGACATTTCCTCAATCCTTCCTTCCTATTTAAATGTCCTCATCGCTTCACAGAAGTGTCATTGGCTCCAAGTCTGTATATTCAAAGTACCCTATATATATATTTTAAAACATTTTCATTAGCAAATCTTCACACACATACAGTCCATACATAGTGTACAATTAACGGTTCACAATATCATCACACAGTTGTGTATTCATCACCCTGACCATTTTTGGAACATTTGCATCAATCCAGAAATAGAATTAAAAAGAAAAAAGAAAAATTCATACATCCAATACCCCTTACCTTTCTCTCTCATTGACCCCTAGAATTTCAGTCTACCCAATTTAAATTACCCTTTATCCCCCATATTATTTATTCATATTCTTTAATCATCTGTCCATACCCTGGATAAAAGGAGCCTCAGACACAAGTCTTTCACAATCATACAGTCCTATTTTAAAGGTTTTATGGTCATACAATTATCTTCAAGAGTCAAGGTAACTGGAACACACACAGCTCAACAGTTCCATGTGCTTCTCTCCAGCCACTCCAATGCATCATAAACGAAAAAGGGATATTTATATAATGAATAAGAATAACGTTTAAGATTACCTCTCAACTCTGATTGAAATCCCTCAGCCACTGAAATTTTATTTTGTCTCATTTTCCTATTTTGGTTAAGAAGGCTTTCTCAATCCCATGAGGCCAGGTCCTAGATCATCCCTGGAAGTCAGTTCACACAATGCCAGTCAGTTTACACCCCTGGGAGTCATGTCCCATGTAGTGGGGGAGGGCAGTGATGTACCCATGCACAGAGTTTGGAGGGGGAGGGGGAGGGAAATGCACAATTGTAAGGGCTGGGGGCAGGTGTAGCCTGGTGTGGAGGTAAGTGCCCACAGACTTTATGTCCTGGCGACTGCTTGGAGGGGGCAGGGACTGTTTGGTAGAGCTTGGGAGAGGTGGGGTGAGACCAGGCACTCGGGGTGGGATTGTGAGGTGGGTATGCATGCAAGGGGTTGGTGGAGCAGCAGCTTACAGTTCATAAAGTGGGAGTGGGTGGTGGGGTTCAGATGCATGGGGAGTGGGGTGAGTCATGGGTCACAGGGTTGTGCTGGTGGGAGTAGCACATTCAAGGAATGTGGCTTGGTTCAGTTCCTAGTCCCCATCTTGTGCACTCCTAAGGGCTCCAGGCTTCTGCATTAGGCTGTTTGCACCAGCCAGATTGTCTCTGGTTCTCTGCTTCTCAATTCCTCAGTTTTGGAACCAGGGCTCCCTATGTGGTACAGAAGACTCTGCCAGGTCACTTACACCATGGAATAGTGGATCAGTCACCCTCCTGTACCTTCTCTAGCTGTTCCTTGGAGCAGGGTTGAATTTGATCTACAACAAGTTTGTATACAAACAGCTCAGTGGTGGGCGGGCCGCGGTGGCTCAGCGGGCAAAGTGCTTGCCTGCTATGCCGGAGGACCTCGGTTCGATTCCCGGCCCCAGCCCATGTAACAAAAACGGAGAAACAGAATACAATAAAACAAGAAAATGTTTAAAAATGTTTCCCTTTCTTCCTTCCTTCCTTCCTTCTATCCTTCCTTCCTTCTCTCTGTCTTTCCTTTAAAAAAAAAAAAAAAAAAAAAAAACAGCTCAGTGGTTAAAACTCCTGAATGGATGTGAATGCTGTAAAAACTTGCAATCTAGGAACTTTTCCAATAAGCCCCAACCTGATAACCCATGTTCTTGACTCTGGTTCACCAAGTTTTTATATTGTAGTTGGTCCATATGATGAGGCATAATAATATTTGTCTTTCTTTTTCTGGCATTTCATTCAACACGTGGTCCTCAAGATTCATTCACCTAGTTGCATGCCTCACAACTTCATTCCTTCTTTTGGCTGTTCAGTAGTCTTGTATGTATACACTATAGTTTCCACTTCCATTCCTCAGACATTGCACCCTTAGGCCAACTCCATCCACTGTGAATCAGGAACATTGCTGCCATAAACACCAGTGTGCCAGTGTCCATTTATGTCCCCACACTCAGTTCCTCCAGATAAATATTGAGTGATGGGGTTTCAGGATCATATGACAACCCCACCCCAAGCCTCCTGTGGAACCATCACACTGTCCCTCGAGGGTGTGCACCACTCAGTTTCCCTACTGAGAGTGAATATGTCTATCTCTTTCTCCACCTTTTTTCTAGCACTGTTTCTCTTTGTTCATTTTTTAAAGTTTTATTTATGTATCACACTATCCAACCCAAGTAGTAGACGTGATTTCCCCACCATAATCTATCTGAAGACGTTTCCTTTTCCTTTACAATGAAAACATATCCCTCCCTCATGCTCCTCCGTTGACATTTAGTTTTGACATAATGCCTTTGTTGCATTCAGTGAAAGCATACTGCAATGTTACTATTGACTATAGACCCTAGCTTGCATTGATTCTACTTTTCCCCATATACCATCTATTTTCAACACTTTGCAATGTTGACATTTGTTTGTTCTCCCTTGTGCAAAAATGCTCTTTATTTGTACATTTAACTACCATCATCGTCCACTCTAGGCATTCCTAAGTTAAACGCCATCTCAGCCTTTTGCCCTCTGTCTTTCCTTCTGGTTTCATAAGTTCCCCCAACTCTTCTCCTCTATCATACTTACATTCAACTTCATTCAGTTTTCTTATATTATTCTGCTACAATCGGGATTGATTTCTGAAGTTTTTCAATCAGTCCTATTCCACATTCTGTATTTCTTCAGCTCCAAATGCCCAAACTCTACCCCGTTTCTTTCTCCTGATAACCTGTGTTCTTAACTTCAACCCTCAAAGTTCACTCATTAATGTTAGTTCATATTGCTGAGACCATATAGTATTTATACTTTTGTTTCTAGCTAATTTCACTCAGCATAATGTTCTCAAGGTTCATCCACCCTGTTACATGCTTCATGACTTTATTCCATCCCATAGCTGTGTAATATTCCATTGTATGCATATAGCACAACTTTTTTGTGCTAAACAACAGCACTTGTTTAGCCACCCATCCTTTGATGGACATATGGAATGTTTCCATTTCTTGGCAATCATGCATAATACTGCTGTAAACATAGGTGTAAAAATGTCTATATATGTCATTGCCTTCAGTGCCTCTGAATATAATGGGATTGCTGGTTTATATGGCAATTCTATACTTTGTTTCTCGAGGAAACACCAAACTGCCTCCTAGAGCAGTTGTACCATTTTACATTCTCACCAGCTGTGGATAAGTGTGTCTCATTCTCCACATCCTCTCCAGCACTTGTCATTTTCTGTGTTTTTGTTAATGACCATTCTAGTGGGTGTCAGATGATATCTCATTGCGGTTTTGATTGGCATTTATCTAATTGCCAGTGAAGTTGGTCATCTCTTCATGTGCATTCTGGCTATTTTTATTTCTTCTTTTGAGAAGTGTCTGTTCATGTCCTTTGACTATTTTTTAAATGGGTTGTTTGTTTTTTATTGTTGAGTTGAAGAATCACTTTATATATTATGGATACTAAACCCTCATCTAATATGTGGTTTCCAGGTATTGTCTCCAATTGTGTAGGCTGCATTTTACTTTCTGGAAAATTCTTTGATGCACAAAAGGGTTTAAATTTGAGGAGTTTCCATTTATGTAATTCTTTCATCAAAGCATTGTGCTTTGGGTGTAAGGTCTAGGAAACCACCTCCTATTATAATATTTATAAGATATTTCTCTACATTTTACCTAAAAAGTTGTACAGTCTTAGCTGTAATGTTTAGATACATTTTGAGTTTATTTCTTTTTGCTATTTTTTTAAATTTAAGAAAGCAAACATTACACTCAGGACCATAAAAAATGGATATCTTAGTTAGCTTAACCATAGGCATGTTAAATAAAGTATCCATATAATCACTGTAAATCCTGTGTTTCACAGTAAATTTCATAAACTAATTTAAAAATGCATCAACAAGGAAAAATGTACATATTCAGATTGCAATGCTTTAGTTCTAAGTATTAAACAGTAACTTAGATACCATTTGATCAGCTGCCAAACTGGGAATATTCTCAAAAGATCAAGTAGAATGTTATTACAAATATCTGCATTACTATAGTAATGACCTATGTTACAAAATATTTTATCTGATTTCAGGAACATATGAAGATACAAATACTTTAACAATTAACATATGGAAATCGTAACCACCTAGAATAGATGTCTAATTAGCTTATCCATAGGTAAATTAAAATAAATCTAGATAATCATCTTAAGGACTCTGCAGCATGTTTCAAAAACCAATTTAAAATTAAAGCAAGGAAGGAAAACCATCTATAAATACAGATATCAGAGTTACTTGTACTCTAAATATAAAACAGTATCTTAAATACCATTTGATTTACTATCAGAACTGTGTACCTTCTCAAAATATCAAGTAAAAAGTTATTATAAGTTATATTTTTGTATGGAGTGTGAGATATGGATCCTCTTTCATTCTTTTACATATGGATATCCAGTTATCCAAGCACCATTTATTGAAGAGGCTGCTTTGTCCCAGGGGTGTTGGCTTGATGGCCTTATAAAGATCAATTGTCCTTAGATGAATGGGTCTATTTCTGAATACTCAATTTTATTCTTTTGGTCAGTATGTCTATCTTAATGCCAGTTCCATGCTGTTTTGACCACTGTAGTCTCATAATACACTTTAGAATCAGGTAGTGTGAGACCTTCCACTTCATTTTTATTACTCAAGGTATTTTTAGCTATTCGGGGCATCCTACCCCTCCAAATAAATTTGGTTATTGTTCTATTTCTGCAAAGTTAATTGTTGGAATTGTAATTAGTATTGCATTGAAGCTATAGATCAATATTAGTATAATTGACAATATATTTAGTATTACAACCCATGAACATGGTATGCCCTTCTATTTATTTAGGTCTTCTACGATTTCTTTTTGAACTTCTTGTAATTTTCTGTGTATAGATCTTTTGTATTCTTAGTTAAATTTATTCTTGAATATTTTATTCTTTTGGCT
The DNA here is from genome assembly GCF_023851605.1 of Tamandua tetradactyla. Taxonomy (NCBI): domain Eukaryota; kingdom Metazoa; phylum Chordata; class Mammalia; order Pilosa; family Myrmecophagidae; genus Tamandua; species Tamandua tetradactyla. Next base: position 19,389,631 of record NC_135349.1, read on the forward strand.
GCTATTGAAAATGGATTTTTTTATTTCCTCCTCAGATTGCTCATCACTACTGTATAGAAACAGCTTATTGATTTTTGCATGTTGATCTTGTAACCTGCCACTTTGCTGTACTCATTTATTAGTTCTAATAGCTTTGCAGAAGATTTTCTACATAGAGTATCACGTCATCTGCAAAACAGTGACAGTTTACTTCTTCTTTTCCAATTTGGATACCTTTTTTTCTTTTTCTTGTCTAATTGCTCTAGCTGGAACTTCCAGCACAATGATGAGTAACAATGGTGACAATGTGGGCATTCTTCTGTTCAGGATATTAGAGGGAAAACTTACATTCTTTCGCCATTGAGAGTGGTGTTAGCTGTGGGTTGTTCATACATTCCTTTTATCATGTTAATGCAGATTCCTTCTATTCTTATTCTTTGAAGTATTTTCATTAAGAAAGGATGGTGAATTTTGTGGAATGCCTTTTCTGTATTACTTGAGATGACTGTGGGTTTTTTCCACTTTTATTTGTTGATATGGTGTATTACATTGATTGATTTTCTTGTGTTGAACCATCCTTGTGCACTTGATATAAATCCCACATATCATGGTGCTTAATTCTTTTAATGTGCTGCTGGATCCAACTTGAAAGTATTTTTTTGAGAATTTTTTGCATTTATTTTCATTAGAGACATTGGTCTGTTATTTTCTTTTCTTGTAGTATCTTTGTATGGCTTTGGTATTAGGGTGATGTTGGTTTCACGGAATGAGTTAGGTATCTTTCCCTCTTCTTCAAATTTTTTTGAAGAGTTTGAGCAGAATAGCTACTAATTCTTTCTTGAGTTCTTGGTAGAATTCACATGTGAAGCCATTTGGTCCTGGACTTTTCTTTTTTGAGAGATTTTTGATGACTGATTCAACCTCTTTTCTTGTGATTGGTTTGTTGAGGTCACTGATTTATTTTGAGTCAATATTGGCTGTTCTTGCTTTTCTACATTGTCCATTTTATCTACATTGTCTAGTTTACTAGCATATGGTTGTTCATAGTATCCTGTCATTACCTTTTGTTTCTGCGGGAAACAAAAGTGGTTATGTCTTCTCTTCCATTTCTTTTTTTATTTGTTTGCACCCTCCTCTTACTACTCCTCCTCCTTCTCTCTCTCTCTCTCTCTCTCTCTCATCAGGCTAGCTTAAATTGCATTGAATATGTTGATTTTCTGAAAGAACAGCTTCTTTTAGAAGCTTCTGGTTTTGTTGACTTTCTCAATTTGTTTTCATGCTCTCAATTTCATTTACGTCTACCCTTATCATTATTATTTCTCTCCTTTTTTTTGCTGTGGGGTTGGTTTGCTGTTCTTTCTATAGTTCTTCCAAGTGAACAGTTAATTCCTCAAAATTTCCTCTTTCCTCTTTTAAAATAAAGGCAGTTAAGTTAATGAATTTCCATCTTAACACTACTTTTGCTGTATTCATAAATTTTGATATATCATGTTTTTATTTTCATTTACCTCGAGATATTTATTGATTTTCTCTTGTAATTTCTTTCTTGACCCATCGGTTGTTTGAGAGTGTATTGTTTAGCCTCCATGTTTTAGTGAATTTTCTGGCCCTCTGTCTGTTATTGACTTCCAACTTCATTCCATAATGATCTTAGAATGTGTTTTGTACAGTTTCAATATTTTTAAATTTATTGAGACTTGATTGTGTCCCAGCATATGGTCTATTCTTGAGAATGATCCATGAGCACTCCAGAAAAATATGATCCTTCTGTTGTGGTATGTAGTGATCTGTAAATGTGTGCTAAATCTAGTTCATTTATCATATTATTCAAATTTTCTCTTTCTTTATTGATCCTCTGTCTATGTGTTCTATCCATTGATGACAGCAGTGAATTGAAGTCTCCAAATATTATGGCAGAGGTGTCTATTTCTCCTTTTAGTGTTGTCAATGTTTGCCTCATGCATTTTGGAGCACTCTGGTTTGGTGCATAAATGTTTATGATTACTATGCCTTCTTGTTGATTTGCTCCTTTTATTAATACATAGTGCCCTTCTTTGTCTCTTTCAATTGTTTTACATTTGAAGTCTAAATATAAGATATTTGTATAGCTACATCTGCTCTTTTTGAGAGTTGTCTGCATGAACTATATTTCCCAACCTTTGACTTTCATCCTATTTCCTCCATTAGTCTTTCTTGTCCTTTTCCCTTCCCTTCTTCTGGGGTACTCACAGCATGTTGTGTGCTTCATGTTGTCATTCAATTCCGTGAGACCTAGCTTGTATTTTCCCATTCTGTCCCTTATATGTTTTTTTTCTCAGACACAGATGCCCAGTCCTCTAGTTTATTAATTATTTTTCTTCCTCTTCAAATGTATTGTTGTAGATTTCCATTGTTTTTCATCTCTTCTATTGTGCCTATCATTCTCATAAGTTCTGTGATTTGTTTTTTCCATCTTTCAAGTTATTTTTGTTCATCCAATGTCTTTATATCCTCTCTCTGCTCGGTGGTTTTATTTTTGATGGGATTTTCCACATCTGTTTGAATATTCTGAATCAGTTGTTTCAACTCCTGTATCTCATTTGAAGTATTGGTTTATTCCTTTGATCTGTACATATCTTCCATGTTTTTAGCATGACTCCTTATTTTCTGCTGGCTTCTAGGACAAAGATGTCCTTAATTAATTTATTTTAGTGGTTGCTTTCACTCTTTTACCAAGTATTTCATTGCTGTTTGGTTTTGTTCTCTACCTATTCTTTGATGTTCTTTGACCTCTAGTATATATTTAGTATATATAACTGATGAGATGTCATCATTTCTTATTTTTCTATTTCTTTCCCTGCCTATAATAAGCCCATTTTTGGAGGAGGGTCTCTCCAGATATTATAGACTGCAGTCAGATTTTTCCAGTCCAAAGAGGCCCACGACGCTGGAGGAACAATTAGCCAGCATCAGTTTTCCCTGGACCCAGCATGTTGCCAGACTTTCCTGTGAAGCCTCTACACTCTGTGATTTTCCTATCCTGCCTGGCATGTGATGCTTTTTTGTCCACAGCTTCCTATCAGCTTAAAATGATGTGGTGCCTTTAATTTCCCTGTAGGGAGTTAACAATTTTCACTGGATGGCTTACTTTGTCTCTCAGACAAGCTTAATTCTGTCCTCACTTTGGGGAGTGTTGGAGCCTAAGAGTATTTCCAGTTCTATCTAATGAACTGTTAGGAGTAAAAAAGAAAAAAGAAAAAACAAAATAAGCCTTTTCAGAGCCAAACCTCTGCTCCTCAGGTTTGTCCATCAAGAGCTTAAGTTGGTACATAGCTGTATGTATCTCTAGGCTCTATGTGCCACCTCTTCTTATGGTCAGCCCTTTTCCAGTATTTAGTGATGTCCAACTCAAAAAACCTCTGTTTTTTCTTGTCAACTCCACCTCTTCAATACTTGGACAAAAACTCCTAGTTCCTTTTATGCTTATTCCATGTTTATCTGTGCTGGGGGCCCATTTTCAGTAGTCAAAATTGGTTAATTAATTCTGCAATTGGAGCTTAGTTGAGCTAAGCCTTTGCTGCTAGTAACGACTGTTTCTTTTTCCCTTGGGGAACCAGGTGGTGTGCCTATGTGGGAGGGCTGCTGACCTCTCCCACTTGGGGGACTTGCAATTCTGTGTGGGAGCTCAGTGGTACCACCTGGTTTAGGCCAGTGTAGGCTGTGTGTTTGGTCACTGATGTTCCTCCAGCAGGTGCTCTGCACCATTCCTGGATATTTACTAGTTGCTCTGGAGAACAAGCAAAATTCCACATATCACTATGCTGCCATCTTGCCCTGCCCTGAGAATACAATTTAAAAGGCACTATTTGAGACTTGAATCTACTTTTCCAGCAAATGTACCAAAGATTTGTGTGACATAACTGTGGTAAAGAATATGCTTTCTTCACCATTCAGTTCTAAGAACATTGCTCTCTATGAACATCAACTAATAACCATTTAAAAAAACAAACAAAAATAAACATTCATTTCACACATAGATGAGGGAGTGGAGGCATGTGGTATTCAACAAACTAGTATTTTGCTAAATCTGTCATGTTTGAATTGTGAGAGCCCCATGGAAGAAAAGACCTAGTAACAATTCAAAGCTTCCAGTCCCCCAAAACAGCATCATTTAAAAATATGGAGTGCTTCACAAATTTTGTACCATCGTTACACAGGGGCCATGCTAATCTCTGCATCACTCCAATATGTGCTACCAAAGTGAAAACAGTTACATGTTTTATATGTGGTGCTCAGTTTACTAGCCAGGAAGCTTAAACAATAGCCTAAAATAAAGAAATGTAAGTGGCCATGAAACTTGGAAATATATGTTTTGGAGAGGTGAAAATTTGGCTTTCTTATTCTTTTGCATTTTGAAAACCAAAGCAGTTGCTCATTCTTTCATTGAAAAAAAAAGGAAACCTTAAATGTGATACACTGTAATGGATGAAGGTATGGAAATATCATACTACCTATAACCACCATTTTTTGAGAGAAGAAAGATTCTACTGGCCAGTTACATGGACTCTCATTCACTCCACATTATTTCCTAAGGAGAGGGATTACATCATCTGTTCTATTATATTCTTGATTGAAGCACATCAGATCATGCCTACAAGGAGATAAACTGCAGTTTGAGTATTTTCAAAACTATTCATATCATTCCCTTGATTGAAATCTTTCTTAATAGTATAAATAGGCAATAAATAGAAAATCACAGCAAGCTATGAATAGCTCATAAAGGTTATGAGAATGGTGTTCTGAAATCATGGAGATGATAAACTAACTGGGCTCAGTGTGTTTCCCAGGTGAATTGGCACAAACAGAATATATAATTGCAGATGTGAATTCATCCTGACTAGAGAGTAGCACAAGGAACTTGGAAAGGCAGAAGAGAAGTCTGCACACAGGCATGCCCATCTAGGGTTGTAAAGTGACTTGAGAATTGCAAATAGGTTTGTATCAAATTCATGAGCATGAAAAGATGAGGTGGGATGAAGGTGTAACCGAGATTGCAAATGTTCTTTTTCAGCCTGTTATAAATTGTACATTATCCTAAAGATTAAGAACAATAATTGTGCCTATTTTGGCAAAGGAGTAAAATGGTAAAATTCATTTTAAGAAACTTGTCTAACTGGTGTTGATTGGATGAACAAACATTAAAAACTCAAGTTACTGTTATAATAGAGGAGTGAATGATTAAGATTCGAAAAATGTAGAGCAAATGAAAATAAAGGGAAGATGAATTTAAGAATATTTTAGGCACCATCATTACAGTTGTTCTGAAGCTCTTCAAGTGAAAGTGTCTAGACTTGACCACTTCCATATCCCCAGAACAGAGCAAGTTTTTTATCACCCTGCAGTTTCTTAAAAGGTTTTGGGTGTTGAAATAACAATCCCAAGGTATGACACAGAGAAGGAAATGATAATAGGAACAGGGTGGTACAGTGGTGTTGTGACATGGAAAGAACCATGCTGGGAGGCATGCAACATAGTGAATGAATCTTGAGGACATTACATTGTGCAAAATAACCCAGAAACGAAGGGAAAAATATTGTATGGTGTTTCTTAGAAAATACTTATAATAAAATTAGGGCTTAGATTGTAAGCTCTTACAGCACTTACAGTTATTCCTGAGCTTTAAGTCTTATTTCTAAATTCTGAGATGCTGTGATCTCTGTGTATAATTTGATATTTCCTTTGGACTTTGGGTATGTGTGTAACACCTAAGACTCAGAATTGGAGTTTGGAAGCTCTTAATGTCAGAATAGCTCCATATAGGAACTGTTAAAGACTCTTTAAAAGAGATTAAGCTTCAACTGTGAGATAAGGCAAAGCTGATCTGGTTGGGACCAAGGTAGATCAGACTACAGGTTAAAGGATGATATTTTCTGTATATTAGAACTTCACATACAGTGTGAGACCAAAAGAAGAGATGTTTATATTATCCCAAACATATATTGTCTATAGCATAAAATCTAACATAACCTGTCTGGCCAGCTCATTTAAACAACTTAAACACGTGGAGCCTAGAATAAGGAGTGATACTTCTAATTCTTTATAGCTTAATGCAATACACTGATACATTCATGAGCATGTTGGGAAGATAATTTAAAAATATTGGCAAATTCCTTTGAAGGACTGGAGAAAAAATATGCAACTATCAAACTTCCCCATCTGGGAAATTCCTGATACTCAAACATTAGGGACTCCCAACTTATATTGCCATTGATCGAGCCATTGATCTTGAGGCTTGCATTTATGAAACTTATTTCTGTAATGTGGAGGCTAAGCCTATTATAATTATGCCCAATTGTCACTTCCAGAAAATCCCTTTTGTTACTTAGATGTGACCTCTCTCTCTTGAAGCCCAGCTTTGCAAGTAAACTTATTATCCTCCTCTCTATGTGGGACATGATTTCCAGGGATGAACCTGGCCCTGGCCTCATGGGAGCAACAATGCCTACCAGACCAGAAATGGGAAAAGAAATGTAACAAAATAAGGTATCAGTGACTAAGATTTCAAATAGAGTTGAGATGAAATTCTGGGGGTTACTCTGATGCAAGTATAAGCTACATATTATTAATTGCAATGGTATGCCAATCACCAACCAACAGTATTCCTGAAAACTCTAAAGGATATCCTTGGTTTTATATGACACTTTATAAAATTTTCACTCATTAAGTTGATTGTTCAGAAACTTAAAATTTCCTGATTGTTTCTATTCTAGTTAAGCCTTGAAACCTAGAGGTGTAAGTCTCCCCAAGTATGCAACAAATTGTATACCCCCTGCCCCATGATGTCAACACCCATATTCACCCTGAAAAGTTAGAATTGTCATTGCCCAAATATCCCTGAGGATTGGGAGGAGGATCAAATAAGAGTAAGGAGTTGTAACAGGATTTAACAAATTTTTGTGACTTTTGAGTCACTATATGGATGCTTCTTGTTAATCTCTAGTAACTAGTCTTTAGTCACTAAAGCTAGAAAGACAAATCTGATATTGGGGAACTGTAACCCACATCATACTTTGAAATGTGCTGTATAACTACTTATTAAGCTGTATTTTGAAATTTATCAATTTCTGCATATAGGTTACATTTCACAACAAAAGAAATACTTAGAAAAAACATTTTGGCTCTTGAAATAATACAACCAAGATATGACAGGGAGAAGTGAATGATAATATAAACAGCTGATACAGTGGTTTTATGATGTGAAAAAAATGCAGCAAAGAGAACATACAATCAGAAGAAATATTACTTGTGTCCATGAAAAGAATAAAGTTGATTATTTTAATTAGAAATTATTTTCTGTCCAAAAGCCTATATATTTTAGCTAATTAGTTGTAAGGAGACAAATTTTAATGAAATTGCAAAATTTGGGTGTTCATGAAGAAGTGAACATTACCAAGTTAGCGACACTGACATCACACATTTCTCAACAGATAGGGATCAGTGATTCAAGTGTCCAGACTCTCACCACCTAAATAGTGAGCAAGATCACTGTCTCCAGAAGGCCATGAACTTCCTGACTTATGAAGACCCTTGGGGGACAGCTATGGCCTGCACTGTCCTGTGATTCTCTCTCCTGCTGCTGTGGTCCTAGGGATCTTTATGAAATACCAAGATACCCCCACAATCAAGCTAAACAACTAGTTTCTGAGTTACATCCTACTCCCCTTACTCATCCTGTGCTCCCTCTGCTCCTTGGTCTTCAGTGACCATCCCAACATGGCCACCTGTATCCTTTGAAATGGAGATTTGTAATTGGAATTAAATTTGGAATTGCATTTTTAAAATATTTTTATTGAGAATTCTTCATACACATACAGTCCACACGTGGTGTACAATCAGTGGATCACACTATCATCACAGAGTTGTGTATTCAGCACCATGATAAGTTTTAGAACATTTGCATCACTTCAGAAAAAGAGATAAGAAAAAGAAAAAATTTCATACATCCCATATCCCTTACACCTCCTTCTCACTGACCATTAGTATTTTAATCTACCTTTTTTTTAACCCTTAGATCCAGCTTTTACATCTTTGATTCATTCTGGCTTAAATTTTTGAATAAGGTCTGAAATATGGATCCTCTTTCATTCTTTTGTATATGGATATCCAGTTTTCTAAATGCCATTTATTGAGGGACTGCACTGCCCAAGTGGTTGCCATGTTGGTTGCTTATCAGAGATCAATTGTCCATAGATGAGACATTCAAATTAATTTAATTGTTTAGTATATCTATCTTTATACCAGTATCATGCTGTTTTGACCACTGTGACTTCATAATATTCTTTAAAGTCAAGTAGTGTGATACCTTGCACTTTATTTTTTTCTCAGGATATTTTAACTATTCAGGGCACTCTGCCCTATGAAATAAATTTGATTATTGGTTTTTCTGTTTCTACAAAGTAAGTTGTTGGGGTTTTAATTAATATTGCATTGAATCTATAAATAAATTTAGGTAGAATTGACATCTCAACTATATTTAATATTCCAGTCCATGTCCATTTCATCTGTGTTGTCTAGTTTATTAGCCTATAGTTGCTCATAGCATACATTCATTACCTCCTTTATTTCTGAGGGGTCAGTGACTATGTATCCTCTTCCATTTCTGATTTTATTGATGTGCATCATCTCTCTCTCTCTCTCTCTCTGTCAGACTAGCTTAGGGTCCATTGATTTTATTAATTTTTTCAAAGAACCAACTTTCAGTTTGGTTGACTTTCTCAATTGTTTTCTTATTCTGAATTTCATTTATTTTGTGCTTCTATTTTTATTTCTGTTCTTTATTTGTTTTGGGGTTAGTTTACTGTTCTTTTTTCATTCTTCCAGAGGAACATCAAATTCCTTGTTTTTTGGTCTTTCTTTTTTTGTTACAGACATTTAAGACAATATCTTTTCCTCTCAACACTGCCTTTGCAGCATCCCACAGACTTTGATATGTTGTGTTTTCATTTACATTTGCCTCGAGATTTTTACTGATTTCTCTTGTAATTTCTTCCTTTTCCCACTGGTCATCTAAAAGTTGGAAAGTTTTGATTAGATTATCTCCATGACTATGTGACACACACAATTGTGGGTGTACTCCTCTGATTAAATGGAGATGTGACTCCACCCATTCTGGGTGGGTCTTGATTAGCTTACTGAAGTCCTTTAAAAGAGGAAACATTTTGGAGAAAGCTCAGAGCAAACAGATACAGCAGAAATGAGAGAAACTGCAGAGCTGACACAGATGCAGACACAGGGAGAACAGAGACTCAGATATTTGGAGATGCGTGCAGCCCAGCACACATTGACATGAAATGTCAAGCAAGTCAAAACCTGGAGAGAGACAAGGGAAGCCAAGAGATAAAACCCATCCCTGAATAAGTAAAGTAGGGAACCCTCTCAGTAACAGAGGAACAAGGGACTGGCAGATGCCAGTCACATGACTACCTGACTGACAGAGGTCTTCTTGACCAATTGTCCTTTCTTGAGTGAAGGTAACTTCTTGTTGGTACCTTAATCTGAACACTTTCACTTTCTTAGAACTGTAAACTTGCATCTTATTAAATTCTATATAAAAGCCACTTCAATTCTGATATATCAGAACTGCAAATTGTGAGCAGACAGATGCTACAGTTCAAGTAAGTCAATATGCAAACAAACACAACAGTAGTTCTACATGGGAGAGGGATAAGAAGCCTGAATTGCTATAAAAGAGACTGCAAATGTGGTAAAGTTAAAGGGTCTTGATAAGGGGAGATTATTCTAGATTATTTGGGTGGGTACACTATAATCACAAGTGTCCTGATAAGGAGTGGGAGGAGAAGGGATGTTTTGACTACGGAAGAAGAGAAGCTGATGTGACTAATAAAGCAAGAGATTGGAGTGATGCTACCTTAGCAAAGAGTGCTAGCAGCCTCAAGGAGTTGGAAGAGGCAAGAACCAAGTACTTCCCTGAGCCTCTAGAAAGAGCCAGCCTTGCCAACACCTTGATTTTAGCCCTGTATGACTCACTTTCATTTTCTGACCTTCATAAATGTGAGAGAATAAATTCGTGCAGTGTTAAGCAACAAGTTCATGGTACTTTGCTTCATCAGCAATAGAAAATTAATACACTGACTGAGAGAGAAAGAGACAGAGTCAGAGACAGAGAGAACACACAAGGCCAAACTCAGAAATGAAAAAGAAGACATTACTATGAACTTACAGAAACTGAAAAGCTTACAAAAGAGTACAATTTTTTATATATTTTATTGGGATAAAGTTAGCCTATAAAATTTTGTAGTGTTATATTTCACAATAAAATAGTAAAATAAAAAGCCTTCAGAAATCTCAAGACAGTTTCAACATAAACCATACCTCTGAAGAAGTTTAACTCCCAAGTTTGACAGCAAGAAAAAAGAAATCTGAACAATTCTACCTCTTAAATGAGGATGAAATAACGTTTGGAAAGAAGAGCTAAAATCAGAGCTCCTAACCGCTTCATTTCAAGATGTGTTTATCACTCATATTCAAAACTGAATTACATCCCTGGAGACAAAAGTGCTCTAACTCCAAGAGTCTGAAGCTCCAAAACCCTTTAAAACAGCTCAGAAGCATGAAGAAAAAACTTAGAAACAGCTAGCTGGGTAGTTTGAGAGAAGATATGGTATATGCTCTGATGAAATATTATACAAAAAAACAATACATTTCAAAGCACATTGCAACAATTTGTTATGGAACAGATTTCAGAGTCTGGTATGGGTTCCACTTCTATAATTTTAGGTTTTTCCTTCTAGCTTTTCCAAAACACTGCAGACTAAAAGAAATATCTCAATATAATGATTCAGCAGTCATACTTATTTGTTAAATTCTATCTTCTCTGTTATAACTACACTTCTCCTTTGATCTTTCTCCCAATCTTTAGGGATATTTGTGCTATGACCATTCTAATTTTTTCATGTTGAAAATGGTGTTGATAATGTGGGATTTAGGGATATAATATTTCATCAGAGCATACACCATATTTTGTTTTTCCACTCCTCTGTTGATGGGCAATTGAATTGTTTCCATCTTTTGGCAATTGCGAATAATGCAATATCAGTGTGCAAATGTCTGTTTGTGTTACTGCTTTCATCTCTTCCAGGTATATATTGGGTAGTGGTATTTCTTGATATTTAGTTTTTCTAAGGAATTGTCAAACTGACCTTCATGGTGGCTGTACCATTATACATTACTACCAACAGTACATAACTATTTCAATTTCTCCACAACATCTCCATCATTTTTAATTTCTTGTTTGTTTAATAGCAGCCATTCTTACAGGTGTGAGGTGATATCTCATTGTAGTCTTCATCTGTAAATCCCTTATAGCTAACAAAAATGAGCATCTCTTCATGTGATTTTTTAGTCATCTGCAATTTGCTTTTTGGAAAAATGTCATTCATATCTTTAGCCCATTTTATAAATGGGTTCTTTGTTCTTTTGTTGTTGAGTTGAATGATTTCTTTATTTATATAGGTTGTCAAACCTTTATCCAAAACATGATTTCCAGATATGTTTTCTACTGTGTTGGCTCCTCTTCAATTTTTGATAAAATCTTTAGAGGTACAAAAGCATTTTGTTTTGAGAAGTTCCCATTTATTGGTTTTTTTTCTTTCATTGTTTATGTTTTGGGTGTAAAGTTTAGGAAGCTACATCCTATTATTAGCTCTTGAAGATGTTTCCCTCTATTTTCACCTAGGAGTTTTATGTTACTGGCTCTTATATATAGGTCTTTGATCCATTTTGAGTTAATTTTTGTATAGGGTTAAGGTAAGGGTCTGCTCTCATTATTTTGGTTATTGGTAACCAGTTTTCCCATGGCCATTTATTGAAAAGGCTATTTTATCCCAGTTCAGTGGATTTGGGGGCCTTGTTGAAAATCAGTAGACTATAGATTTGTGGTCTATTTCTACACACTCACTTCAATTCCATTGGCCAATACTTCTCTCTTTATGCCAGTATCATGCTGTATTGACACCTGTGGCTTTATAATAAGCTTTAAAATCAGGAATTGTTAATCCTTCCACTTCATTCTTCTTTAAAAGAATATTTTTAGCTATTCAGGGTTTCTTTTGCTTCCAAATGAGATTGACAACTAGCTTTACCAAGCCTTCAAAATAAGATATTGCAATTTGGATTGGTATTGCATTGAATCTGTAGATCAATTTGGGTAGATTTGACATATTTTAACTACATTTAACACTCTTATCCACAAGCAAGGAATGTCTTTCCACCTATTTGGATTTTCTTTGATTTCTTTTAGCGATGTTGTGTAGTTTTCTGTGTACAGGTCCTTTACATCCCTGCTCAAATTTACTCCTAGATAATTGTGCTGGTTTGAAAGGTTGTATGTACCCTAGAAAAGCCATGTTTTAATCAAAATTCTATTTCATAAAGGTAGAATAATGCCTATTCAATACTGCATGCTCAAAACTGTAGTCCCACCATCTCCCTGGAGATGTGATTCAATCAAGAGGGGTTGTTAAGATGGATTAGGTGATGACATGTCTCCACCCATTTGGGTGGGTCTTGATTAGTTTCTGGAGTCCTATAAAATAGGGAACATTTTGGAGAATGAGAGAGATTTGGAGAGAGCAGAGAATGCTGCAACAATATGAAAGAGAGAGTCCACATGCCAGTGACCTCTGGAGATTTAGAAGGAAAATACCTCCAGGGGAGCTTGATGAAACCTGAAGTCAGGAGAGAAAGCCAGCAGATGACACCATGTTCATTGAGTGCCCTTCCAGCTGAGAGAGAAACCCTGACTGTGTTTGTCATGTGCCTGCTCACTTGAGAGGGAAATCCTGAACTTCATCGGCCTTCTTGAACCAAGGTATCTTTCCCTGGAAGCCTTTGATGGGACATTTCTATAGACATTCCTTAACTGGGACATTCTCTCAGCCTCAGAACTGTAAACTAGCCACTTATTAAATTCCCCCTTTTAAAAACCATTTCATTTCTTGTATATTGCATTGTGGCAGCTAGCAAATTAGAACAATAATCAATTCTTTTCATCACTATTTTGAGTGTAATTTTTTCCCTCAATTGTCTCCTCATTGAGAATATTGCTTGTGTATACACACATTATTGATTTTTGCACATTGATCTTATATCCAGGCATTATGCTTTATTTATTATCTCAAGAAGCCTTGCTGTAGATTTCTCAGAATTTTCCAAATATAGTATTGTGTCATCTGAAAATAGTGAAAGCTTTACTTTTTCCTTTCTGATTTGGATGCATTTTATTTCTTTGCCTTGCCTGATTGCTAGGACTTCTAGTACCATGCTGAATAAATATGGTGACAGAGAGCATCTAAAGTGTGGGGTATTGCTGCTGCAGTTTGCAAATACCAAACATGTTGAAACAGCTTTTTAAACGGATAAGGGGAAGATTCAGAGGAGTTGTAAGGAGCTTGATAGAGAAAGCCTAGATTGCTTTGAAGAGACTGTTGGTCGAAATGTGAACGCTAAACATACCTCTAACCAGGCTTTAGACAGAGATGAGGCACATTTGGACTGGGAGGAAAGCGAGCCTTGTTTTGAAACTGCAGATAAACTGGCAAAATTGATTAGTGGCTTTGGCTGGAAGGCAGATTTTAAAAGCCATGAACTTGGAAATTTAGTAGAAGAGGTCTCTAAATTAAATGTTGAAAGTGCAGCCTGGTTTCTCCTCACAGCTTATAGTGAAATGCAACAAGTGAGAGATAAGCTGAAAACTGAACTCTTGAGTATAAAGAAACCAGAAATTGATGTTCTGGAAAATTCTGGGCCTCCAGAAAGGGAGACCACAGAGAATAGTGCCCTGTGTGAGAACTAAACCAAATGTGGAAACAGTTAGCCATTTCTGAGAAAGCAGGATTGGACATGGAGTTATCCAGGAAGGATCTGTGGAAACTCCTTATGTCTGATGGGCATGATCCAAGGCTATTGAATAGAAAGCCAATGAGAGTGCTGTGGGACCTTTATAAACAGAGCCACTACCAGTCTGGACTGGGGGGTTTAGAGAAGGGACACATTGAAGGAAAAACAACTTCAGAGGCAAAACCCTGGAGACTGAGATGTGAAGTCAAAAAGTTTCAGACCAGGAGAGCTGACCCACCCAAGTCCATGAAGAGGGTGAGTTTGCCCCGAAGACAGAGGGTGGGCCTTCCACTTCTTTGCAATGGATGAGTCATGCTGCCTCAGGCCTTGGAGGGGGTGAAACACATTCCTTGGGGTTTGGGGAGAGCCTGGTTGTCACCAAATGGTGGGGTTAAGCATGTGCCCTGGAGGTGGCAGAGAGCTCTGGTGCAGCCCCAATGCTTGGAGAGGTTGAAGCCGAGAAAAAGGTGATCTCCCCAATGTCCCTGAAGGTTGCAATTGAGAAAGGCAGGCCTCTACATAGGCCTTTGGAAACGGTGGGACTGCTGCTTTCAAAACCTCAAAGACAAATGACTCTCAGACTTTGGAAACTAATGCATTTTGCCCTGCAGGTTTTAAAACTGCTTGCATATTGTGACCCCTGTGTTCCTTCCTCCCTATGGAAATGGGTATATGTGTACCATGAATGTTCCTTCTTTGTATGTTGACAGCAAATAACTTGCTTTGAGTTTTTATAGGTCCAGAGGCAGAGGATTATTTTGCTTTAGAACAGATTATAGCTGTAACTAACTTTGGTAGGAGTTCATACATTTGTAACTTTGAATTTCATGTGTATTGGTACTGAAATGGTTCAAGGACTTGTGATATTGTTATGAAATTAGTATATTTTATATATGGGGAAACATGTCTTTTTTAGTGTCCAGAGGGTGGAATGTGTTGGTTTGAAAGGATGTATGTCCCCTTGAAAAGGCATGTTTTAATCTAAATCCCATTTCATAAAAGCAGAATAAACCCTATTCCATACTGCAAGTTTGGAACTGTAATCAGATCATCTCCCTGGATAATGTGATTTAGTCAAGAGTGGTTGTTAAGCTGGATTGGGTGACATGTCTCCACACATTTGGGTGGATCTTGATAAGTTTCTGGAATCCTATAAAAGAGATAACATTTTGAAGAATGAAAACGATTCAGAGAGAGCAAAATAGAATGAAATAGCCATGAGAAACAGAGTCCACCAGACAGCAACTTTTGGAAATGAAGAAGCAAAATACCTCCCAGACAGGTTCATGAAACAGGATACCAGGAGAAGAAGCTAGCAGTTGATGCTGTGTTTTACATGTGCCCTTCAAGATCAGAGCAGAACACTGACTATGTTCACCATGTGCCCTTCCACTTGAAAGAGAAACCCTGCACTTCATCAGCCTTCTTCAACCAAGGTATCTTTCCCTGGATCTCTTAGATTGGACATTTCTATAGACTTGTTTTAATTGGGACATTTTCTCTGCCTTAGAACTGTAAATTAGTTCATGGCTTTTAAAATCTGCCTTCCAGCCAAAGCCACTAATCAATTTTGCCAGTTTATCTGCAGTTTCAAAACAAGGCTCGCTTTCCTCCCAGTCCACATGTGCCTCATCTCTGTCTAAAGCCTGGTTAGAGGTATGTTTAGCGTTCACATTTCGACCAACAGTCTCTTCAAAGCAATCTAGGCTTTCTCTATCAAGCTCCATACAATTCCTCCGAATCTTCCCCTTATCCATTTAAAAAGCTGTTTCAACATGTTTGGTATTTGCAAACTGCAGCAGCAATACCCCACTCTCTGGTACCAAAATCTGTTCGAGTTTGATTTCTTTGGTCAATACTTCTGTCTTTGTGCCAATACCATGTTGTTTTGAGCACTGTGACTTTATAATAGGTTTCAAAGTTAGGGAGTGTTAATCCTTCCACTTTGTTCTTCTTTTTTAGGATGTTTTTTTTTTAGCTATTTGGGGTCTCTTTCCCTTCCAGATTGTTCTAGTTTGCTAGCTTCCAGAATGAAGTATACTGAAACAGAACAGCTTTTTAAAGGGGAAATTTAATAAGTTGCTAGTTTATACTTTTAAGGCTGAGATAATGTCCCAATTAGAGCAAGTCTATAGAAATATTCAATCAAAGGCATCCATGGAAAGACACCTTGGTTCAAGAAGACCGCTGAAGTTCAGGGTCTCTCAAGTGAGAAGGCACATGGCAAACAGAGTCGGGGTTTCCCTCTCATCTGGAAAGGCATATGGTAACTATGGCATCATCTGCTAACTTTCTGTCCTGGCTTCAGATTTCATGCAGCTCCCCGGGAGGCATTTTCCTTCTTCATTTCCAAAGGCCGTTGGCTGGTGGGCTCTCTGCTTCTTGTAGCTATATCGTTCTGATCTCTCAGAATCTCTCATTCTCCAAAACTTCAGAAGCTAATCAAGACCCACCACCATTCTCTACCAAATAAGTGGAGACATGCATTCACCTAATCCAGTTTAACTTCCATTTTGATTAAATCACATCTCCAGGGAGATGATCTGATTACAGTTTCAAACATACAGTGTTGAGTAAGTATTAGAAGAAATGGCTGTCTTTACAAAAATGGGATTATGATTAAAACATGGCTTTTCTAGTGTACATACATCATTTCAAACCAGCACACACATGGATTTGGTAGTTAGCTTTTCCAAATCTTCAAAGTAGCTTGTTGGAGTTTTGATTGGTACTGTTTGAATCTGTAGATCAATTTGGGGAGAATTGGCGTGTTACCTACATTTAGCCTTCCTGTTCTTGAGCAGGAAATGTCTTTCCACCTATTTAGACCTACTTGATTTCTTTTAGCAATGTTTTGTGGTTTTCTGTGCATAAGTCTTTTACATCCCTGGTTCAGTTCATTCCTAAGTACTTCATTCCTTAAGTTGCAATTTTGAATGGAATTATTTCCTTAACTGAACCCTTTGCTGTGTATAGAAATGTTACTGATTTTTGCACATTAATTTTATATCCTGCCACCTTGCTGAGTTTGTTTTTTAGCTCAAGTAACTTTGCTGTAGATTTCTCTTCTAGCACAATGTTGAATAATAGTTGTGACAGTGGGCATCTTTATCTTGTCCCTGATCTTAGGGGAAAGTTTTCCATCTCTCTCAATCGAGTACAATGCTGGCTATAGGTTTTTTATATTTTTCCTTTATGATATTGAGGTAGTTATCTTTGATTCCAATCTTTTTTAGTGTTTTTATCAGAAAAGAATGTTGAATTTTGTCAAATACTCTTTCAGCATCAATCAAATGGTCATGTCATTTTTTCCTTTTAATTTGTTAATGTGCTGTATTACATTAATTGATTATCTTGCACTGAACCATTCTTGCATTCATGGTATAAACTCCACTTGGTCTTGGTAGTACAATTCTTTTAATGTGTTGCTGGATTCAATTTGCTAATATTTTCTTGAGAAGACTTGCATCGCTGTTCATTAGGGAGATTAGCCTATAGTTTTCCTTTCTTATAGTATTTTTACCCAGTTTAGGTGTTTAAATGATATTAGCTTTGTAAAATGAGTTAAATAGAGTTCTTTTTCCTCAATTTTTTGGAAAAGCTTGAGGAGTATTGGTGTTAGTTCTATATGGATGCTTGATAAAATTCCCCTGTGAAGCCATTTGGCCATGGACTTTTCTTTGTAGGAATATTTTTGATGACTAATTGAATCTCTTGTGATTGGCCTGTTGAGATCTTCTATTTCTTCCTGAGTCAGTGTAGCTTGTTTGTGTGTCTCCAGAATTTTGTTGATTTCATCTAACCTGCCTAGTTTGTTGGCTAATGGTTGTTTTGTAGTATCCTCTTGTGATTTCTTTTATTTCTTGTTTTGAAGTACTTTTATCAGAAAAGGATGTTGAATATTGTCAAATCTTTTTTCAGCATCACTTGCAATGATCATGTGAATTTTCCCTTCTGATTTGTTAATGTGCTCTATTACATTGATTGATTTTCTTGTGTTGAGCCACCCTTGAATTCTGGGTGTAAACTTCACTTGGTTGTTGTGGCTGGTTGATTAAATCATCAATCATTTGACTGCATCTGTTGCTAATTACATCTATGATCCACTGAGATGTGCTTCCCAAGTGAGATAATCCAATCAGTAGAAGACTTTTAAGGAAGAAGATAGACTCTTTCATTGCTTCTTCAGCCAGCAAGCCTCTCTTGTGGAGTTTGTCCAGACCCTTCATCAGAGCCACCAGGTTTGCAGCCTATTCTGTGGATTTTGTATGCCCCCATTCCCACAGTTTTGTGAGATACATTTATCTATCTCGTATTAACAAATCCCTCCCGTTCTATTTCTCTGGAGAACCCTGACTAACATAGTTTGGTATAAAGAGTGGTTTTCCAGAAAAGGAATCTTAAAAATGAATTTCTACAATTGGTTTTCTACTCTTACTAGACTCAGAGGCACTAATTACTTTGTTTCCAATCATCAAGATGACACTGGCAATCTATGCAGTGAGTTAGCAAGTGATACTCAGAATATCACCATTAGATTCTGCTAATTGTATACTCATATGGAGCAAGGCTGTGGGTGATACTGTTTTTGATACCTTTATAGAGTTTTGTGAAATTTAAAGGTATAATGATGTTGGGTGGTTGTTACTAGACACTGGATACAGTAATGTGGGAATGGAAAGAGCTGTAGGCTTCAAGTTTGCACCTAAGCACCATAAGAATGATGTAAAAGTTGCCATGTGTGCCATGAAAGAAAATCTTATTTCCTGTATCACAGACTTCAGATATCTGAAAACCAGAGACAGCCTCATTGTGGAGTAACATATTTGCATTGTCAACTAAAATCTCAATTTTGCAGGTTGTCTGCTATTAAAATAAGGGCACTAATTGGAAAAGAATAGGATCCTGAAATGTGGGATGGTGATATATATCTTGATAATGATGGCACTGGGGAGATGGGATCCCTGGAATCTGCTGAGACTTTACCAGATAAACCTGTCATGGACTGATCTGTGGAAAGATTTTCTGGACCTCAGTCTCTTCAGAAGATTCTGTAATAGAATTACATTAATGAGATTTTCTCGGGTTCTGTTTCTTCTTTTTTTGTGCATGTAATTAAAATGTTCCTAAATGGATTGGAGTGATAAATGCATTACTATGTGATGACACTGTGAGCCATTGATTTTATACTTTGGATGGATTGTATGGTGTGTGAAAATATCTAAATAAATTACATTAGAAATAAAAAAATAATCACATGCTCTCTGGCTAAATAAAAGCTAACTCTTGCCTAGTATAAGCAACGCAATGGCAAAACAGAGCAATAACTTTTGATCACTTCAAGTCTCTTATCTAAGTTGTTCTGCCCCATTTGTGTATAGTTCTTTTTCACTTTTGTGCATATTTATTTAGGTGTACCTACTCATTTGCTTATATATTTTATTTGGACATTTTTCCTTATATCATTTTTCTCTGACTATATTCCTTTTTTTCTCAAGTATTTTCTGGATGTTTTTGTCTGTCATGTTCTATAGTTTCCGTGAAAACCTTAAAGAAATCAATGTACTTTGCTTTATCTTCTTGGGTATGATTTTCATTTTTATATCTAGTCTCTTGTCTGGTTTAGACAATAATCAGATATTATCTATTTGAATATTGCCCTCCAATATGTCCTCTCATTACCAGGTTTGCATCTGGCTTAGATTTTTTTTTAATTTGGCATCATCTTCTTCTAATTTAAAGCTTTCATTGATCATTTTTAAATTTCTTTATAAAGGTATATTGCACAGTTTCTTATCTGTGCTAAATCCTATTTTATTTATACTCTCATTAATTTTCTCTTCAACTCTGTGTAATCTCTAATAAAATGCATATCTATATTGCAACATTTACATTTTTGTTTCGAATGGACTTACTTTTTTATCAAATCTTAGTATTTTTATGGCCCCTGCATGCTTATTACTTTGATTCCATTTTGTTTTACACAATATTAAATAGCTTATTTTGGGGGTCTGGTAATTATAATAGTGAGTATGTGGGGAGCTAAATATTTACTTTTACCTGAGTTTTATTTATTGTTGTGTATTACCTTATAGATTTGGCAAAATCACTTGCAGATTGAGAGCTCATACTAGTTTGATTTTAATCTGTGCTCAATATGTTTCTCTAGAAAGGATTTAAGTTGCATTCTGCTTTAAGACAGAGGCAATATCAGCCAAGGTTGTTGCCAGACTATGACCATGCCCCTGGCTCACACTCACTAAGCTCATGAAGCACAGATATCCTTCTGCTGTGCTGTTAAACACTCCCTTTGTAAAAAGTAATAACAGTTCAGTGCTGATACTTGGGTGTTATTCTTTGTTCTTTTTATTTTTGTCTGTGGGATTGTTTTTATTTTGTATGACACAAAAAATGCAATAATAGGAATTTATTCATGATCTAATTACATTTTATTAAAACCTTTAGAAATTCCCATATGTCTTGCAGTCAAAAATGGAAGTCTCGAATGTATTTACTATTATTTTTCTTCACATGTGTTCTCTATGCTAGAAAAACTATCAATCTCTACCCTTTGGCAAAAATTACTCCTGAGTATTTGACAAAATAAGCGATGGCTTGGAATATTTCTTCTAATAAGTTTTGTTGTAAATATACAAATCTATGTTTTGAAGTGGTCGTAATAAGTGACATAATTGAGAAAATGGTCAGATGTAGCTAAGAGCTATCAACATAAATATCCTGATTTTTGCAATAATACTATGATTATACAAAAGATTTCTCTGTTATTAAATACAATATTTTCCTAAGATATACATTTTAGGAAATATCTGAAAATAATTCCAAACAGTTCTGAAAAAAAATTAGGGGATATTGGAAAGGAAGGTGAAAGCAATGACAGCATATTGACTTTCTTATTTTTTTTTCTTTTTTTATTAACAGAAAGAAAAAAAAGAAATTAACACAACATTTAGAAATCATACCATTCTACATATGCAATCAGTAATTCTTAACATCATCACATAGATGCATGATCATCGTTTCTTAGTACATTTGCATCGGTTTAGAGGAACTAGCAGCACAACAGAAAAAGATATAAAATGTTAATATAGAGAAAAGAAATAAAAGTAGTAAAAAAAAAGAAAAAAAAACAAACAAATGAACAAACAAAAAAAACAAAAAAAACCCTATAGCTCAGATGCAGCTTCAATCAGTGTTTTAACATGATTACTTTACAATTAGGTATTATTGTGCTGTCCATTTTTGAGTTTTTGTATATAGTCCTGTTGCACAGTCTGTATCCCTTCAGCTTCAATTACCCATTGTCTTACCCTGTTTCTAACTCCTGCTGGACTCTGCTACCAATGACATATTTCAAGTTTATTCTCGAATATCCGTTCACATCAGTGGGACCATACAGTATTTGTCCTTTAGTTTTTGGCTGGACTCACTCAGCATAATATTCTCTAGGTCCATCCATGTTATTACATGCTTCATAAGTTTATCTTGTCTTAAAGCTGCATAATATTCCATCGTATGTTTATACCACAGTTTGTTTAGCCATTCTTATGTTGATGGACATTTTGGCTGCTTCCATCTCTTTGCAATTGTAAATAATGCTGCTATAAACATTGGTGTGCAAATGTCTGTTTGTGTCTTTGCCCTTAAGTCCTTTGAGTAGATACCCAGCAATGGTATTGCTGGGTCATATGGCAATTCTATATTCAGCTTTTTGAGGAACCGCCAAACTGCTTTCCACAGTGGTTGCACCATTTGACATTCCCACCAACAGTGGATAAGTGTGCCTCTTTCTCCGCATCCTCTCCAGCACTTGTCATTTTCTGTTTTGTTGATAATGGCCATTCTGGTGGGTGTGAGATGATATCTCATTGTGGTTTTGATTTGTATTTCTCTAATGGCCAGGGACATTGAGCATCTCTTCATGTGCCTCTTGGCCATCCGTATTTCCTCTTCTGGTAGGTGTCTGTTCAAGTCTTTTTCCCATTTTGTAATTGGGTTGGCTGTCTTTTTGTTGTTGAGTTGAACAATCTCTTTATAAATTCTGGATACTAGACCTTTATCTGATATGTCATTTCCAAATATTATCTCCCATTGTGTAGGCTGTCTTTCTACTTTCTTGATTTAATATGGTTAAATATAAAGAAAATAAAGAACAACATGATATATAGACATGAATATCATTTAAAAGGCTGCAGAAAGGATCACTTAAGATAAACTTTTGACATGTGCTTTTAAAAAAATTGGATGAAAATTACTTGAGACAGAGGAAATATAAATGAGTCCTAGGGTGTAAGAGTATTATCAATGGTCTTCCATACCAGCTTTACCAAAAGAGGATGCCAAGTGAATAACATTTTCTATTTCAAGTAAGAAATTAAGAGACAAAAAGGGTTAACTTATAAAATGTGTACAATCAATATCATAGCATCAGGATATAAAACTCAATTTTTAGAAACATGAAGAGACATGGAGAAAACTAAAATCATATCTAAGAAATAAAAATCTTTTCCATGTCTCAGATAATAGCCAATTAAAAATTGACAACAAAGGAATTTAGTATACTCATTCACATTTCTTTCATTTGTTTATTTATCTCATATGTTCAAAAAATATAGGTTATATCCTTGACCAGTAAAGTGCTAAATTTGCTTTACAAGAGAACCATCTTGGGGAACTAATTATAGAGAAATTCTTAGATATACCTTTAAAAATGTTCATTAATTTTCTTTCCTGATAGGCAATCACCAGAAAAGACAATGAACTAAAAAGTATTGAACAAATAGAAGAGTTGTAACTCAAAATAACTTTCCCAAATGACTTATTGAATTAGAGAATACATAAATCAATATTCTAATATTGGTAGTAAAGACTCAGGGAAGAGAGAGATCATATGTAAATACAGAAGATATATACACTATCTAAGAATGGATTTGATAAATATTTCTCTGACCCCCTGTGAAAACTTTACTGGGGGTTTCAAAAAAGACTTTAACATGAATATGTGTACATGTCTTTTCTCTTCAATAAAGATATAAAAGATAGCATAATAAAAAATGTAGTAATCAAATTGAATTTAACAGCAATGAAAAACAACTTTTTTTAAAGTGTCCTGAAAGAATGAATATTCAGAAAATTATTGAAATACAGTAAGCAGTAAAATGAATTTCCAAGTAACAAAATTATATATTTTTAGTTAGTAATAAAAGTACAACATAATTTCATTTTGTCCAGGACATAAAAAAACAGTATAGGGAATAGTCCAAAGTATAAAGAAACAGACTAGTGTATAAAAAAAAGAATTTGTGTAACATAAGACAGTATTTAAAACACTAGAAGGAGGAAAAGTTTTTGATTTAGTGATGAAATTTGACTCTTTGGAAATATAGATCGAGTCATGTATCTATTCACTATTTAATAAAAGGTAAATCCAGGTAATCTAAAGAGTCCAAAAAGAAAAGATAATGTCATAAAACTAAATAAGTTTATACTTACAATTTATATTTATAAAGTCATTAATAGTGAGTGGCATGACAAAAGAAAGGGTAAGGGAAAAAGATAAAGAGATTGGACTAATCTGAAACTAAGTTGTTTCATTTCTTCAGCAAAAAAAAGGAAAGTTTTCTATAGTCATCATAAATCTAGGAAAATATTTGCAACAGATTTGGAGTTCCATTTTCATTAAATATAGAAAATGCTCTAACAAGAGCAAAAGATTTACCAACCATACTTTTCTGTAATGCATAATCTAATTCAACCTATCTGTATAGCACATTTGAACACTTCAAACACAGGAAGCACAGAACATGAAAGAGGTCCTTTAATCCTGTATAGATTATTATAATGCCTGGAAATATCCTAGGGTATATTAAGCAGATAAAAAGTATTTGAAAAGTTCCCTGAGGGAGGGGAGAAAAAATATAGAACTATTAAACCTTACCATCAGGTTTACTGTGACTGATACTGTGACAAACTTTAGGGATATTCAAATCAGTAGAGCATGCCCTCTATTATGAGGTTTACTCTTGTGAAGCTTATGTGGGCAGTGGAGAAGCTAAGACTGCCCATAGTCATGACTAAGAGTTACTTCTGGAGGACCTCTGTTCTTACTCAGACGTGGCCTTGCAGTCTCTAAATCCAACTCCGGAAGTGAAATCATAGCCTTCCCCACAACATAAGACATGACATCCAGGGAAAAAAGCCTCCCTGGTAACATGGGAGATGACTCCCAGGAAAGAATCCAGACCTTGCACCATGTGATAAACAATTATATCCTACGAAAAGGGGGAAAAGAAGTATAATTAACAAGATATCAGTGACAGAGAGAGTTCAAATAGAACTGAGAGGCTACTCTGGTGGTGGCTCTTATGCAAACTTCAAGTAAACCTTTCTACTTATCATAACCTGCCAAACCCCAATCAAGACCATTCCAGCCAATCCTAAAGAACAGCTAGGGCAATCTATAAGATTCCAGAAGGGTTGCAGGCACTAGAGCAACTTTCCAGAAACCTATAACCTCCAGATGGATCCCTGGTCCAGATAAATTCTGAAACCAAGCCCAGCCTCTCCAGAACATCAGATAGTTCCATCTCCCTACCCCATATTAGTGACAGACCCTTCCATTGTCAAAAATTTAGAAATGTTATAGCCCAAACACCCTTAAAGAGAGGTATAGAAAGATCAAAGGTGATGGGGGAATTATACATAGAAAATAGGACTTACCAAATATATATGAATGGTAAATCATTAAATTGATATCTCTTTTAAGTCTCCAGTATTTTAGAGCAGCTAGAAATAAAAACTTAAAATTGTGAAATTGTAACCCATGTCAGAATCTGAAATATGTTCTACAACTAATTGTGATGCTGTGCTTTGAAATTTATAGCTTTTTTGTATAGATGATATTTTTCCCAAAAGAAGAAGGAAAAATGTTGATTATGATAAGAAAAGTATTTAAGCCCTCTAGCCTCCTATATTCTGAACCAGCTAAAAGGAAAAATATGAGAGGATGGTACGTAGCCCAAGAGAAAGTCTGGGATCTGTGCTGTAAACACGTGTTGAAGAGTGCTTTGAAAACTGTTGCTTTTTTTATTTCTTTGCTTTGTATATATGTTATTCTGTACAATAAAAAAGTTAAAAAAAATAATTAGGTGCAAAAAACACATTAGACAATTTGACCTATTCAAATATTAATATTAGAAGTGCAGAAAATGTGACAGAAATGGTTGTTTTCATATGTGTTCGTGAGCTTGTAAATTTGTCCATTAAGAAAGCACCAGATTCATCTGGAAACATGAATATAAGCATTTAAATGTATACACACTTATGTCACCCTCTTTTCTCCTGAGAATTTCTTTATCATAATGAGAGAAGTGTGCAAAATCTTTGCTACGAATATCCCTTGTGCTTACATTGGGGACACATTGGTCTATATGTTCCAAACATATAGACATAATATAAATTAGGAGGTAGATTACTCTATGGTTGTAAAATATAAGCAGAAAAAGTAGATATTTACTTCTCAATATACAAATATATAATCAATATAATGATAGGTAAGAAAAGCAACTTAAGGAATAGAGAGAAACTTAATTTAATTTTAAAAGAAATTCATATTTATATAGCATATTGGAAGATTTAAAAGTTTGACTCAATAGTCAACATTTTTTTTCCTCTGCATGGCCAGACACCAGGAATCAAACCAAGGTCGCTGGCATGGCAGGTGAGAACTCTGTCTCCTGAGGCACCGTGGCCCATCCCAATATGGTTTTGAGTACAGACAGGCAGGAGATACACGTATCTCTGAATATCCACCTGTAATGGACTGTGGGAACCCTAAATGTTTCAACAGATAAGCAGATCATAGAAAGAAATTCAGTCGTTCACATTGGGACTTGGAAAAATGTCTCTTTTTCCAATCTTACATGCCTTTTGTAACCATATAAATAAACATACCCTCTTCCACCAATGAGATTCAAGAGCTCACGTTTCCTAACTTAAACTCGCTGAGATCCTGAAGCTGACACACAGATCAACAGTGAATATCAACAGCACCATGAACTAGGAGTTAAATTTTGTATAAACTAAAAACAAAAGTGTGCTGAAATAAAACCCACTTAATAAAACCCTGAAATAGAGTCCAATCCCCATTGTCCCTAGAGTAGTAAGTGAAACTGAATTAAGTTAAAGGGAAAAATCTAATGAATGAGACACATCTTACTCTGGTCTGGTTATCAGGATCAGGAGGTTTGCAGCACTTCTGGAACAACAACAACAAAAAAATACAGACATTTTGCAATGAAACAGACTTTGATTCTAGGAATCCTTTGACACTAGCAGCTTCTCTATCAGATTATTAGCAATTTTTCCAGTCGAATGAAGAAATGCTGACATATTCCAATAATGTAGAGAAGAGTAGTTGCTGTGGTCTCTGAGGCTCATCTTCAGCCCACACCTTGTGTGTCTGAAGGCTCTCCCTTACCCCTCCCCTGGGGAACCCTCCATTGCCTGGAACAGCCATGGCAGAACAGTGAGGTCAGGGACTGTGGAGGCTGGCTGCGAAGCAGGGAGGAAAGAGATGTAGGAAAGACCTATGTCAGGTGCAAGGAAAGGCAAAGAAAATGGAAAAGAACCCAAAGGGAAGAAAAGGGGATTTCTCACTTCCAGTGTGTAACGAGAGGCATCAGTAAGATGATTCAAAGTACATTAGTTACAGACAACAACAGAGTATGGCAGGTATCTGTAATTTAGAGAACTTTGAGCATGTGCAAATGACACAGACCTCATTCATCACCCATCACCAGCAGGCAGAAAAAAATACAAAGAAAAAAAAGCAGTTACTTATTCCTGGAGAATCACATCCGTGAAAGGATGGTGATGAAACCACTTCCACTCTCTTAAAAATGTATGAAGTGGAAAAAACCTGTGATGATCAACTCTCCATCCTTGTATACACTGGGCTTCATTTTCATAAGGCAGTCAGGATCATCTAAACTGCACCCACAGAGTGGAAACTGCAGAGGTGGAAGAATATAAATAAGAGGGAACATCATAGAAAGAGCTTCATAAATGTCAGAAAAAGTCTGTAGTCCATGATTCAGTGTGAAGTAGGAAGGGCTAGTGTGAACTAGCTGCCTAAATCTGTGCTAGCACAGAGCAAAAATAGACTAACTGGGGTGTACCTGACATTGGGTGAGCACAATAGAACGGTTTCTTATCTTTGTCTAGAACTAGAGTAATCCTGAATGCAAAACAAGTGTGTGTGTATATATATATATATATATATATATATATATATATATATATACTTGATAATATATTATATTGATATTGATACATTAGTTAGAAATATTTTTAAATCCCTTATGGGTTATAGAATGATTATGACTTTATTTTTAGCCAAACCCCGGTCACTCCCCTCAGAGAAAATTATAATCCAGAGACCATTTCTTCCCTGGGGCTCTGCATCTGAGGCTCTGTGCCCAGGTGAAAAACAAATGGAAAAACATGTTTGGTGATCAATTTCTCCAACCCATTAGGCCCTAAAAATGAATAACAGCATCCAGGACAGCAACCCCATTGAGGAAATTATCTTCTCTAAACCATGTCAATTTGGTAGTGTCATACAAGGAACTAATTTTGTTGCCACAGAGTAAAATGGCATGAATGACAGGGTCAGCAAGAGCCCTGTCCATAGGAAGATGCACTGAGCCCCACAATAGGTGTCCCTACTGAGGTCAACATGGAACAGGACAATTTCAAACCAGGCACACAACACCTTCTGTGGGAAACACTTAATCCTTGTTCCATAAGGCCAGCAATGTTGTCTCAGATTCTTCAGCCTGAGCAAGAGACAATCCTGACCAGGTTACCAGTCAGGGTCCAGTCTTAGAGTTATACCTTGCAGTAATATGAACAGGGAAATCTCAATATGGAGAAATAATTAAGCATAATCAGAGACTGAATGAGTGAGTTCTGTAAATGAGAAATAAATAGATATCTAAAAAATATAGAAATAGATAAAAGGAGCAGCTACTAAATCTGTGATTGAGAAGACACCTCCCTAATTAGGGCTGAAACTCAGGCCTCAATGGGGTGGGGCGCTTAACTGCTGTTGTTCACTGAGTGGCAGAGAAGTCATTGGTGAGCTACGCTTGTGAACTTCTCAATTTCTGCCCTAAAAGATGCTTGGTAAAGCTTTTCCTAGAAAGGTGTTTCACCAGAAATGTGCTACAAAGCCTCTAAAGAAGCAGTTGGTGAAGGAAGACCATGGCTGGCTCTCTGGGGCTGCTGACCACCGTGCACTGCAGAATGTGCACACTGGAAAAGCAAGAAGAGCTGCAGGAGCCTGCCATGTGAGCATACATGAACCTCAAAATAAACCCTTTTCCTCTAGCCTTGCTTTTGTGTGCCTCCCACTGACAAAACTTCCATGCCAAATGACAAAGGCAAAGCATTTTAAGGGCTCATTCCATTTATGCAGAATGAAGGGTGCATCTGTAGCTGAGAGGCAATAAATTGTCAGAACAACTAGTCTAGGAAGGAGCTGTAGATTTCCCCTTTACCATTCAATAGATCAAGGTGAAAGCTACAAAGATAAAGACTTGTGCTTGTTTTCTTCTAACTGGTTCTCTGATATCTCCTTGAGCCCACCTTCCTTTGTACAATGGCTCAGTTCTGTGAACTGCTCAGTTCACAGAACTGTCATTAGCTCCAAGTCTGGGTATTAGGTTTAAACTTTGTTTTTAAAGGGATCTGATCTGTCATCCTTCAGCTCAGGAAAAACCAGATGACAGCTTATTGAGAATGGTTAGAGAAAAGAGGAGTAGTTAAGGAGGAAGCAGAGGTTACTGATAGATGGATAAAAGTGAGGAAGACATCTGGAAGTTCAGGGCAAATAGGATAATGATGGTGATCTGTCTGCATTTAATTCATTCTGTTATGCACTTTCTATGCTATTTATATAATTTTTCATAAGATGCCCATAAGCAGATATTGTTTTCTGCCCATTTAGGGATGTATAAAGTGTTTTTTAAAGGCATTAAATTACTCAACAAAGATGAGAATTATGGAACCTACAAATCCGAGGTGAATCTATGCAGTGTGGCTTGAGAACCCAGGCCATTTACAATAGGCACCAGAAAGCTTCAGAGCCCAGTTCTTCATCCTTGGTATCCCTATTTCATCTTGTTACTCAGAAGTCTTGTCTTTATATTCTCTCACTTCAAGCATCAGCATTATGGGCAACTATTCTACATTTTCACAGTGAGAACCTTGGTGTAGTAATGGTAACTGTACCAAACATCACACAACAGTCTATGAAATGAGTTCTAATCATGAATCTTTATGTGTTAGTTGTCACCAGGATTTCTCAACAGATTTGGATCTGAGACTCTCCATACCTAACTACTTCAGAGATTGCTGAGGGCCATGTCCTTCCTGGGTTATGGAGATTGTTGGAGGCAGCTCTGGCCTTCCCAGCTCTGTTCTTCTCCCTCCTCACTGCTGCAGTCCTGGGCATTTTTTGTGCAACACAGAAATTCCCCTATAGTCATGGGCAACATCCAGACTCTGAGCTACATCCTATTCATCTTCCTTATCCTGTGCTTCCTCTGCTCCTTGGTCTTCATTGGTCATCCCAACAGGGCCACCTGTATTTATGATGAGTAGAATTTGGAGTTGTATTTACAGTGGCCATTTCCACAGTTCTGGCTAAAACTCTGTGATTCTGGCCTTCAAGTCCACAATCCCAGGAAGGAGGAGGTAGTGGTTGGTCTCAGGAGGCCTGAATTCTGTCCTTCCTGTCTGCTCCTGTATCTGGATGACTCTGTGTGGACTTTGACTAGGAACTTTTGAGCTTGGCAGCATCATCATTAACTGTAATTAGGGCTCCATCACTGGGTTCTACCAGTAGAGGGAGATCTGTCTTTTGAGTAACAGAGGACAACCAAACTCTTGTAAAAGGGTAACTTCAAAACACCTAACAAACAAAATCCCAGACAAGAGAGAGGCCTGAAAGAGAAGGAAAACCCCACACTCTGCAATTGTGTTGGGTAGGCTCCCCTCCAAACTTTGAACAACCAAGTAGTACTGGCAGAAGTACCTTTATCAAAGTTCCAAGGATCAGTTAAAAGACTGCAGGGCCAATAACAAGGCCAGTCCTCAATGAAGAAAGCTTTTTAAAAGTGGGAGGAACTTGTTTTGCCAGGCAGTCCCCTCCACTGTCCCTCACTGGCTTGGCATGGAGCCACCAATACTCCTTATGCTTATCCATGGTTTTTGTTTCAGAGGGAGATGAGTGACTCTCATGCACATGCTGGGAGCATGTGTGTTGGCTGGGTCTGCCTGGTGGTGACCTGAGGGACTTGTCATTCCAGAACTTGCCCTACATGTAGAAGGCAGTTCATAGAACTCCACTACAGAATACTGTGGGAGAGCAGTCAAGTGCTGCCTGGGGCAAGAGATTTTTGTCTGTGGGATACACAGTGCAGTGATTGGAATTAGGAGGAAACTGTCTCCTAGGGAAGGGTAAACACGCATATTTGTGGAATTGGGCAATTCCTAGTGCCACATGTGCACCTCTGAATAAAGACAAATATACAGAAAGGATTAACATGGCCCCTACAGGTTTTCTCAGAGCTGGTCTTTAAACTTTGTATAGGTAAGCTCTGAAGGAGAGTCCTCACACAGGTCAATCTACAAAGATAGACTTTATTTTGGGGAATGCAAAAAGTTCTTGTACCAAGTGGTGGTAGATGATGGTTGCTGAATATCACAATACACTTAATGTCATTGAATTGTACACTTTAAAATTATTATACTGGAAAATTTAATGCATATTATAGCATAATAAAAAGTACATTACATTCAGCTAAAAAAATAAACATGGGGAGACATTAAGACATTCCCAGACAAAAGGAAACAGAGAGACTTTGTCATTACTAGATTGGCCGTACAAGAGCTCTAAAGAGATGGTGAATTATGCTTGTGAATATGGTTGAACAAGGAAATTTTGGATCATGTTTGTTACTAGAAAATAAGTTGGACAGAAAAACTGTGACTATATAACATAGTAGGCCAGTTGTGGCAAAAATTGTGCTTCATGGTACAAGTATAAGAATGGTCATTCATGAATTATAGCAAAAGTATGTAACTATTAAAAGGTATTAATAAGAAGTTAGTATATGGGAAAATATACCTAATGTAAACAATAGGCTTAGTTAATAGTAATATTTTAATATTCCTTCATCAATTATAACAAAGGTACCAAACCAATGTAAAGTGTCAAAAGTAGGGGGGATATGGGAATATTGTATTTTTTTACATGACTTTTATGTAAACCTACAACTTGTTGAATTAAAAATATCATTAAAAGATGATTATGCTGAGTGAAAGAAATCAGACATAAGGTGCTACATATTCTTGATCCCATTTGTATAAAATATGAATATTAATAGTCCTAGAGAGTGTGCCATGGTGCCTAAGTGGGAGAATTCTCGCCTGCCATGTTGCAGACCTGGGTTCGGCTACCAATGCCTGACCATGTAAAAGAAACAGAGAATAGTCCTAGAGAGACAGATTTTAACTGGTAGTTACCTAGGGCTGCAGGTGGATAGTGTATGGGCTTTTTCTTTTCAGAGGGCTAAATATTAAATGCAAATTTATAAAATTTATCATTTTATACAAATGATTCCATTCATATAAAATGTAAATATAAATAATCCTAGGGAATAGTATTTGACTAATGGTTATCTAGGACTGTGGACAGAGTATTGGTATTTCTTTTTTTGAGGACTGAAATTGTACTAAAATTGATTGTGGTGATGAATGCACAATTTTGTGATTATATTAAAAACTACTGATTGTATACTTTGGATGATTTTGGATGTATTCTATACCATGTGAACATATCACATGAAAACTGCTTTTTTATAAAAAGGGATGAGGACATGTCAAAAGGACACAGAAGTTATCTTGAAGAGATTCGCAAATCTGGGAAAATTTCAGCATCAAATAAATGATGAGAGTAATGTATTGTAATGTACTGGATAAAGTAAGAATTCATGTATCTGTCATGATATCAATGAATGAATGAGCAAACGGAGAATAAAAACCTATTCCTCACAGTAGAATTTGAACCAAGTAGAGGAAATGATGCACTTACATTACTTGGCAACAATTTGAGTTGGACAATATGATAAGAAACAGGATATTTACGTAGTCTCACAAATCTCCTCACGCAGTACCTTTTCGTTTTTGGGTGCCTGATCCGGAAATCGAACCTGTGTCTCCCACATGAAAAGCAAGCATTCTACCACTGAAGCACCCCTAAAAAGTACTTTTTTTTTTTTCTGCCCTTTTTTTCTTTTTGTTTTTTTTTTGTTTTTTTTTTTAATTTTTTTATTAATCAAAAAAAGAAAAGAAATTAACACAACATTTAGAAATCATTCCATTCTACACATGCACTCAGTAATTCTTAGTATCATCACATAGATGTATGATCATCATTTCTTAGTACATTTGCATCGATTTAGGAAAAGAACTAGCAAAACAGCAGAAAAAGATATAGAATGTTAATATAGAGAAGAGAATTAAAATAATAATACTAATAATATATATATATATAAAAAGGAAAAAGAAAAAAACAAAAACAAAAGATACAAACACACAAACAAACAAACAAAAAACCATATTTCAGGTGCAGCTTCATTCAGTGTTCCAACCTAGTTACATTACACTTAGGTATTATTGTGCTGTCCATTTTTGAGTTTTTGTATCTAGTCCTGTTGCACAGTCTGTATCCCTTCAGCTCCAATTACCCATTATCTTACCCTGTTTCTAACTCCTGCTGGTCTCTGTTACCAATGATATAGTCCAAGCTGATTCTCGAATGTCGGTTCACATCAGTGGGACCATACAGTATTTGTCCTTTAGTTTTTGGCTAGACTCATTCAGCATAATGTTCTCTAGGTCCATCTATGTTATTACATGCTTCATAAGTTTAGTCTGTCTTAAAGCTGCATAATATTCCATCGTAGGTATACGCCACAGTTTGTTCAGCCACTCGTCTGTTGATGGGCATTTTGGCTGTTTCCATCTCTTTGAAGTTGTAGATAATGCTGCTATAAACACTGGTGTGCAAATGTCCATCTGTGTCTTTGCCCTTAAGTCCTTTGAGTAGATACCTAGCAGTGGTATTGCTGGGTCGTAATCCATTCTGCCATTCTATGTCTTTTGATTGGGAAATTCAGTCCATTAACTTTTAGTGTTATTACTGTTTGGATAATATTTTCCTCTACCATTTTGGCTTTTGTATTATATATATCATATCTGATTTTCCTTCTTTCTACACTTTACTCCATACCTCTCTCTTCTGTCTTTTCGTATCTGACTCTAGTGCTCCCATTAGTATTTCTTGCAGAGCTGGTCTCTTGGTCACAAATTCTCTCAGTGACTTTTTGTCTATAAATGTTTTAATTTCTCCTTCATTTTTGAAGGACAATTTTGCTGGATATAGGAGTCTTGGTTGGCAGTTTTTCTCTTTTAGTGATTTAAATATATCATCCCACTGTCTTCTAGCTTCCATGGTTTCTGCTGAGAAATCTACACATAGTCTTATTGGGTTTCCCTTGTATGTGACAGATTGTTTTTCTCTTGCTGCTTTCAAGATCCTCTCTTTCTCTTTGACCTCTGACATTCTAACTAGTAAATGTCTTGGAGAACGCCTATTTGGGTCTATTCTCTTTGGGGTGCGCTGCACTTCTTGGATCTGTATATTTAGGTCTTTCATAAGAGTTGGGAAATTTTCAGTGATAATTTCTTCCATTAGTTTTTCTCCTCCTTTTCCCTTCTCTTCTCCTTCTGGGACACCCACAACACGTATATTTGTGCGCTTCATATTGTCATTCAGTTCCCTGATTCCCTGCTCAAGTTTTTCCATTCTTTTCCCTATAGTTTCTGTTTCTTTTGGAATTCAGTTGTTCCATCCTCCAGTTCACTAATTGTAGCTTCTGTCTCTTTAGATCTACCATTGTAGGTATCCATTGTTTTTTCCATTTTTTCTTCTTTGTCCTTCACTCCCACAAGTTCTGTGATTTGTTTTTTCAGATTTTCTATTTCTTCTTTTTGTTCAGCCCATATCTTCTTCATGTCCTCCCTCAATTTATTGATTTGGTTTTTGAAGAGTTTTTCCATTTCTGTTCGTATATTCAGCATTAGTTGTCTCAGCTCCTGTATCTCATTTGAACTATTGGTTTGTTCCTTTGATTGGGCCATATCTTCAATTTTCCGAGTGTCATCCATTATTTTCTGCTGGTGTCTGGGCATTTGATCAGATCTCCCTGGGTGTGGGACCCAGCTGGTTGAAAGGTTTTTCTGTGGAATCTCTGGGCTCTGTTTTTCTTTTCCTGCCCAGTAGGTGGCGCTCGTGGCGGTCGTTTGTCTGCAGGGCAGTCGGCCCGGGAAACCGTGCGTGGAGGCGGGGGTCGCTGGCCGTGGCTTGGGGGAGTGCCGGTCCAAATTGCCCAGCTGGCCCGAGACGCCAAGCGTGATGGGAGGGCCCCGCTATCCAATGTTCCCAGTCAGACCAGGGAGCCACGTGCGTGGAGGGGACCCCAGACGCCAGCCACCCCAGCCGGGAAAACGTGCACCCCTCGGGTATCTCACAGCAGTGGATTCTCCCTACCCGTTAAGCCATTCCAGAATGGGGTACACTGTCTTTTTTGGTCTCTGTCGTGACTCCGGGAGCTGTTTTGTATTGTTTCTGTTTCTTTAGTTGCTTTTCTGGAGGAGGAACTAAGACCCGCGCGTCTTACTAAGCCGCCATCTTCTCCGGAAGTCAAAAGTACTTTTTATTGATTAACTTTAATGGAAGAACTTGGCAGATTCTACTCTAACTGAGTGATCAAAGTTAACATTACTAATAATGGGATAAATTGATAACGTGTGATTCTTTTTTTTTCGGAAACTGTACACTGTTTATTTTATTTCATTAATTAGTAATTTTATAGTAAAAGTAATACAGGGTGGTGCGATGGTGGCTCAATGGCAGAATTCTCGCCTGTCATATCGCAGACCCGGGTTTGCTTCCTGGTGCCCACCCATGTAAAAAAAAGGAAAAAGAAAGTAATACATACATAGTTAAAAAATACTAGTAGAGTAAAAGAGTGTCCTTTCCCCTAATTGTCCCATATATCTCTTTGGAAACAATTTCTCTAAACAGTTTCATAGGCATCCTTCCACATTTTTAAAAGAATCCACAAGCATGTGTGCATACTATATAAGTTGTTTTGCAAATAATGGTGTGGAGTTTTCTATTTAATGGCAACATCATATTTATTTCAATATTGTTTAGACTAATAAAACAATGAGTTTTCATATAAAACCTAGAATAAACTTAGAAATTTTAAAAGACATTTTGATGGTTTATTTATTGGGATTAAATTAAATTCTTAATTTAATTTTGTGATAAATGATGTTAACAGTGAGTCTTCAATTTAGTCCACTTTTGAGACATTTGTATTATTTTGCAATATTATTTTTATAGATATTGGATATTTTCAAGTATCATAGATAAAAACTCTATGTTTGTCTATACTTCTATATTGTAGATGATATTTTCTTCCATTATGTCTTCTGAGATTTGCTTGTACATAGGAAAACTGTTGATTATTTTACTATTAAATTTTTGTTAAGCTTTATTTTTTACAACAGTTTTAGGTTTATAGAAAAATTTGGCAGGAAGTACAGAGAATTCCTATAAACTCCCTCTCCCCTGTTCTGTACAAATTTTCCTCTATTATTAATATCTTGTAATAGTATGGCATATTTATTATGATGGATTAATCAATATCACTGTATTAGTAACTAAAGTTGATAGTTTGAATTAGGGTTCACTCTTTCTATGCATTGTTTCATAAATTTTGAGAAATGTATAATATCATGTATACATCATTACAGCATCATGCAGAATAGCTTCCCAACCCTAAATAATTCCCTGTGCTCTACATAATTCAACCTCCACACCTTTTCCTTGAACCCCTGGTAGCCACTGATATTTTACAATATCTATGATTTTGTCTTTTCCAGAATGTCATTTAATTGGAATCATCCAGTATGTACCCTTTACAGACTGGCTTCTTTCACTTGGCAGCAGGTGTTTAAGTTTCCTCCCTGTCCATTCTTATCTTTTTTTTTTTATTAATTAAAAAAAATTAACTAACAACATTTAAAAATCATTCCATTCTACATATGCAATCACTAATTCTTAATATCATCACATAGATGTATGATCATCATTTCTTAGTACATTTGCATCAATTTAGAAAAAGAAATAGCAAGACAACAGAAAAAGAAATAAAATAATATAGAGAAAAAATAAAAATAAAAAATACAAAAAATATATATATAAAACTATAGCTCAGATGCAGCTTCATCCAGTGTTTTAACATAATTACATTACAATTAGGTAGTATTAGGCAGTTGTTGACAGAAAATCCTGGACAGCTGTTTGGGACTGCCAACCACCCTGCAGTGCAGAATTCAAACACTGGAAAAGAAAGAAGAGCTGCAGGAGCCTGCCAAGTGAACACACAGGAACCTAGAAGGAAAACTTTATTCCTCCTGCAATGTCTTTGTGTGTCTTTCACTGATAAAATTTCCAAGCCAGATGACAAATTCAAAGCATTTAAGGAACTTAGATCTATTTACACAGAGCAAAGTGTAAATCCACACCTGAAAGGCAATGAATTGATAACCAGCACAACTCATCTGAAGAGGAAGAGTTGATTTTCTCTTTACCATTCCAAAGGGAAAAGATAAAGACTGTGTTTGTTTTCTACTAACTAGCTCCCTGATATCTCCTCAAGCAATCCCTCTTCAAAAGACCTGCTCATCAGTTCACAAAATTGTCATCAACTCCAAGTCTGCATGTAAGGTTTAGACTATATTTTTAAGGGGATCTGATCCATCATCCTTATGTTAGCAATGTTCAGGAATCCCAACGATGGGCTGAACGTGTCTGAGGGTAAAAGGTGGAGGGAAAAGATCTGGTGAAGGCAGATGCATGATGTGTTAATTAGGTTTCTATAGAGAAACTGAACCAGTAGGAGGGATCGGCAAACATGAGATTCATAAATGTGTCTCACACAACCATGGGAATGGAAAAGTCCAAAAGCCATAGGGTAGGCTGTGAAACTGGCAGCTTTGGTGAAGCAACCGGATGAACTCCACAGGAGAGTTCTGAAGTCCTGGCTGAAGGACCAGTGCTGTGTGAAATACCATAACTGTGCATAAGGCATTCTGTAAGTTCATGTATGGCAGTTGTTGCAGAAGCATTGCATGCAGGGAATACAAACACATATATGGAGTATGTGTCTATTCCAGTAAGAACAAATCACTTCCCCTTCTATAATATGCATAGTCCAATGTAATCAACCTGCCACCAGGTAGCAGGCTGAACATCTTGGTGAATAGTGAGATGTATAGTGTGGGTTTCTGCTGCTGACAGACTGAAATCTCAGCAGTGGCTGCAGTCAGGTCTGTCTTGGTGAGTGGAAGTCTATGTTGCTGAGCCCATACACAACCTCCTTACCACCAAGTCCACTTTGTTCATGAGCCAATTAAGCAATGGCAAGAGTACCTGAGGAAAGCTGATGACTTGTATCTACAAGATGGACCATCTTATTCACTTGATTATTAATACCTTCCTTTGCTGAAGTCACCCAGCTGTGAGCATTCACGTGGGACACAAATAGTTTCAAGTTATTTGCCCACTCAAAATATCTATCCACATGCCTCTTCCCCAGACCTCTTTGTCACCAGTTTTCCATTCATGCTCTTTTCAAGTACCGGACCATCCAGCCAAACCATTAGCAACAACCCATGAGTCAGTACATAAATGCACCTCTGGCATGTTCTCCTTCTAAACAAAATGAACAACCAGGTGCACGGCTCTAAGTTCTGACACTGGTGAGGATTTTCTCTCACACTGTCCTTTTTAAAATTTATTTTATTTTATTTTAAGAGAACAAATAATACACTTATAACCACCAAAAAATGGACATCTTAGTTAGCTTTAACCATAGACATATTTAAACAAAGTATTTATATAATCATTGTAAAGCCTGTATTTGCACAGTAAGTATCATAACTAATGTGAAATTAAGGCAACAAGGAAAAACATCCACAAATTCAGATGACAAAGTTCTTAAATTCTAAGTATTAAACACTAACTTAGATACCATTTGGTCAGCTGTCAAAACTGTGAATGTTCTCAAAATATCAAGTAGAAGGTTCTTACAAATATCTGCATTGCTATAGTAATGACTTAAATGCTAAATATTTTCCTGATTTCAGGAAAACATGCGGATATAAATACTTTTGCAATTAACATATGTAAATCTTAACCACCTGTCTTAGCTAAGGTTCTCTAGAGAAACAGAATCAGCAGGAGATATTTGGAACTATAAAATTTATGAAAGTGTCTCACATAACCATGGGGATGTAGACTCCAATGTCTGTAGGGCAGGCTGCAAGCTGTCAACTCCAATGAAGTTCCACAATGAACTCTCAGGAGAGGCTTGTTGGGCAACCATGGAGATATAAGACCCAATATCTGTAGGGCAGGCCACAAACAGTCAACTCTAATGAAGGTCTTCAATGAACTCTGAGAAGAAGCTGGCAGGCTGAAGCAGGGAGAATGATTTTCTCTTCAGAACCCTCCTTAAAACATTGCCAGTGATTAGATTAAGCATCACTCATTGAATAAGACACTCCCCTTAGCTGATTGCAAATGCAATCAGCTGTGGGTGCAGCCTGCATGATCCTGATTTAAGTCCATGAAATGTCATCATATCAACAGACAGGCCACAAATACCTGACCAGACAACTGGGCACCACCACCTGGGCAAGTTGACACAGGAAGCTGACCATGACAGTCCACCCATTGTCAACTTGGCAGCTACATGCATCACCTTAAAGTATACTTAATTTCTAAATAGAAAACAATAGCAGACACATTTTTTCCTCACCTAACAATATTCACCTATCGCACATACAACGGGAAGTGCATTACATCTATCCAGTATGGGGTTCAAGTCCCTGGGTAATAGTGACTCTTAAACTTGATATTTTACAACTTAAATGATATAACATGAACAAAATAACAATATACTTCTCGTTTCTGTAACTGATTATGTGATTATAGTTGATATTTATCACTATCATCTTCCACTAACCATTGCATGTTCCATTTATCTTCAGCTGTCCATGGTTCTTTGCCTGGTGGTGTGAATCAAACCTTCATTCCTGTAGATTCAGGGCCATTGGTAGTCCTGCCTGGATTGGGTTGTTGCAGTTTTCCATTGATTTTAATCACAGGGCATAGTAGTACTGAGAGAAGCCCAAGGGGATCTCTTATATTCCAGGAAAAATCTTGCTTACCTCCATCATATGGTTGTATTTCTATGTCCCCCTGATAGGGTCAATCACCCCAGCCAGGAAAGTAATCCCCTTCTTGGCTTGTTGATACAGGGGCATCAGTAGCCCAAAGTGACCAGGTGGCAATCTTAGATTCCAGTTCAATGGAATCATTGTAATTTGTCCTGGTGGAAGCACTCCCCCTTAAGGAAATAAATCTTATAGGCCAATTTGAATAGGCAGAAATCAGAAGAATGTGTGTGAGAATGTATATTAAACATATGAGATAATGATGGAAGGAATACAAAGCTGGATCACGATGAATTAATGATACAGTCCCACTAAACAGAGATTCTGGATTCAGTGTTCTAGCTTCAGTGGTTAGAAAGTGTATTAACATTTGTTTGGATGGTTGGCTGAAACATGGATCACAAGTGGCTGATATTATCTCAGCCTGAAATGTGGGAACTGCCCTGGTATAATGTGGATGATGGTATCCAAGGATTAGTGAGATTGGAAAGTTAGAGCAGATTTATCATGGAAGCCCTGCTCACACGCCCAGGGAACGTCCAGAGGACACATCTTTCACCACAACTGTGTGGAATAAATTTGTGAGACTAGTTCCATCATTGCTGAAGAGATCTGTAGCCACCATTCTCTCTAGGTTAGTTAATACTGTGGGAACTGCTGTCACTAAGATGGAATCATTAAACAAAATGGGGATGATCAGATACTGAGTTGGTAGAAGCTATGTGGTTCCACTTAGTTATCAAAGGCAAGGTGGGCAGGGCTATCTATAATGGAGAGCAGAGTCAAAGCAGCAGTCAAAATACTCTAACAGAGAACTTAGCCATTGGCTAGTAGATCATGGGGTACCTAGAAGTACAATGGATGTGTGTTTGCCTTGTATAAAAAGAACAAGTCTAGGTTAAGTAAAGTAAAGTCTAACTTGAGTTATAAAACAGGAGTAACTGTCCCTTACTCATTACACAGATTGAGATAGAATGAAAGGAATGCCTCATGATTTTGTGGAAGGCCACTGTTACACTGCCACAAATATACATTGTTAATCTTTGTCCCAAACTTCCCCAAGGAGACATGTGGCCTTTTATCAGGGTAATTGTGCATTGGGGAAAAGGAACAGGTCAGATATTTTGGAGACTTTTAGACACTGGTTCAGAAGTGACAATAATTCCAGGAGACTCAAAACGTCACTCTGGTCCACCAATCAGAGTGGTGTTTTAAAGAGGTCAGGTGATCAATGGAATTTTAGCCCAGGTCCATCTCACAGAGCTCCAGTGTGTGTCTGGACCTATTCTGTAATTATTTCTCCAGTTCTAGAATGCATAATTGGAATAGAGATACTGAGCAACTGGAAGAGTTCCTACATTGACTCTCATTTCATGGGGTAGGGGGCTATTGTTAGGAAAGGCCAATTGAAAGGGACTAGAAGTTCCCCTCCCTAGAAAAATAGTAAATCAGAAACAATGCCAGATTCCTGGTGGGATTGCAGAGGTTAGTTTCACTATTAAGGACTTGAAGGATGCAGGGGTGATGAATCCCACCACATCCTCTTTCAACTCTCCTACTTGGCCTGTGCAGAAAACAGATGGATTTGGGAGGATGACAGTGGATTATTACAACCATAACCAAGTGGTAACTCCAATTGCAGCTGATTTTCCATATGTGAGATCAGTGCTTGATGAAATCAATACATCCCCTTGTCCCTGGTATGCAGCCATTGATCTGGCAAATGCTTTTTATTCAATTGCTCTTAGTGAGGCCAACCAGAAACTGTTTGATTTCATCTGGCAAGGTTAGCAATGTACTTTTACTGTTCTACCCCTTTGCACAATATCAGCTCTCCATCCCTGTCATAATCTTGTCTGTAGGGATTTTGATCATTTCTTCCTTCCACAAGACATCACATTGGTCCATTGTTTTGATGATACCGTGTCGATTGAACCTAGTGAGCAAGAAGTAGTAACTACCCTAGACTTCTTGGTAAGGCATTTTCATGTTAGGGCATTGGAGATGAATCCAACAAAAATCCAGGGCTCTTCAACTTCAGTGAAATTTCTAGGCATCCAGTGGTGTGGAACAAATTGAAATATCCCTTGTAAAGTGAAGGGTAAGCTCTTGCAACTGGCCCCTTCTATGATCAAAAAAGAGGCAAAATACCCAGCTGCTCTCTGTGGATTTGGAGACAACAAATTTCCCATTTGGGTGTATTGATCTGACCCATTAACTGAGTGAGTAGTAAAGTTGCTAGTTTTGAGTGGGAAACTGAACAAGAGGAAGCTCTGCATCAGGTCTAGGCTATTGTACAAGCTGCTCTGCCACTTGGACTATATGATCCAGCAGATTCAATGGTGCTGCAAGTGTCAGTGGCAAATACAGTTGCTGACTGGAGTTTTTGACAGGCCACTGTAGGTGAATCACAATGCAGGCCCTTAGGATTTTGGAGTAAACCTTTCCATCCTCTGCAGACAATTACTCT
The DNA here is from genome assembly GCF_023851605.1 of Tamandua tetradactyla. Taxonomy (NCBI): domain Eukaryota; kingdom Metazoa; phylum Chordata; class Mammalia; order Pilosa; family Myrmecophagidae; genus Tamandua; species Tamandua tetradactyla. The sequence goes on from NC_135349.1 coordinate 19,431,437, forward strand.
CCTGGTGAGAAACAGCTTTTGGCCTGTACTGGGGCTCATTAGAGAAGGGGCACTTAACCATGGTTATCCAAATTAGCATGAGACCTGATTTTCATATCATGAACTGGGTGTTGTCTGAACCCTGAATCCATAATTTTGGTATGCACAATAGCGCTCCATCATAAAATGGAATGGTATATATGAGATAACACCTGCATAGGTCCTGAAGGCATATGAAAATTAGGCAAGGAAGTGGTCCCAGTGCCCATGGCCCCCACTCCTGCCACCTCCTCTTTCCCAGCCCAGAATTGTGGCCTCTTCAGGAGTTCCTTAACAGTCAGTTGATTGAGGAAGAGGAAACTTGGGTCTGGTTTACAGATGTTTCTGCATGATATGTGTGTACCACCTGAATGTGGACAGGTATGGCATTGCATCACCTTTTTGGGATGTCCCTAAATGACAATGGTTAAAGGAAATCCTCCCAGTGGGCAGACCACTGAGAAGTGCACCTGGTTGTTCATTTTGCTTGGAAAGAGAATTGACATGCATTGTATTTGTATACTGACTCATCGGATGTTGCTAATGGTCTGGCTGGATGGTCAGGGATGTGGAAGGAGTTTGACTGGAAAATTTGAGATAAAGTGGTCTGGTGAAGAGTTTGGTGGATAAACCTGTGTGGACAAAGAACTAGAAGATATTTGTGTCCCATGTGAATACAGACCAGTGGGCAAATTTAACAGAGGAAGTTTTTTTTTTTCTAATCACTGGAAGCCTTTTTAAGAAGGATTCAGAAGAGGATCACTCTTTCTGCTTCAGCAGGCCAACCTCTCCTGAGAGTTCATGAAGACCTTCATTGGAGACACCAGCTTATGGCCAGTCCTACAGATCTTGGACCTTTACACCCTCAGGGGTGCCCAGCTAGCCTTTCCTGAGAATTTGTTGAGGACCTTCATTGGAGTTGCCAGTATGCAGCCTGCTCCATAGACCTTGGACTCTACATCCCCATGATTACATGAGACACTTTTATTAATTTTATATTCACAAATATCTCCTGTAGATTCTACCTCTCTAAAGAACCAAAGCTAATTCAGCTGCCAAATTAACAAAGGGTGGGCTGTAATGGTTAAGTTCATGTGTCAACTAGGCCGGTGTTGATGCCCTGTTGTCTGGTCAGACAAGCACTGGCCTATATCTCGCTGTGAGGACATTTCATAGACTTAAATTCTGAACACAGTGTTTGTGTCCACAGAAGACAAACCTTCAGTCAACTAGGGAGATTACTGCAGTGAGTGACACTTAAATCACCCAGTGGCTTTTAAGGATTCAAAAGAAAAAATCTCTCTCCCCTTCAGCCAGCCAGCTTCTGCTTGAGAGTTCATTGATGACCCTCATTGGAGTTGCCAGTTCACAGCCTTCCCCTACGGATTTCATATTTTGCATACCCAGTGGAAGCTGGAGACACTTTTATATATCTCATTTTTATAGATATCTCCTGTTGGTTCTGTTTCTCTAGAGAAGCGTGACTAATATATACACTTTGGATGATTATAAGGTATGTGAATACATCTCAATAAAATTGCATTTAAAGAGATATCCAAATTGGAAAAGAACAAGTAAAACTTTGTTTGCAGATAACATGATCTTATCTGTAGAAAATCCTGAAAAATCTACACCAATGCTGCTAGAGCTAAGTACTGTTAAATGGTAGGATAAAATACAAGATCAAACACAAAAATCAATAATGTGATTCTTTAATTTTTGTGTGCTGTATGGCGGGGGTCACATTTCATTCTTTTTCCATATGAGTATCCCTTTTTTTTGCAGCACCATTTGTTGAAATTTTTGCTTGCTTTTTACTCCTTTGTTTGTTTGTTTTGGGGAAATGCATGTGATTGGGAATCAAACCTGGGTCACCTGCATGCAGGTGAGAATTCTACCATGGAACTACCCTTGTGCACCTAGCAATGTGTTTCTATACATTAGTAATGAGCAATTGGAGGAGGAAATCAAGAGAAATATCCATTTACAATAGCATCCAAAAGAATAAAGCATTTAGGAATACATCTGTGCTGGTTTGCTAGCTGCAAGAATGCAACACACCAGAGACGGATTGGTTTTTAATAAAAGGGAATTTATTTTGCTAGTTCTTCAGAGCAAAGGCAGCTAACTTTTCACTGAGGTTCTTTCTTATGTGGGAAGGCACAGGATGTTCTCTGCTGTCCTTCTCTCCAGTACCCTGGGTTCCAACAACGTTCCCCAGGGTGACTTCTTTCTGCATCTCCCAAGGCCTGGGCTGAGCTGCGAGTGCTGAGATGAGGAATGCCCAGCTGCTTAGGCTGTGCTACATTGTGCTCTCTCATATAAGCACCAGCCAATTAAGTCAAACATCATTCATTGCAGCAGGCATGCCTCCTAGCCGAGTGCAGATGCAATTAACAACACATGAGGTTCACATACCATTGGCTCTTATCCACAGCAACAAAACTATGTACATTCTCCTGGCCAAGTTGACAACTGAATCTAACTACCACAACATCTAACCAATAACGTAAAAGAGCTATACACAGAAAACTGCAAACACTGCCAGAAGGAATCAAGGAAGATATAAACAAGTTGAAGTACATACCATGTTCATGGATTGAAAGATTAAATATAGTAAAGATGTCAATTCTACCCAAAATGATTTATAAATTCTATGCAATGTCAATTAAACTCCTGTGCTTGTTTCAAAGTGTTGTGAACCCAAGAAAATCAGTGGTTTAAAAGTGTTGTGCGCCTAAGGAGAGCAATGCCCTTTAATTATAGTTCAATATTATAAGGTGGAAAATGTACATTAAATTGTTTCCATGGAGATAGAGCTATTCAACTGTGAGTGCAACCCTTTGCTTAGATTACTTTAGGAAGATGTGACACACCCAATTGTGCATGTGTCTTTTTTGTTAGATGGATATATGATTCAATTCATTCAAGGTGGGTCTTGATTAGTTTACTGGACTACTTTAAAAAGGCGAGACATTTTGTAGAAAACACAATTGCTTCAGAGCTGACAGAGACCCAGATATTTGGATTTGCTTAGACTGCTTACAGAAAAAGTAAACACATATATATGAACATTTGGAGATGTGAAGCCCAGAAGAGGTCACCCTGTGCCTTCCCATGTGATGTTACACAAGCCAGAACACATAATTTTGCCCTGGAGAGCCAGGTGATGGCTCATAGATGCTTAGAGAAGAAACCACTGGAATCAGAAACTGGAAGCAGCAGAACTAAGAACAAAGACCAGAAGATGCCTGTCATATGTTTCTTAAGTGAAGTTATCTTGATCTGGATGTTTTAGTTTGGACATTTTTATGGCCTTAGAACTGTAAACTTGCAACTTTAAAAATTCCCTTTTTAAAAATCTGTCCCATTCTGGTATATTGCATTCAGTAGCATCAACAAAGCTAAACAGATTTTGGTACCAGAGAATTGGGGTGCTGCAGATTGCAAATACCAAACATGTTGGAATGGCTTTTTAAATGGATAATGGGAAAATTCTGGATGAGTTGTGAGGCCCTTGATAGAGAAGGCCTAGAATGCTTTGCTGAGACTCTTAATATAAATGTGGATTTTAAAGATAACTCTGATGAGGCTTTAGACAGAAATGACAAATGTGTCATTGCAAACTGGAAAGAAGTCAACTCTTGTTTTCAATTGGCAGATAATTTAGCAAAATTAATTGTTGGTACTGGATGGAAGACAGAATTTGAGAGTGATGAACTTGGACATTTAGCAGAAGAGATTTACAAACTAAATGTGGAAATTTCTGCCTGTGTTGCTCCATACAGCTTAGAGTAAATTGTGAAAGTAAAGAGATAAGTTGAGAACTGAACCCTTGGATACAAAGAAATTCAAAATTGATGGTTAGAAAAATTAAAGGATTCCAGAAAGTGAGACCCCAAATAATAGAGCCCCATGGAAAGAATTAATGAAACATGACAGTAGTAAGGCATTACAGGATGAGGTAAATTGGAGAGGGTGTTATCCAGAAAGGATATGGAAAGCCCTATCATCTGATGGATATGATTGCTGTATACTGCATGGAAAACCAACAAGTTACTTGTTAGATCTGTATAAATTGAATCATTGTCAGACTGGACTAAAGGGCCAGAAAAGGGAAAGATTGAAGAAAAAAATGACTTCAAAGGCACCTCTATGGAAGCTAAGGTCTGAAGCCCAGAAATCTCAGTCCAGGAGGAAAGACCCATTCATCCACATGGTATGGGTGAGCTTGTCCCGAAGGCAGAGGGTAGGCTTTGTACCTTGATTTCAGGAACAATTTTGGTGCCTCAGACCTTGGAGATTGTGGGATTGAGAGGAGCCTGTAGATGGTCCCATTGTTCTGGAAATATTGAGCATGTGCCCCAGAGATGGCAGAGATCCTGGGCACTGCCCTGATGTTTGGAGAGGGTGCAACCCTTGCGCCAGGGTTTGGAGAGAACTGGGCTGCTGTGTAAGCCCTTAGAGAGGATGGAATTACTGCTCTCCGAAATCTAGACAATAAGAAATTGTTCTATAAATTACTCTTAGACTTTAACATCCATTGGAGATTGTCCTGAAGATTTTCAGAACTGTTTTGGTTCAGTGACCACCATTTACCTTTCAATCTCTCCCTATGAAACTTACAATATTTATCCTATGGCTATTCCTATTTGTGTATTAGAAGTAGATACCTTGTTGTGAGGTTCACAGGTCAACAGCCAGAGTAGAATTATGTTTTAGGATTGACCATGTCTGCAATTGACTTTGATGAAATTTTGTACTGTTTCTGAATTTTGTGATGTATTTGTATTGTTATTGAAACAGTTTAAGGATTTTGTGATATTGTAATGGAAGGATTGCATTTTGTGTATGTAAAGATGATATCTTTTGGGGATTCAGAGGGTGTAATATGCTGGTTTGAATGTGCTGTGTACCCCAGAAAAGCCATGTCCTTTAATCTTGATTCAATATTATAGGGTGATAAGTGTACATTAGATTGTTTCATGAAGATTGACTCACAACTTTGGGTGTGGCCCTTTGATTAGATTACTCCATGGAGATGAGACACATTCAATTGTGAGTGTGGCCTCTGATAAGATGAAGATATGAGTCAGCCCACTGAAGGGGGTTTTGACAAGTTTTTGGAGTCCTTTAATTAGCAACATTTGGGAAAAAAACCAGTTGTTTCAGCAGCAACAGAGCTACAGACATTAGGAGGTGTTTGTGATGCAAACAGAGTGAACAAACACCTAGACACAGATGTTTGGAGATGCAGGGCCTAGCAGATAACACTATCTGCTTTTGAATGTGATGGTAAGCATGCTAGAACCGAGAGTTTTGTCCCAGAGGAGCCAAGTAAAGCCTCACAAGTGCTCAGAGAAGAAACCACTGGAATTAAAAGCTGGAAGTAATGGAACTGGAAACAATGGCCAGTATATGCCAACCAAATCAGTTTTCATGTGACAGACATTGGTCTTTCTTGAATCAAGGTGTCTTTCTCTAGATGCCCTTATGTGGATATTTTATGGCCTTAGAATTGTAAACTTACAACTTAAAATTCCCTTTTGAAAAACTGTTCCATTTCTGTATATTGCATTCTAGCAACATTAACAAACCAAAGGAATCCCAACAAATTACTTTGCAGAAATAGATAAATCAATAACCAAATTTATTTCGCAGGGCAGAGTGCCCTGAATAGCTCAAAATAGAATGAGGGAGAAAAATAAAATGGGAGATTTCATACTACCAGACTTTAAACCATATTAAAAAGCTAGCATGGTAAAAAAAAAAAAAAAAAAGCATGGTATTGGCATAAAGATAGATAAACTGATGAATGGAATCGAATTGAGTATTCAGAAATAGACTTCCTCATCTATGGACAATTGATTTTGATAAGGTCATTAAGTTGGCTCAGTTGGGACAGAGCAGCCCCTTCAATGAGTGGTGCTTGGAGAACTGGAAATCCATAACCAAAAGAATAAAAGAGGATCCCATCTCATATATTATACCAAAAATAACTCAAAGTGGATTGAAGGCATAAAAATTAGAGCTAAGATCATAGAAATTTTAGCAGAAAATATTTAGAAATATCTTAAAGATCTTAGCAAAAGGTGGTTTCCTAGATCTTAAGCCAAAGTATGAGCAATGAAGGAAGAAATTGACAACTGGAATCTCCTCTAAATTGAACACTTTTACCCATCAAAGGACTTGTCAGGAAAGTAAAAAGCAACCTATGAAATATCAGATAATATTGGAAAACACATCAGATAAAGGTTTATTCTTCAGAATATATAAAGAGATACTACAAATCAACAATAAGAAAAAAAAAACAACCCAATTTAAAAATGGGCAAAAGACATGGATAGGCACTTTTCTAAAGAGGAAATACAAATGGCTCAAAACATGTGAAAAGATGCTCAACCTCATTAGCTATTGCGGAAATGCAAATTAAAATAACCATGAGTATCATCTCATACCTACTAGAATGCCATTTAAAAAAACCTCATAAATTACAAGTGCTGGAGAGGATGTGGGGAAATATATACACTTATTCAGTACTGGTTGCAATGTACTAGTGTGCAGTCACTTTAGAAGGAAGTTTGGTGGTTCCTCAGGAAGGTAAATATAGAATGGCGTGTGATCCAGCAATTCCATTAGTTGGTATATACTTGAAATAATTGAAAGCACGACATGAATGGACATTTCACACTAATGTATATAATGACATTATTCATGATTGCCAGGAGATGGAAACAGCCTAGATGTCCACTAATGGTCAAGTGGAAGAAGCAACTGGTATATACATACAGTGAGGTATTATGCAGCTGTAAGATGGAATAAAGTCATGACACATGCATTAATGTGGATGAACCTTGAGGACATTATGTTACGTGAAAAGAGGCAGAAACAGAAGGACAAAGATTGTATGGTCTCACTTGTATGAAGTAACTATACTAAACAAACACTGAAAATTAAATTGAGTACACAGGCAAGAAGTAGAAAAATAGTAGAGATTCATTATTTGATGCTCATGGAGTTGAGAATGTTCAACGTGATTGATTGTAAACATTCAGAAATGGATAGGACAATACTTTGTGCTGGAGGCACAATATTGTAAGTACAATAAAGAAAGCTGAGTGTGAGTAAGGTTGAAATAGGAAGGTTAGAGAAATGCATGACACAGGAGAAAACAGAGGATAAGCCAGTGTGGTCAAGGAAGGTGATTAAATATACAAATATAAGGAAGTTTTTACACGAGGAGAAAAAAATTAATGTCACCATTGCAAGGTTTACAAAATGGGATGATATATGGAAAATATATAGTCAATGCAAACCAGGGTTATAGTTAACTCTAACATTACAATATTCTTTCATGAACTGTAACAAAGGCAATATATGAAAGCTAAATGTCAATAAGAGGGAATATTAGGGAGGGGTATGAGATTCTTGTTATTATCATTGTTTCTCATTATTATTTCCCTCGTTTTCATCCTTGTGGAGGAAATGGAAATGTTCTTATTTAGATTGTGGTGGTGAATACATAACTCTAGGATTGGACCAGGGGCCATTGATTATATGGTTAGGATGGATTTTATGTTTTGTGAATAAAACTGTTTAAAAAGTAAACAGTAAGATACAAGTGAAGAAGACGAAGTGAGAAAGGCCTATCCATTGTTGGTAGGGAAGTGGTGCAGCCCTTCTGAAGGGCAGTGTGGTGGCTCCACAGGGGGCTAAGAAAAGGGTTACTATATGATCCTGCAAACCCATTATTAGGTATATGCTTGAAAGAAGTGAAAACATCAACATGAATAAACATTTCCACACAGGTCTTTATGGTGGCATTACTCATGATTGCCAATGGATAAAGGTGGCCAAAGGGTACTTCACTTGAGAAACAGAAGGTGAACTGGGTATATATATATGACAGAATATTGAGTGGCTGCAGGAAGGAATTAAGTCATGACGTTTGTAACTAGGTGTATGAACCTTGAAAACATTATGTTGAATAAAATAAGCCAGAATTGAAGGACAAAACATTGTATGGTATCACTAATATAAATGAACCATAATGAGCAAACTTTGAGAATTGAATTCAAGGGCAGAGGTTTCCAAGGGATACAAAGTCGGGAGTGACTGGGAAATTGATAATTGAGGACTACATAATGTACAATAAGGCTCATTTTAAGGGGTCCTAGATTGTAAGCTATAACTCAACCTGCATTATGCCATCTGTCTCCTACTCAGTTATCTATGTCTTGGTCTAGATTTTCTCTCCTTATCAGGACTGTAGTTATATTGGCTTAAGACCCACTCTGATTCAGTTTGGCCTCACTTAAATAAAATTTTCAGAGATCCTATTTACAGGTGTGTTCACTTCCACAAGACCAGGGGTTAGACTTGAACATGGCTTTTAGGGAATATGAGTCAATCCATATCAGTCCCCTAAAGGACTGCCACATTGCTCTATTTCAGTGGTCTGGTTAATTTTGCCTTTCTTCCAATCTCACTGTGTCTATTAAGCAAGATTCCTAAACCATTACTAAAAGTGGATCAAAGGGGGCCCTTTAGAGTACCACATGGATTTTCCCTTTCAAATACACTTTAATTAATTTATTATCCAAACAACACATTCTCATCTCATCCATTTGGATGCCATGAGAGTGTCTCTTAGCTAACTTTCTGGTGTCTGTATATGCCCCATTCTATTTATTCACTCATCTAAGAAATTTATCAAGAAAGGAACTCAGTTCAGTTCATCATTGTCACTTGGTTAAGAACCATGCAGTAATAATTAAGAAGAGAGGGATAATGAAATGAAATAACTCAGAGAGTAATTTCCATTGGTAAATATATGCCGATGCTCTTGGAATATACCTTCCTGACCCAGGTCAGGTCAGCTCTTTTCCAGGAATTTTCCTGTCCAGTTCTGTCTCAGTATGACTGTTCCATCCCAGGAGAGGGCCCACATGTAAACACTACTTGGTCCGGGCCCAAGAGAGAAAGGGATTTCCTTTCCCTTCTGAACTGATATTTTAGTTTCCTAGGCTGCGCCAGCAAATGCCATGAATTGGGTCAGGTTAAAGAATGGGAGTTTATTCATTCACAATTTTGAAGCTATAAGAAAGCCCAAATCAAGCCATCATTGCGGCAATGTTTTCTCCTCCAAAGACTGTGAAGAAGTTCTGGGACTGGCTGCTGTTGTCCTTGGTCCTTGGCTTTTCTCTCACATGGCAGTGTCTCCTGGTCTGTCCCTTCTCTGCTTGGTTCCATTGATGTTCAGCTTCAGGCTGCTCCCTCTGTGGCTTTTGTTAGATCTGAATTTCACTCCACTTATAAAGGACTCCAATAATAGGATTAAGACCAATCCTGATTGAAGTGGGATACACCTACTTACAATGGGTTCACACCACAGGAATAGAACATGTTTTTCCTGGGTACATATAGCTTCAAACCAGCACAACTAACAGTTCATCATCTAAGCCTCTTGTCTGAGGTTCAGGAAGCAGCTTCTCCTAGAATGATGGATTTGGAAATACCTACTATCTTTGGGGAAAGACCATTTGTATTAGTTAGGGTTCTCTAGAGATATAGAATCAACAGGGAACACTCGCAAATATAAAATTTATAACAGTGTCTCACATGACCATGGGAACGCAGAGTCCAAAATCCACAGGGTAGGCTGTGAAGCCGATGATTCTTATGGAGGGTCTGGATGAACTCCACAGGAGAGGCTTCCCAGTCAAAGCAGGAAGAGAGCCTGTCTCTTCTGAATCCTCCTTAAAAGGCTTCCAATGATTAGGTTGGGCATCACTCATTGCAGAAGACACTCTCCTTGGCTGATTACAAAAGGAATCAGTTGTGGATGCAGCTGACATGACCATGATCTAATTCTATGAAATGTCCTCATTGCAACAGACAGACCAGCACTTGCCCAACAACCAGAAAAACAGGTACCACCACTTGGCCAAGTTGACACATGAACCTGACCATGACACCATCTCACCCCTCACTAAGGTTGTTTCCTTACCATAGTGACCCATGGACAAGATATCTGAGTGTCTCATCAGCCACAGTGAAGGAGGTACTTCCTTACCTCCATGATGAGTTCTGCCAATCTCACTGGATCTGGGTTATCAGAAACAGGTCTTACCTGATTAAAGGAGTTGCTTAGCCAAGGTACTCTTGAGTGTATTGTGATACTCTTTGAAGGTGATTTTAGCCTTTGCCCATTTTATCTTGTTCTAAGAAAAGGTCACAAAGATGGACTTGTAGGGAGAAGAGGCAGGCCACATCAGAAACAGCACATGCACAAGCAGTAGCTGGCCATAGGTAGCAGCCTGCTCTGCCTTCAACCTTGATCGTGCATGGGATGTTTGCACCTCTTCTGCAGACTCATTGCCTTCACCCAGAATTGTTCCCTGCAAAGTTCATCCCCAGTTGATGGCTCTGCTGTATTTTGCCTCTCCACATTAACCTGTTTCGAAGCAGCAGACTTGCCAAAAAGCCAGCAGTTATGCAGAGATAGAAACCCTTGAATTTATAGTAACCTACCTCCAATTCTGAGAAAGGACAAGTATGAGAAGTGAAGGAGCAATTCCTTTTCAATGGTTTAAATGTTTATCGTTGTTGATTGTAATTAAAGATTGATTTTCACAGCTATGTCTGCCATTAAGGTTCTGCTAAATAAATAAAGGACTTTTATATAGCCTAGACTAAAATACCATAGCATAGAACACAACACTCTATGTTAGAAAATGCTCTTTGTACAGTTGATTTTACCTTCTTAAGATGTTTTTTGTATATTTATGATTGTGTGTTACTGTACATTATAAGTTGAATATTATATACTATTTGTTATAGTAGAAGGCTATTTAGCAATACAGCCACAATTATTTTTTTGCAAGGGCAGCCACCAGGAATCCAACCTGGGTCTCTAGCATGGCAGGTGAGAACTCTGCCTGCTGAGCCACTGTGGCCACCCTACAGCCACAATTTTAAACACAAGATGATAATGTGGACTAAATTCTAAAATTTGGAGTAATGTCTATATTAATATCTCTCATTGGTCACTATTATATTGTAGGAATGTAACCTTTTAGGGTAATTTTTGTAAAGTTTTTATATCTTTCTTTTCAGCTTTTTTTGGCCTGACATGGCAGAAAAAACAATAGTACATTGTTTACATTAGGATTCACTGTTAGCATTCTAGAATCCTATAGTGTTTTAAAAATTCTTATTCTAATAACATGCATGCAACCTAACATTTTCTCTTTTAACCACATTCAATACACAATCCAATGTGTTAATTACATTCACAGTACTGGCCTACCATTACTATGTCATGCAACCTCCAGCACCAAAAACTTTCTGTTACCTGAAACAGAAATTCTGTACCAATCAAGCATTAATCCCCATTCCCTATCCCCACCCCACCCACACTCACCTGTATTGTAGTTTTTTATTCTATGATTTCTAGTTATTTCATATGGTTGAGATCATACAATATTTGTCCTTTTGTGTGTGGATTATTTCACTCAACACAATATCTTCAAGGTTCATCCACATTATTGTATGAATCAGAGCTTCATTCTTTTTCATGGCTGAAAATTATAGGTAAATACCACATTTTGTTCATTGGTTGATAGAATTCATTTTTTATGAATAATGCCACTATGAACATCAGTGAGCAAATATCTATTTGAATCCCTGATTTCTATTCCTTGGAGTATATGCCTAGAAATACTATCCCCAGGTCATATGGTAATTCTGTATTTAAGTTTCTGAAGAGTCACCAAACTGTTTCCACAGTGGCTACATAATTTTACCCTCCCATCAACAATGAATGAATGTACTTTTTTCTCCACATCTTCTCCAACATTTGTTTGTTCCATTTTTTATAGTAGCCATTCTAGTAGGTGTGAAATGCTGTCTCATGGTGGTTTTGATTTACATTTCCCTAATGGCTAATGATGTTGAACATCTTTCTGTGTGCTTTTTTGGCCATTTGCATATCTTATTTGGAGAATGTCTATTCAAGTCTTTTGCTCATTTTTAAATTGGGTTATTTGTCTTTTGTTGATGGGTTGTAGGATTTCTTTTATAGTCTGAGTATTAAACCCTTATTGGATATGTGGTGCTCAAATGTTTTCTCTCTTTCTGTAGGTTGGCTTTTACTTTCATGAGGAAGTCCTTTGATGCACAAAAGTTTTTCATTTTGATGAAGTCTCATTTACCTATTTTTTGTTTTGTTGCTTATGTTTTCAAATTGAGAGCTAAGAAATCATTGCCTAACATGGGGTCTAAAGTTCCTTCCTTGTGTTTTCTTCTGGGAGTTTTATAGCTTTCATTCTTATTTTAGACCTTTGATCTATTTTGAGTTGATTTTTCCAAGCTCCATTTTAAAAGGGGCCTCTATACTAGAGAAAACTTACAGTAATTCATATTAAAATTTACATTATGAGAATTTAAAGATTTTTGTGGAAGAAAAGTTCAAGTATATATATATAGGTATTAAACAATATTAAATTATGGGAGTTCTCTTGTTTCATATTTTTCCAAACATGGTTAGGGCACTACAGTTTTGCTATCTTTTAGTTTGATCCACCTAACTGCATTGTTTCTCTGAACACCCTCTCACTGTTATGCCTCTGGATGAAATGACCTATTTCACCTCTGTTTCTCCATTAGCCACACCACTGAAATCACACTCAATTTGTCTTTCATCTTCCTTGCTTTTCTGAAACTACTGTCAAAGTCACATTTTGGTGACCAAACCAGTGGCCTATGTTTATTCTATGTTATTTTTAGCTCCAATTCTGCATTAAGTCATGACCACTCCATTGCTCACATGACATTAAATTCATACAATTTTAGAATTAGAAGGGACCCCAAAAGCCAATTAGTCAGACTCTAATCTGATATACAAATGTTTGCTACAAATCCTTTAAAAACTTTTTTGGGAACCCTTCAAGCTTTTTGAGAACTCTTTCACAAATTGATAATTTACAGTTTCTTTTCTCTTTTAAATGTTAACACTTACATTATCATACCATTTAAAGAAAATTCAGACAATAAGAAAGAGAAAACTCTCCTCTTGACCTACCATTTTACCACAAATAGCATATCTTTGGACAGCTCTTCATATCCATACATGCCTCCCAACCTTATTCTTATTGAGCCCTGTACTTTTGTGAAAATGAATGTACTATCCTTTAATACCCAGTCCCCTTTTTGTTTCATTTTTTGCTATTCCACACAGTGCTGCATTTAACATCCTTCTACTTACCTTTTCACATGCATGTTTGGATATTTTTCTAGAAATGAAATTCAGAATCAGAAAGTATATGCATTTACAAATTTGATAGTAATAATAAAATTGCTTTTATAATTTATAAAAACATGCCACTTTACATTTCCACAACCAATGTGTGAGAATACTTGTTTTTTCATCACTCCTATATTAGAACCAAGGCTTATTAATATTTGGATAGTTTATATAATGAAAACATCCTTTTTGAATATTGTATAAAATTAGCCCTTTTCAACCTGCCCTTTTACCATTGCCTTGAGCTCCATAAAATAAATGTAGTCCATTTCCATTGACAGTCTTCATGAATTTTCAGATATCTGCTCTACTCCTCTAAAATGCTACTCCTACAGTCCAAATCTTCAATTTTCTCACATAATCTTCAGTTTCCCACAAGATGTTATCTTCAGCTCTGTTATAAGCCTGGGTACTTTCCCTCTGTTCCTTTTTTCCTCCCTCTCTCTCTCCCTTTCTCCCTTCTCTTCTCTCCATCTGTCTCTCCTGCTCCTTCCCCCTCTCTCCTTCCCTTCTTGCCTGTCTATGGAGCAGCAACACTATACCAGGAACTGAGCAAAACAAAGGATGATGTGCTGGGTGCTAAAGTCTCTCTTACAGTTGAACATGAATCACCATTGTTGGTTTTTTTTCTATTTTTCCTGTGGAAAAATCATTTATTATTGTAAAGTAAGTTTTCTTATGCTGTTTCCTTTTCCTTATTACATTTTATGTTGAAACGATCACTTTAAGTGTAACAAAAAAGTCACCTTGTTTATAACAATTATAGCAAAGTCTATGTGCCTTATGGGATTTACAGTATACAAAAGGTATAAGAAATGTTATTTTCAGGTTTGGACAAGATTCTTTTCTAATAACTTTACTTATTCATTTGCTTCTTGTCTGAGTCATGGTAACCAAATTTTAATCTCTTTGATAAATAATAACCATTGTCCTTTCAAATATCTTAATTTTCCTTTCTAATTTAAACCTTTATTTGTCTTTTTTTTAGCAAAAAGAAGAAAATAGCCATTGTTTAAATCTGCTAGGCCATTTTGGTTTTGAATGTTTACCACATCAGTTGGTGAACAGATCTATTCAACAAGGATTCTCTTTTAATATCCTCTGTGTGGGTAAGTGCCAAACTCCTATCTGAATTATGACTTTATGTCCTCCCATGTTCATTTCACCTTGCCTTAATCAGAACCACACTGATGCAATTAATTTGACACCATATCTGCAAGTTTGTATCTGTTTCAATCTTTTTAGCTGTATTAAACTTTCTCATCTTTCTTTAGCATTTCAGTGCTCTTCAGAATGCTGATATAGTGTATACTTTCTTTCTGCATTATTCTAATGACTGGGGAATCAGTATTAGCATGTGTTCTTTCAAAAAACATCTCAGTTTTTGAAGTATTTGGAACCCTTTAAATCATTCTAGGTGTTCAGAGTGTTATTTCTTCTCAGCCATCATATGCCCCTATTATGATATATTTATGTTCATTATAGGGGAAATTGGAATTGGAAAATCAACACTGATTGACATGTTGCTTAATACTAATTTTAAAGACAACAAATCCTCACATTTTTATTCAAATGTTGGACTTAAAATTCAGACAGATGAACTCCTCAAAAGCAATGTTCAATTGAAATTGACTGTTGTGAAAACAGTGGGATATAGTGATCAAATAAACAAAGAAGCCAGGTTAGTGTTTTCTCATTTTAATTCTAAAAGGCTTTCTTATTTCAAGGATTTTGTCTTCTTTCTCCATGGATTAAAGCATAGTATTCTTCAAAGCAAATATATATATATATATATAGCCATCTTATTATTCTTATTTTTTTTTTAATCATGGTTCCTTCTTTCAAATTCTCTCCTTCCTCTCAGATTTTATTTTTTCCTAATTAAGCAATTGCAATGGTTAATTTTATATGTCAACTTGACTAGAATCTGGTACCCAGTTGATTGGCCAAATATTAATCTATATGTCATTGTGAAGATATTTAGTAGGTGTGATTAATATCTACAATCAGCTGACTTTAAATAAAAGAGATTAAACCTTGTTAATTTGATTGGGCCTCATCCAATCACTTGAAGGTCTTAAGAGCAAAAACTGAGGTTTCCTGAGGAAGAAGAAATTCAGCCCTAAGAATGCAAAATAAACTCCTTCTGAGATTCCAGCCTGCTGACATACCCTACAGATTTTGGACTTGCTGACTTCTACAATCACAAAAGCCAATTCCTTGAAACTGGCATATTTGACTTCAATTGTCAATTTATGCATAAGATTTTGTATTAACCAATTATAGCAAAAGTTTGTCCATGTAGTTTCTGTTTGTTTTACCTAATTCTCTTATTTCTGGTCTCATATTATGAAGACTTTTTATAGCTCCTAAAACAGGTTTAAACTCTCTGTGAAAGAGGGGAATGAACTGTGTGTAGCAACAGCTTTAGGTTCTTACTCCTTTTTGAAATGAAAGCATATTTATTATTATATGGAATTTACCTAGCTACCTAATCTTAGCTTTAGAGAGAATATATTTTTCATATATTGGCTTGTATTAGATACATTATGTTAGTGAGAGGCACTAGATGCTGGAGGAGCTCATACCAGTTCAGGAGAGCCAGCTGTGCTCCTTTCTTCCCAGGTCTGCCATTCGATGATGTCATGTGAGTAGCATGAAATCAGCCAAGGTAGGAATATTCATACCACAGAAATCAGCAAATCCTACAGATCAGTTTTTCTTTCCTTCCAGAGAGCTATTTTTTTAAACATACACCAGCATATCACTGGTTAAAGACAACCTTAAAAGAAGAATGTTCTCAAATCAATAATCTAATTTTGCACCTTAAGGAGCTAGAAAATAAAAGCAAACTAAACCCAAAGTTAGCATAAGGGGGTGTCATGGTTAGGGACACGTGTCAACTTGGCCAAGTTGTGGTAGCTATTTATCTGATTGGGCAAGTACTGGCCTGTCTGTTGCAATGAGGACATTTCATAGGATTAGGTCATGATCATGTCAGCTGCATCCACAGCTGATTCCATTTGCAATCAGCCAAAGGGGAGTGTCTTCTACAATTAGTGATGCTAAATCTAATCACGTGAAGCCTTTTAAGGACGACTCAGAGGAAACAGGCCCCATTCCTGCTTCGGCTGGTGAGCCTCTCCTGTGGAGTTCATCCAGACGTTCCATCAGAGTCATCAGCTTCACAGCTTGCCCTGTGGATTTTGGACTCTGCATTCCTGCAGTCACGTGAGACATTTTATAAATTTTATATTTGCAAGTGTTCCCTGTTGGTTCTGTTTCTCTAGAGAACCCTAACTAATACATCTGGTACTGGCAGTGGTTCTTAAGAAACAGAATCTTAAAAATGGGTTTTTATGAATGGTTTTCTACTATGACTGGACTCAGAGACACTAAGGACTCTGATTCCCATAATCAGAATGACACTCCCAATCCATGGAGTGAGTTGGCAAAGCAGATAGTCAAAATATCATCATTTGATTCTCCTAATGCTTCGCTTGCACGAAGCCAGACTCTGGGGGATAATGTTTTTGACACCTTTACAGAGTTTTGTAGAAATAAGAGTTATAGAGATGTTGGTTGGTTGTTGTTAGATACACTGGCTACATTAAGGAGTGAAAGGGATGGGCTTAAAGCTTCAAATGAGAAGCTTAAGTGCCATGTGAAAGATGTAGAAGTTTATATGAGTATTCTGAAGGAAAATCTTATTTCCTGTAGCCGTAGACTTGAGATCTCTGAAAATCAAACTCAGAGTCTTATTGTTAGAGTAGCAACTTTACAACATAAACTGAAATCTCAGTCTTGCCTGGTATCTGCCATTAAAGTGAGGGCATTGATTGGAAAGGAGTGGGACCCTGAAAAATGGGATGGTGACATATGGATTGATAATGATGTTGGGGATGAGGTTGAAACCCTAGGCTATGCTGAGTCTTCTCTAGATAACCCTGTAATAGTCTACCCTGAGGACATAGCCACCCCACCTCCAGCCTACCTTGAGGAATTGGCCACCCAACCTCTTCCTGAAGGGATTAGTCCTAGAGTGATTAATCCTGTTTCACCAGATGAAACTGCAAATGAAGGCCCTGAAGCAAATGGCTTGGAAGATATTTCTAATTGTTTTCATGACCCACCCCCCCACCCCTCGTTTCTTCCAGACCTACAGCTAGACTAAAGTCCCAACAGGCTCCTAAAGGTGAGGTACAAAGTATCACACATGAGGAGGTACGTTATACTCCAAAAGAACTGTGTGAGTTTTCCAATTTATATAGACAGAAATCAGGGGAATATGTGTGGCAATGGATTTTAAGAGTGTGGGATAATGGTTGGAGGAATATAAGGCTGGATCAGGCTGAATTTACTGATATGGGCCCACTAAGCAGAGATTCTGCATTCAATGTTATAGCTTGAGCAGTTAGAAAAGGTGTTAACAGCTTGTTTGGGTGGCTAGGTGAAACATGGATCAAAAGGTGGCCAACATTACCTGAGGTTGAAATGCCAGAACTGTCCTGGTATAATGTAGATGAGGAGATCCAGAGGCTTAGAGAGATTGGAATGTTAGAGTGGATTTATCATGCAAAACCTGCTCTTACACCCCAGGAATGTCCAGAGGATGCACCTTTTACCAGAACAGTGAGAAATAAATTTGTGAGACTAGCACCATCATCCCTAAAGAGCTCTGTGGTTGCACTTCTCTGCAGGTCAGAAATTACTGTAGGAACTGCTGTCACTGAGCTGGAATCCTTAACCACAATGGGAATGATAGGATCCCTTAGTTGTGTTTAAGGATTCCAGTTGGCAGAAGCCAGGTGGCAGCACTTAATCACCAAAGACAGGGTAGACATGGCTATTATAATAGCAAACTCAAAGGAGGTGTCAAAATTATATGACATGCAGAGATTTGTGGCATTGGCTAGTAAATCATGGGGTACCTAGAAATACAATAGAAGGGCAGTCTACATAAACAAAAGAGTTCTAGGTCAAATGAACAGAAGTTTAACCTGAATTACAAAAACACAGAGTCACGGCCCTTTAATCAGTTTCCAGACTTGAAACAGTTTACAGACCCTGAGCTCCTTGAATGAAGGGGAGGCCAGGTCCCTTTGGGGGAGAAACCTGTTACACTGCCAAAAATTTATACTGTTAACCTTCCTCCAAGTCTTCCCCAAGGAGACCAACGGCCTTTTACCAGGGTAACTGTGCACTGGGGTAAAGGAAATGATTGATATTTCAGGGATTATGAGATACTGGTTCAGAAGTGACATTAATTCCAGGGGACCCAACACGTCACTCTGGACCACCAGTCAGAGTAGGGGCTTATGGAGGCCAGGTGATCAATGGAGTTTTAGCTCAGGTTCATCTCACAGTGGGTCCAGTGGGTCCCCGGACCCATCCTGTAGTTATTTCCCCAGTTCTGAAATGTATAATTGGCATAGACATACTGAGCAACTGGCAGAATCCCCACGTTGGTTCTCTAACTTGTGCAGTGAGGGCTATTATGGTGGGAAAGGCCAAGTGGAAGCCACTAGAACTGCCCCTACCAAGCAAAATAGTAAATCAGAAACAATACCATATTCCTGGAGGGATTGCAGAGATTACTGCCACTCTTAAGGACTTGAAAGATGCAGGGGTGGTGATTCCCACCACATCCCCATTCAACTCTCCTATTTGGCCTGTGCAGAAAACAGATGGGTCTTGGAGAGAGACAGTGGATTATCATAAACTCAACCAGGTGGTAACTCCAATTGCAGCTGCTGTTCTAGATGTAGTATCATTGCTTAAGCAAATCAATACATCCCCTGGTACCTGGTATGCAACTATTGATATGGCAAATGCTTTTTTCTCAATAGCTATTAGTAAGGACCACCAGAAACAGTTTGCTTTCAGCTGGCAAGGTCAGCAATATACTTTCACTGTCTTACCTCAGGGGTATGTCAACCCTCCAGCCCTATGTCATAATCTTGTTCTCAGAGACCTTGATTGTTTCTGCCTCCCACAAGACATCACACTGGTCCATTATATTGATGATATCATGTTGATTGGACCTAGTGAGCTAGAAGTAGCAACTACTCTAGATTTACTTGTAAGGCATTTGCGTGTCAGAGGATGGGAGATAAATCCAACAAAAATACAGGGGCCTTCCACCTCAGTAAAATTTCTAGGTGTCCAGTGGTGTGGGGCATGTCAAGATATCCCTTCTAAGTTGAAGGATAAGTTGCTGCATCTGGCCCCTCCTACAACCAAAAAAGAGGCATAGCACCTCGTTGGTTTTTTGGGGATTTTGGTGACAACATATTCCTCATTTTGGTATGCTACTCAGGCCCATTTATCAAGTGACCAGAAAAGCTGCTAATTTTGAGTGGGGACCTGAACAAGAGTAGGCTCTGTGACAGGTCCAGGCTGCTGTACAAGCTCTCTGCCACTTGGGCCATATGATCCAGCAGATCCAATGGTGCTGGAAGTGTCAGTGGCAAATAGAGGAGCTGTCTGGAGACTTTGGCAGGTCCCTATAGGAGAATCACAATGCAGACCCTTAGGATTTTGGAGCAAAGCCTTACCATCTTCTGCAGATAACTACTCTCCTTTTGAGAAACAACTTTTGGCCTGCTACTGGGCCTTAGGAGAGACTGAACCTTTAACCATGGGACACCAAGTTACCATGAGACCTGAGTTGCCTATCATGAGTTGGGTGTTTTCTGACCCACAAAGCCATAAAGTTGGGCATGCACAGCAACACTCTGTTGTAAAATGGAAATGGTATATACGAGATATAGCCAGAGCAGTTCCTGAAGGCATAAGTAAGTTACATGAAGAAGTGGCACAAATGCCCATGGTTTCCACTCCTGCCACATTATCTTCTCTTTCCCAGACCAGAGCTATGGCCTCTTGGGGAGTTCCTTACAGTGAATTGACTGAGCAAGAGAAAACTCGGACCTGGTTTACAGATGGTTCAGCACGGTATGCAGGTACCACCCGAAAGTGGACAGCTGCAGCACTACAACCCCTTTCTGAGGTGTTCATGTAGGACAGTGGTGAGGGGAAATCCTCCCAGTGGGCAGAACTTCGAGCAGTGCATCTGGTTGTTCATTTTGCTTGGAAGGAAAACTGGCCAGAGATGCATTTATATACTGGCTCATGGGTTGTTGCTAATGGTTTGGCTGGATGGTCAGGGACTTGGAAAGACCATAATTGGAAAATTGGTGACAAAGAGGTCTGGGGAAGAAGTATGTGGATAGACCTTTCTGAGTGGGCTAAAAACATGAAGATATTTGTGTCCCATGTGAATGCACACCAGAGGGTGACTTCAGCAGGGGAAGATTTTAATAATCAAGTGGATAAGATGACCCATTCTGTGGATACCAGTCAGCCTCTTTCCCCAGAAACTCCTGTCATTGCCCAATGGGCTCATGAACAGTGTGGTCATGGTGGTAGGGATGAAGGTTATACATGGGCTCAGCAACATGGACTTCCACTCACCAAGGCTGATCTGGCTATAGCCACTGCTGAGTGCTCAATCTGCCAGCAGCAGAGACCCACACTCAGCCCCTGATATGGCACCATTCCCCTAGGTGACCAGCCAGCTACATGGTGGCAGGTTGATTACATTGGACCACTCCCTTCATGGAAGGGGCAGTAATTTGTTCTAACTGGAATAGACACATACTCTGGATATGGGTTTGCTTTCCAAAACTACCATCCATGGGCTTACAGAATGCCTTATCCATCCTCATGGTATTCCGCATAGCATTGCTTCGGATCAAGGAACACACTTCACAGCAAATGAAGTGCGGGAATGGGCACATGCTCATGGAATTCTCTGGTCTTACCATGTTCCCCATCATCCAGAAGTAGCTGGATTGATAGAACGGTGGAATGGGCTTTTGAAAACTCAATTACAGTGCCAACTAGGTGGCAAAAACTTGAAAGCCTGGGGTAATGTTCTCCAGGAAGATGTATGTGCTCTGAATCAACATCTGCTGTATGATGCTGTTTCTCCCATAGCCAGGATCCATGGGTCCAGGAACCAAGGGGTTGAAATGGGTGTGGTACCACTCACTATTACCTGTAGTGATCCACTAGGAAAATTTTTGCTCCCTGTCCCTGCTACCCTGAGTTCCGCTGGTCTACAGGTTTTAGTTCCAAAGCAGGGTGTGCTTTCTCCAGGAGAAACAACAATGATACCACTGAACTGGAAGTTAAGATTGCCATCTGGTCACTTTGGACTACTTATGCCTCTTGAACAAGCCAAGAAGGGGATTACATTATTTTCTGGAGTAGTTGACCCTGACTATGAGAAAGAAATAGGACTGCAACTACACAATGGAGGTAAAGAAGAGTTTTCCTGGAATATACAAGATCCCCTAGGGCGTCTATTAGTACTACCATGCCCTGTGATTAAAATCAATGGAAACTGTAACAACACAATCCAAGCAGGACTACTAATGGCTCTGAAACTTCAGGAATGAAGGTTTGGGTCACCCCACCAGTCAAAGAACCACGGCCAACTGAAGTGCTTGCTGAGGGTAAAGAGAACATGGAATGGGTAGTGGAAGAAGGTAGTGATAAATATGAACTTTGACCACATGATCAGTTACAGAAACGAGGACTGTAATGCTGTTTTGTTCATGTTATATTGTTTAAGTTGTAAGATATCAAGTTTAAGAATGAATATTGCCTAAGGATTTGCACCCTATTCTGGAGAGATTTAATGTGTTTCCAGTTATATGCAGGACAGTTGAGTATTGTCATGTAAAAGAAAAAAAAGTGTGCTTATTTGTTTTCATTTGGAAATTAAGTATGGTTTAAGGTGATGTATATATATATAGGTGCCAAGTTGACAAGGGGTGGACTGTCATGGTTAGGGACATGTGTCAACTTGGCCAAGTTGTGGTAGCTATTTATCTGATTGGGCAAGTACTGGCCTGTCTGTTGCAATGAGGACATTTCATAGGATTAGGTCATGATCATGTCAGCTGCATCCACAGCTGATTCCATTTGTAATCAGCCAAAGGGGAGTGTCTTCTACAATTAGTGATGCTAAATCTAATCACGTGAAGCCTTTTAAGGAGGACTCAGAGGAGACAGGCCCCATTCCTGCTTCGGCTGGTGAGCCTCTCCTATGGATTTCATCCAGACTCTCCATCAGAGTCATCAGCTTCACAGCTTGCCCTGTGGATTTTGAACTCTGCATTCCTGTGGTCACGTGAGACACTTTTATAAATTTTATATTTGCAAGTGTTCCCTGTTGATTCTGTTTCTCTTGAGAATCCTAACTAATACATGGGGTAATTATAAAGATTGAAGTGAATATAAATGGAATAAGGAATAGAAACACAGGAAAGGAAATCAACAAACCAGAATTTGTTTTTTAAAAAATTGACAAAATTAACATACCTCTAGGAGACTTACTCAGAAAAAAGAAGAGATGTAAATTTCTAAACTCAGAAATGAAAGTGGGGCATTATTACCATTCTTACAGAGCATAATTATAAGAGCATTCTATGAATAATTGTATGCCAACAAATTGGATAACCCAAATTAAATGGATTAATTTCTAGAAACAGAGTACCTAAACTGATTTTAAAAATAGAAAATTTCAACATAACCATAGCAACTAAAGATATTGAATTAGTAATAAAAACCTCCCAGTAAAGAAAAGTGTAGTTTTAGATGGCATGACTGACTCTCCCAAGCATTTAAAGAAGAATACTAATCCCTCTCAAACTCATCCAAAAATTAAAAGAGGAAGCAATGCTTCTTAATTCATTATCTGAGACCAGCATTACCCTGTTATCAAAGCCAGGTAAATAGAATGTAAGAAAAAAAATCTTACAAACCACCATCAGATTAAAATCCTGACCATAATACTAGCAAACTGAATGCAACATCATATTAAAAGGTGTATAATCATACCAAGGCAGATTTATCCCAGGAATGGAAGGATGATTAAACATAAGAAAATAAATGTGATACACCACATTAAGAGAATGAAGGGTAAAAAAACAGGTCATCCAATTTGATACATAGTCATTTGACAAAAACCAACACTCTTTAAAAGTAAAAAAAAACAATCTCAGAAAACTGGGAATACAAGGAAACTGCCTCAAAATTATGAAGGGCATTTATGAAATGTAGTGGGTTGTCAAACTTTTGGGCCCTCTCAGCAGACAGAGGTTAGAAATAATGTATGTATTATAACCCATATATATATATATAATTTATTTCTAAATCTACTTATATTTGAAAACTTGATTATATTTTAAAATCTTTCATTTCAATACAGTGCTTATAAAGTTCATTCTAGACCTCCCCCTTTCCTTGATTGTAATTTCTTTACCCAACAATGAGAGAGGCTTCCCACATCTGCAATATATTTACTTATTCATTTAATTCTCATTTAATCACATAAAGTAGTTTTAAAATTGCTAGTCCATCCTATGTGAGAAATAAATTTACTAACTAGAATACCATATTTTTGTATAGTTCTTTTTGTTCTTAGCATTTCAATATTTGTTAAAATAACATTTTCCATAATTAGTAGATTCTTTCCTTCCCCACTCCTTTCATTGTGTTATATTATTTATTTGTAATAGCATTGGATTCCTTTTTACAGTTTCTATTACATTTTGGATTTCTCCCATAGTCCATTTGGTATTTTTAAAGATGATAGATTTTCTTTCATTTTACTTTCATTAGAGTTATAAAATTCCAGATCTTTCCCCATTTTAATTTGACAAAAGTGCATTTCACCAAAGGTTGATATCAAAATAATTGGTACCTGTTCTCACTTCAGCCAGTGTGGAGACAATGATTTATCTTAATCTCTTTGATCATGATTGTCAGGTCTTCTGTTCTTACCCTAAGCAAGCTTTTGGGGGTACTTGTTCAATTATGAACTAAAGTATACACCTTACTGGTATCTTTTCCATTTCCTAAATGGCATCTAAATACACTTAATCTATAGAACCCTGAAAAAGCTTTCCCTTTCTCTGCCTCCTTCATTGGATTTTGTGTTGGTTTGGAAGGATTCTATGGCAAATACCATACAATGGTTTGGCTTAACAACTAGAATTTATTGACTCATGGTTTGAAAGGCTAGACATCCAAAATTGAGACCTCAGTAAAGTCATGCTTTCTCCCCAGATTCTGTAACATTCCAGTGCTAGCTTTCCACAATCCTTGGGTATCCTTGGCTTGCCTTTCTGTCTCTGGCTCATCACCATCTCTCTCTCTCCTGTTGTTGGACTTCCAGTTTCTGCTAACTTGCATCTTCTCCTGTGTGGCCTTCTCTGACCTTCTACAATTTCTTCAGTTTATAAAGGACTCCAGTAACACGGACTAAGACACACCCTGATTCACTTGGGCCATTCCTTAAGTAAAAATACCATCTTCAAAAGGTCCTATTTACATATGAGTTCATACTCATGGGAATGTGGATTAAAATTAATAGCATGTCTTACATCGAGGTACATAATTAAACCTTCCACAGGTCTATACAACTTATTTATTTAGGTAGTTCTTTTCAAATTTTATATATAGTAAAAATTCACTTTTTTGTGGTGTCTGTATCTTTGGGTTTTGAAAAATGCCTGTAATTGTGTACCCATAATCTCTCCCATGACAGAAAACTTCTATTCCATGCCACCCCCCCAAAATTCCCTTGTTCTTTGGTCTCTTTATCTATCTCTGTGCTAATGTCAAACTGCATTAATTATTTTAGATTCATAACAAGACTTGATACTTGAAAAAGTATGTCTTCCTTAGTTTTCTTCAATATGTCTTGGGTATTCCTGGTCCTTTGCACTTTCACATAATTGAACATATTAAATTGGGTTTCTGATTGGGATTGCATGGAATTGATAGATTGTTTTGTCATTTCTGTCAACGGTGTAATGCACAGGTCTTATTGATGATTTTGAATTGTTATCTTTGTATGATGTTATACACGTTACCTTTTTTTCACTGTAACAAATTGTTTAGGTGGATTTTGACTTTTTGTTAAATGGTGAAAATACAGACTTCAGATTTTATTATTCTGTCATTGTAAAAGTTTAAATAATCATCTTTTTAGCTACCAACCCATAGTTGATTACATTGATGCTCAATTTGAGACCTATCTCCAAGAAGGACTGAAGATTAAACATTCTTTCTTTGAGTACCATGATTCTCGCATCTGTGTGTGCCTCTACTTCATTTCACCCACAGGACATTCCTTGAAGCCACTTGATCTATTGACCTTGAAGATCATTAACAATAAGGTGCAGTTGGTAAGTCCATCAATAATTTCAAAATTTAATGTTTATTTTGAAATAATGACATATCTTGAAGGCATTTGCATATAGATACCTGTTATCCTATAATATGGGGATATATCCTATTTTTTGGTTAATCTCTAACACATTTGTTAAATTTCAAACTTAGCTTATTTTTCAGAGAAAGTTAACTTAAAAGTGATGAGTTTGAGGCGGGCCGCGGTGGCTCAGCGGGCAAGAGTGCTTGCCTGCCATGCCGGAGGACCCCGGTTCGATTCCCGGCCCCAGCCCATGTAAAAAAACAAACAAACAAACAAAATATAATAAAACAAGAAAATGTTTAAAGATGTTTCCCTTTCTTCCTCCCTTCCTTCCTTCCATCCTTCCTTCCTTCTCTGTCTTTCCTTCCTTTCCTCCCTCTCTCTTTAAAAAAAAAAAAAAAAAAAAAGTGATGAGTTTGAATGATGAGATGCAAGTGAAAAAGCATTAAAAATGTTTAATTTTTAAACATTTTTTAAATGTTTAATCAAAATTTAGTTCATTTTTTGTGCGTGTTTGACTGGTAAGGCAGATCATGGTTCATTTGGACATATTTTTGCAGCTGAATTCATTGTGAATTTCTACTGTGTGAAAGGAAGATGTTAAAGTCTAGTGCTCAGTATATATATTTCGTAAAGTATGTTTTCATTTTACTAAGAAAACCTTATTTAAAATTTCTGAATCAAGAATGTGTGTTTGTGAGAGTGTATATTCTCTCAAATTAGCTCACTTCAATTTGGGGGGGTTGCTGGTTTCTTTCTTTAAAAGTTGTTAAAAACTACTTTCTTACACTAAACTATTCCCATACACATTTGCTTGGTACCACTGAGGATATGAAATGGGAATTTTTCATAATCTTAGCTGTGGGCCCTATCAGGAAAGATTCAGAATGCAAGGGTTCAAAGGCAGTTGCTGTTTCCTGTGTGGAAAGCAGGGTCCCTTTATACAAGGTTTGAGACATATACAGATTTTTTTCAACAGGCTACTTAATCTCCCAAAGCTTAGCAAAATCTTGATGAAACTCATATGAGAACAGCTCATCTGATTAACTTTTCTAATTCTTAGCAGCTTTGTCATAGTTTGGTTTGATTGTATGGAATGTCATTCTATTAAATGCATGTGAAAATCAGAACATGCAACTTTATAGTCATAGCAATACAGAAGTAATGTATATACTTTATGTATATCTTTACATAGAGAGAGATCACAAGGTTTGCTGTTATTGTAAATAGATTTTTGAATATTTGATTTCTGTGACTTTGGGAAAATGCCTTGAGCTTTCTGGGGTTAAATGCCTGGGTAGTTAAAAAAAAGTTGTAGGTCAACCTGTCTCCTTTCAAAACCTGGCCTTATGGCTTTCTAGCTCTGTGACTTTTGGCAAGTTATGAAGCCTCACTTTTTTCCTCTATAGGATTCATACAACTCTTCTATAAGTCTGAAATTATTTCACATAAAAACCTGAAGACTATATATATTTTTTCAATAAAGAGCCAGGATACATGTGAAAGTAACTGCCATATCATCAGATTCTTTTCTATACTCAGCCCTTGTGAAAAAAAGTTCTCAACTTTATTTAGTTCTAAAGTTTCTTTGCCTTTATCAAAGAAGTCCTGCCTCTCACTGTGTATTGTTTAAACCTGAAAGAAACTTTGTAATTTATCTCAGATATCATCAAGTAGTTGAAAGAACTTAGCTTTCTAGTTAAAATTAAGAGCTACCTCAATTTCCTAACTGATACTACATTCAATAGTCAAGCATGTAGAGTTCTTATTTTTAATTTTCTGGGCAGCTGTTACCTTTAAGTGATTTTCTGGAAATACAAAATCCCTAATTATCACAAGGAGCCTTACTTATGGAAGTGAGAAGCAGTCTGCCTTGCAGTACATCTGCTGTCTTCTCTTCCCATTTCTCTGTTCTTACAACATTGCACTTTGTTCCTCAAATCTGAATACCTGAGATGTTATTAACATGGTAAGTTTCTACTTATTATGTGTTAATGATTTCCCTTTATTGGAGGATATCTTTTCCCATAAATCCCAAAACACTTAGGTTAGGCTTGAATCTACCTTAGCAGTTGTATGCTCTTGACTGTGAAAGCTCTGAAATAAGATACTAACATAAGAAAATTATAAACATCTACATTTACAATATTGAAACATCAGACTTGCCCAAGTGTTTTTTTAATGTACTTTGAGAAGCCTAGGTTTCTCAAACAAAAGCAATCTATCCAAAACCCATTTCTAGATATTCCTTTTTAATTACAGAGGTTGACTTTGTGTCCTATAATTTTGTAAGGTATCTTCTTTTAACAGGAATAAAACATATTTTGGAATTTGCTCTGTTTTCCACAACTTTTAATATTTTTTTTAGCCTGGGTAGGTTCTACAAAGTTTAATTTTTAAGATGTAGATGTTTGAGGACAGGAGTGATCAGATTGTAGAACTAGACAAAAAGGGGGTATGGACAAAATTCAACTTCAAACACTTAATGTGGAAATAATTTCTTTTTACAAATGAACATATTGGTTAGTAAGGTGTTGTTCACACATACATACACTCATGCTGTAAATATACACACAAATACATAATTCAACCTTTAGAGTATGGTACAAAAAAACAGGCCATATTATTTTTAGGGAGTCTTTGGAAAAAAGCAAATCTATCTGCAAGGATATTTAGGTAGAAAAAGTGTCTTTGAAAATGGAGCATTGATTATGATGGATTTTTTGGAACAATGTGGTGTGCATGAATGACAGGTCGAAGGACAAAATACCTCTATTCTATGGTTTTGAGTAATAATACCACATTTTGACTTTTTAGCATTCAGTTTAATAAGATATCAAATTGATAATGAGTTAGACTACTTCACTGTACTGCTTACATTTTATTTACTCAAGATGTGTTGGAAGTCTAAGAGATTTTTTAGAACAAGAGGAAGAAGGCTGAGAGTTCTAAACCCTAATTCTGATAAAAGGTTAAACCTCAAAAAGCACCGATGATTTGGGAAAACTATTTTAAAGGAAGGCATTTTTATGAGTGGTGGTCAGTAATTATTTAATTACAAAATTTATTGTGAGGGATTATAAGGTGAATTACAAGATTGACAATCCTCCATAATGAGACTTTGTTTGTCTTCCTTCTTAATAGGTCAACATTATACCACTGATTGCCAAGGCAGATACAGTCTCTAAAAATGATTTACAGATGTTTAAAAGTAAGATAATGAATGAATTGGTCAGCAATGGCATCCAAATATACCAGTTCTCAACAGATGATGAAACTACTGCTCAGGTGAACTCTTCAATGAATGTGAGCTTCTAACTGTTGAATACCAATTCTGTTTTACATGTGGAAATGAAAATGCAGCTTACAAGTGACAATGTTAGTAATATATTGTCACTAGTATCTGCCCAAAATCTGTAAGCAAAGTTATATTCTTTTTGATGTCTAGTATGGGAATATGTTTTATTTTCTTGATTTTGAAAAACATTTGCTGAGAATTCTTTTGTAACAGCTTTTTTCAAGATGTATTTCA
Source organism: Tamandua tetradactyla (assembly GCF_023851605.1). Classification (NCBI taxonomy): domain Eukaryota; kingdom Metazoa; phylum Chordata; class Mammalia; order Pilosa; family Myrmecophagidae; genus Tamandua; species Tamandua tetradactyla. The sequence continues at coordinate 19,460,585 of NC_135349.1, forward strand.
TATGCCATATGATTAGTCCATTTGAAATATACACAATTCAATGTTATTCAGTATATTCACATGTGGGCCACAATTAATTTTATAACATTTTAATTGCCTCAAAAAGAAACCCCATCCTTTTTAGCTATTTCTACTTCTAACCCTCCACCCTCTCCTCAGCCCTAGATAATCACTAATCTAATTTCTGTCTCTATAGATTTCCCTGTTCTGGACATTTCAGATGAATAGGATCTATACTTTGTGGTCTTTCATGAATGGCTTCTTTCACCTTGAATATTTCCAAGGTTATTCTGTATTGTCACATGTATCAGTACTTCATTCTTCTTATGGTTGAATAATATTGCTTTGTATTGACAAACCAAATTTTGCATAGCCATTTGTCAGTTGATGAACATTTGTATTATTTCTGCCTTTTAGATGCTATGAATCATGCTGCTAAAAACATTATGTATACATTTTCTTTTCTTTCTCTTGCCTGTTTGCCCTGGCTAGAACCTCAAAATTGCAATGTCACATAGAAATGTTAAATAGAAATGGTGAGAATGGACATTCTTATTTTGATCTTTATCTTAGGAAGGAAAGCATCCAGTCTTCCACCATACTCTGATGTTAGCTAGGTTTTTTCTAGATATACTTAATCAGGTTGAAGAAGTCCTCTTCTATTCCTAGTTTGTTGAGTGTTTTTATCATGAAAGGGTGTTGCATTTTGTGAGAGGCTTTTTTTGCATCTATTGAGATGGTCCTGTGATTTTGCTTTTATTCCATTGATATGATATTTTATGTTAACTGACTTCTGGTGTTAAATCAACCTTGTATTCCTGGGATAAACTCCAGTGGTTATGGAGTATAATTATTTTAATATGCTGTTGTTAATTGCTGAATATAAATATTTAACATAATGTTTAATCATTTTAACTTTAGTTATTTCCTTTATATCAACACTTCTGTTCAGACAGACAAAGCGGTTGACTTTGTCCCTGCTTCTATACCCTGTCTAAAGCCTTTTCCTTACCTAAGTTTGCCCTCCCTACTTTGCTTATGATCCTGCCACATCCACTTGGGTTGCATCTCATTCTGCAGACTCCCCATGACTTCCCTGCCCAGAATGACCTCTCAATGTTCTAAATTGTATTTAGAATTCATTAGGACTTAGTACAGTACTGTTTGCTAGTGTATTTTAGAGGACATATTGTTTATTCAACATTATCTTCTTGTTTGAGAGAAAAGATAACAGAAGGGAAATAATATGTCTACTAAAAAATTTCGTCTATATATTCCCCATAGCAAGATGCTTTACTTTTAGCTCTGTTCAGAAGACAGTTTTCAAGCATGTGCATGGCCAGACATTGATGAATGCAGGAGCCAGTTAGCTCATAATCACTGCCATGTCTCCACAGAGGCAGGGCAGATCTCTCATTTAATAAGTTTAGTATGATAGTCTTGCCTCTCCTATTTCCAGAACAAATAATAATAAAATCATAAGCCATATTAGTACTAAAGAATGCAATTAATATTACTTTTTCTTTCCAGGGGTATTTACCCTTTGCTGTGGTATGGAGTATGGATGAAGTAAAAGTTGGAAAAAGAATGGTCAGAGGCCGCCAGTACCCTTGGGGAGTTTTACAAGGTAAATATGATGGATGTGAGCAGAGTTGGGAATGATTTTGATAAATAGAGCTTGTTGTGGTCTCAGAGCCTCACAAAAGGACTTTAACCTGAGCTAAGTAACTCTTGCTAAACTGTACATTAACAGTTAGTAACAAGGAGCACAGATTGTTTCCAAATAAGCTAATGCTTTGTTTGATTATGATTCATTCTTATAAGAGTTTGACAGATGCTGCTTTAAGCTAAAATCCACAAAAGTTATGCAGAAGCCCAGTGTGCCATGTGCACATTTTCTCTCTCTCTGTAAGCCACGACATTCAGAAGTTTAGGAAACATTTTGATCAAAAGGATTTTTCAGTAAAATTGGAGCATAAATATTAGTGTTTAAATATGCTCCATAAAATAATTACTACTCAATTTATAAAGCATATTTAACTGGTCACCAGAAGAAAAGAATGACCAACTATTTCTAAAATGAGAAGTGTAATTTACCTTTAACCAAAGGTAAGTTATACCCTTGACATTTATATTATTTATCTAAAATTACAATAAGTAAATGTTATGATAGACAATGACTTAATGTCTGTTTTTATGCTGTAATACTATATTAATGGGGAATGGATTATTTCTACCTATACTGGTTTCCAGTTGCTGTTGGTTTTTTTTTAATTAACATATTAACATTTTTAATTTAGAAAACACACTTTAAAAAATTCTCTGTATGAATAGTATATATATGTATTATTTGGTCACAATATGCATGTACAATACAACAGTATATTGTTCTTTGTCTTCTATACATGACAAACATAGAAGAAAGCCAAGTGAATTTTTTCATTGATTTTGAATATTGACTGATGCAGTTTCATAAATATGGATTGTATACATAGAATTTGATAACTAAATTGCATACATTTATTAAGGGCTTTGTATTGGCAGAACTTACTTTAATGAAAGTATTTGCTTTAATTAAATTATTTACTATGATGAAATTATATTACATACTCTTGGAACTCTGTGATATATCTTGGGGACAGTTTGTAAATACTAACCTAATTATTAATGAAAACTTATAACCTATACTAATATAACATTTTACTATCTCCTATATAGTCACTAGATAATAAATTTAAAGAAAATGTCCTGGTATGTAAATGAACTGTACTTATAATTGGTATGTACAGTACAACCATAATTGCATGGTTAAGAGAATTATTAATGGATTAATTATTAATCCATTTTAATTATTAGCAATTTGTTATTTTAAATGTGCTTTTCTTACATGCATTCATTCAAGAATACTGAGTGCTAGGAATTGATAAAGAGTGTTGTGGCTTTATTATTTTTCTGATAAGTGGGAAATGAAAATCATTGTGACTTTGTGAAACTCCTGGATATGCGCCTTCATACAAATATGGGAGACTTGAAAGAGCAGACCCATACTCGACATATAAACTGCATCAAAATGGGCTTCACAGATGTGAGTCCAGACAACCAGCCAGTCAGGTGAGTGGGGATCTCGCTAAGACAACCCAATGTCATTTAGAGCTGAGCTCCCCCTCAGCCATGGGATGGAATCATTTGGAAATGAGAACAAATTTATTCCTTGCATCCTGAGTTTAAGGTTTTTAATCATCTTCAGACTTAGATGGAGAGAGTTAATAGGGGGATTAATACAAGGTCTCATTTATTTCAGTACCTGCTGAAATATGTGTCTGGAGAGAAAAAGACTATTTTGTTTTATTTTTGTATTTTAATGAGATAGAGACTCAGGAAGAAGATAGGCAAAGACCACTCCAAATTGGCAAAGGATATTGAGAGGATTGGATGGAGGAAAGAGGAAAATCAACAACGTAATGTTATGGGAGCCAAGTGAGAAGAGAGTTTGAGAGCAAGAGTGGTTAGCCAGATTAAAGAATAGAATTTATGCTACATGACCCAGTTGTATGAGTTATGGTTCTCTGAAGACAACCAAAATTAAACCAGCTATTTTAAATGACACTTTGAAAGATACCCTGCTTTATTTAAAATTAACTTCAGAATAAAGATGTTTCCCTAAATTGTATTATCAAAAGATGTGAAGGTGTGTGATATAATAGAAAGTTATTAGAAAGGAAAAACACTAATAAAAATGCTCCAAAATTCTACTCTTTATATATACTCTATTTACTCTACTGTATACTGTATATTCATTTTGAATATAACACCTTGGTTTTTTCATCACATGATTTTTAAAATTTTGTTTATACATGTTTATTTATATTAACATGTTAATGAGAGTATAAAAATCCATTTTTAGTTTTCAAGAGATTTATGAAACCAAAAGACAAGAATTCTGTGATCAGTGTCAGAGGGAGGAAGAAGAGTTGAAACAGAGGTTTATGCAGTGAGTAAAGGAAAAGGAAACTACATTTAAAGATGCTGAAAAAGAGGCAAGTACTGGCACTTTGATGAATTTTGTATTCATTTGGAGGTGTCATTAATTTGGGGGTCTTTAATATTAAGTGTTTAGTTGAGATGTTTTTGGAGGCTACTTACTATTGTTCAAAAGCTGGCCATAAAACATGTTTTTTTAATACAGCTTTAAATAGTCTATAATTGGGCAGGCCATGGTGGCTCAGCAGGCAAGAATGCTCACCTGCCATGCCAGAAGACCCAGGTTTGATTCCTGGTGCCTGCCCATGTTAAAAAAAAATAGTCTAGGGACTTCCTGGAAGATGGCGGCTTAGTAAGACGCGCGGATCTTAGTTTCTTCTCCAGGACACCTACTAGGGGAGTAGAAACGATACAGAAAGCGCCCAAAGCCACAACAGAGATAAAAAAGACAGCGTACCCCATCCTGGAACGGCTGGCTGGCTGAGAGAAGCAGCTCGGGTGAGATCGCCGAGGCGCGCGGGCCTTACCGGGCGGGGTGGCAAGCGGCCGGAGTTACTCCCTTCCCCCTTCCCGGGCCGGCTGGGAGAATTGGAGAGGCGGTCCCCTGAAACAAAGACGGCTGGCGCCCACACCACGCGCAGCCCCCGGACCAGCTGAGAGAACTGGATCGGAAACCCCCAGGCCGCGGAGAACGGTGACGGGTGGGGGAGGCCCCTTCCAAACCCGTGACTCCCGGGGAACGTGCACTCTCTCGGGCGGGCCGCTGCCGCTGGCGCCCTCCCGCCACGCTTGTTGCCCAGGGCCGACTAGGAAATTCGGACGGGCTCTTTCCCTGGCTGCGGCGACCAGCAACCCTCCCTGCATTCGGACCCCGGGCCGGCTCAAGCCGCTTCGGCTAGCGAACCCCCAGGACGGCGAGAGTTTTCCAAAGTTTAAGATCCCACAGCACCTTTTACTGGTGGGACCCGCAGACAAACGGGTGCCACGAGCGCCACCTACTGGGCAGGATAAGAAAAACAGAACCCAGAGATTTCACAGAAAAATATTACAACCTTGCTGGGTCCAACACCAAGAGAAATCTGAATAAATGCCCAGACGCCAGCAGCAGAAGATAACTGTCCACGCTCAAAAGATTGAGAATATGGCTCAGTCAAAGGAACAAACCAATAGCTCAAATGAGACACAAGAGCTGAGACAACTAATGCTGAATATACGAACAGAAATGGAAAACCTCTTCAAAAATGAAATCGATAAATTGAGGGAGGACATGAAGAGGACATGGGCTGAACATAAAGAAGAAATAGAAAAACTGAAAAAACAAATCGCAGAACTTATGGAAGTGAAGGATAAAGTAGCAAACATAGAAAAAATAATGGATAGCTACAATGATAGATTTAAAGAGACAGAAGATAGAATTAGTGATTTGGAGGATGGAACATCTGAATTCCAAAAAGAAACAGAAACTATAGGGAAAAGAATGGAAAAATTTGAACAGGGTATCAGGGAACTCAAGGACAATATGAACCGCACAAATATACGTGTTGTGGGTGTCCCAGAAGGAGAAGAGAAGGGAAAAGGAGGAGAAAAACTAATGGAAGAAATTATCACTGAAAATTTCCCAACTCTTATGAAAGACCTAAAATTACAGATCCAAGAAGTGCAGCGCACCCCAAAGAGATTAGACCCAAATAGGCGTTCTCCAAGACACTTACTAGTTAGAATGTCAGAGGTCAAAGAGAAAGAGAAGATCTTGAAAGCAGCAAGAGAAAAACAATCCATTACATACAAGGGAAACCCAATAAGACTTTGTGTAGATTTCTCAGCAGAAACCATGGAAGCTAGAAGACAGTGGGATGATATATTTAAAATACTAAAAGAGAAAAACTGCCAACCAAGACTCCTATATCCAGCAAAATTATCCTTCAAAAATGAGGGAGAAATTAAAACATTCTCAGACAAAAAGTCACTGAAAGAATTTGTGACCAAGAGACCAGCTCTGCAAGAAATACTAAAGGGAGCACTAGAGTCAGATACAAAAAGACAGAAGAGAGAGATATGGAAAAGAGTGTAGAAAGAAGGAAAATCAGATATGATATATATAATACAAAAGGCAAAATGTTAGAGGAAAATATTATCCAAACAGTAATAACACTAAATGTCAATGGACTGAATTCCCCAATCAAAAGACATAGATTGGCAGAATGGATTAAAAAACAGGATCCTTCTATATGCTGTCTACAGGAAACACATCTTAGACCCAAAGATAAACATAGGTTGAAAGTGAAAGGTTGGGAAAAGATATTTCATGCAAATAACAACCAGAAAAGAGCAGGAGTGGCTATACTAATATCCAACAAATTAGACTTCAAATGTAAAACAGTTAAAAGAGACAAAGAAGGACACTATCTACTAATAAAAGGAACAATTAAACAAGAAGACATAACAATCATAAATATTTACGCACCGAATCAGAATGCCCCAAAATACGTGAGGAATATACTGCAAACACTGAAAAGGGAAATAGACTCATATACCATAATAGTTGGAGACTTCAACTCACCGCTCTCATCAAGGGACAGAACATCTAGACAGAGGATCAACAAAGAAATAGAGAATCTGAATATTACTATAAATGAACTAGACTTAATAGACATTTATAGGACATTACATCCCACAACAGCAGGATACACCTTTTTCTCAAGTGCTCATGGATCATTCTCAAAGATAGACCATATGCTGGGTCACAAAGCAAGTCTTAACAAATTTAAAAAGGTTGAAATCTTACACAACACTTTCTCGGACCATAAAGGAATGATGTTGGAAATCAATAATAGGCAGAGTGCCAGAAAATTCACAAATACGTGGAGGCTCAACAACACACTCCTAAACAACGACTGGGTCAAAGAAGAAATTGCAAGAGAAATTAGCAAATACCTCGAGGCGAATGAAAATGAAAACACAACATATCAAAACTTATGGGACGCAGCAAAGGCAGTGCTAAGAGGGAAATTTATTGCTCTAAATGCCTATATCAGAAAAGAAGAAAAGGCAAAAATTCAGGAATTAACTATCCATTTGGAAGAACTGGAGAAAGAACAGCAAGCTAACCCCAAAGCAAGCAAAAGGAAAGAAATAACAAAGATTAGAGCACAAATAAATGAAATTGAAAACATGAAAACAATAGAGAAAATCAATAAGGCCAGAAGTTGGTTCTATGAGAAAATCAATAAGATTGATGGGCCCTTAGCAAGATTGACAAAAAGAAGAAGAGAGAGGATGCAAATAAATAAGATCAGAAATGGAAGAGGAGACATAACTACTGACCTCACAGAAATAAAGGAGGTAATAACAGGATACTATGAACAACTTTACGCTAATAAATACAACAATTTAGAGGAAATGGACGGGTTCCTGGAAAGACATGAACAACCAACTTTGACTCAAGAAGACATAGATGACCTCAACAAACCAATCACAAGTAAAGAAATTGAATTAGTCATTCAAAAGCTTCCTAAAAAGAAAAGTCCAGGACCAGATGGCTTCACATGTGAATTCTACCAAACGTTCCAGAAAGAATTAGTACCAATTCTCTTCAAACTCTTCAAAAAAATCGAAGTGGAGGGAAAACTACCTAATTCATTCTATGAAGCCAACATCACCCTCATACCAAAACCAGGCAAAGATATTACAAAAAAAGAAAACTACAGACCAATCTCTCTAATGAATACAGATGCAAAAATCCTCAATAAAATTCTAGCAAATCGTATCCAACAACACATTAAAAGAATTATACATCATGACCAAGTAGGATTCATCCCAGGTATGCAAGGATGGTTCAACATAAGAAAATCAATTAATGTAATACACCATATCAACAAATCAAAGCAGAAAAATCACATGATCATCTCAATTGATGCAGAGAAGGCATTCGACAAGATTCAACATCCTTTCCTGTTGAAAACACTTCAAAAGATAGGAATACAAGGGAACTTCCTTAAAATGATAGAGGGAATATATGAAAAACCCACAGCTAATATCATCCTCAATGGGGAAAAATTGAAAACTTTCCCCCTAAGATCAGGAACAAGACAAGGATGTCCACTATCACCACTATTATTCAACATTGTGTTGGAGGTTCTAGCCAGAGCAATTAGACAAGAAAAAGAAATACAAGGCATCAAAATTGGAAAGGAAGAAGTAAAACTATCACTGTTTGCAGACGATATGATACTATACGTCGAAAACCCGGAAAAATCCACAACAAAACTACTAGAGCTAATAAATGAGTACAGCAAAGTAGCAGGTTACAAGATCAACATTCAAAAATCGGTAGCATTTCTATACACTAGTAATGAACAAGCTGAGGGGGAAATCAAGAAACGAATCCCATTTACAATTGCAACTAAAAGAATAAAATACCTAGGAATAAATTTAACTAAAGAGACAAAAAACCTATATAAAGAAAACTACAAAAAACTGCTAAAAGAAATCACAGAAGACCTAAATAGATGGAAGGGCATACCGTGTTCATGGATTGGAAGACTAAATATAGTTAAGATGTCAATCCTACCTAAATTGATTTACAGATTCAATGCAATACCAATCAAAATCCCAACAACTTATTTTTCAGAAATAGAAAAACCAATAAGCAAATTTATCTGGAAGGGCAGGGTGCCCCGAATTGCTAAAAACATCTTGAGGAAAAAAAACGAAGCTGGAGGTCTCGCGCTGCCTGACTTTAAGGCATATTATGAAGCCACAGTGGTCCAAACAGCATGGTATTGGCATAAAGATAGATATATCGACCAATGGAATCGAATAGAGTGCTCAGATATAGACCCTCTCATCTATGGACATTTGATCTTTGATAAGGCAGTCAAGCCAACTCACCTGGGACAGAGCAGTCTCTTCAATAAATGGTGCCTAGAGAACTGGATATCCATATGCAAAAGAATGAAAGAAGACCCATCTCTCACACCCTATACAAAAGTTAACTCAAAATGGATCAAAGATCTAAACATTAGGTCTAAGACCATAAAACAGTTAGAGGAAAATGTTGGGAGATATCTTATGGATCTTACAACTGGAGGCGGTTTTATGGACCTTAAACCTAAAGCAAGAGCACTGAAGAAGGAAATAAATAAATGGGAACTCCTCAAAATTAAACACTTTTGTGCATCAAAGAACTTCATCAAGAAAGTAGAAAGACAGCCTTCACAATGGGAGACAATATTTGGAAATGATATATCAGATAAAGGTCTAGTATCCAGAATTTATAAAGAGATTGTTCATCTCAACAACAAAAAGACAGCCAACCCAATTACAAAATGGGAAAAAGACTTGAACAGACACCTCTCAGAAGAGGAAATACGGATGGCCAAGAGGCACATGAAGAGATGCTCAATGTCCCTGGCCATTAGAGAAATGCAAATCAAAACCACAATGAGATATCATCTCACACCCACCAGAATGGCCATTATCAACAAAACAGAAAATGACAAGTGCTGGAGAGGATGCGGAGAAAGAGGCACACTTATCCACTGTTGGTGGGAATGTCAAAGGGTGCAACCACTGTGGAAGGCAGTTTGGCGGTTCCTCAAAAAGCTGAATATAGAATTGCCATACGACCCAGCAATACCATTGCTAGGTATCTACTCAAAGGACTTAAGGGCAAAGACACAAACGGACATTTGCACACCAATGTTTATAGCAGCATTATTTACAATTGCAAAGAGATGGAAACAGCCAAAATCTCCATCAACAGAAGAGTCGCTAAACAAACTGTGGTATATACATACGATGGAATATTATGCAGCTTTAAGACAAGATAAACTTATGAACCATGTAATAACATGGATGGACCTAGAGAATATTATGCTGAGTGAATCCAGCCAAAAACTAAAGGACAAATACTGTATGGTCCCACTGATGTGAACGGACATTCGAGAATAAACTTGAAATATGTCATTGGTAACAGAGTTCAGCAGGAGTTAGAAACAGGGTAAGACAATGGGTAATTGAAGCTGAAGGGATACAGACTGTGCAACAGGACTAGATACAAAAACTCAAAAATGGACAGCACAATAATACCTAATTGTAAAGTAATCATGTTAAAACACTGAATGAAGCTGCATCTGAGCTATAGGTTTTTGTTTTGTTTTGTGTTGTTTTGTTTTGATTTTACTATTATTACTTTTATTTTTTTCTCTATATTAACATTCTATATCTTTTTCGGTTATGTTGCTAGTTCTTCTAAACCAATGCAAATGTACTAAGAAATGATGATCATGCATCTATGTGATGATGTTAAGAATTAATGATTGCATGTGTAGAATGGTATGATCTCTAAATGTTGGGTTAATTTCTTTTTCTCCATTAATTAAAAAAAAAAAAAAAAAGAGAAGGGATAATTGGAGATGAAGGGATACAGACTGTACAACGGGACTGGATATAAAAACTCAGAAATGGACAGCACAATACTACCCAATTGTAATGCAATTATGTTAAAACACTGAATGAAACTGCATGTGAGGTATAGGTTTTTTGTTTTTGTTTTTTTTGTTTTTTTTCTTTCTATTATTGTTTTAATTCTTATTCTGTTGTCTTTTTATTTCTTTTTCTAAATCGATGCAAATGTACTAAGAAATGATGAATAAGCAACTATGTGATGTTATTAAGAATTACTGATTGTACATGTAGATTGGAATGATTTCTAATTGTTTTGTTAATTCTTTTTTTAATTAATAAAAAAAAGCTTAAAAAAATAGTCTATAATTTTATTTTTTCTATAGCACTTGTAGAATTTGTGACTTGTAAAAATCATTTTTACAAAGTGTGCTTACTTTTGTCACCTTTATAATTTGAAATTTATGCATAAGGTTTAATTTGCAACAAACTCAAGCTATCAACTTCTGTGAAGAGCCATTTCCTCTCTGTTATGCCCTACTACATTAGAAAACTTCTTTCACTTTTACAAAAATTATGTAAATATTGACTAATACAAGTCTTGGTTAATTAGAGGGCTTCTAGTTGGTGGATTAAGTGAATTCCTTGTTCACTTCATTCCATTCTGTTTCCCAAAAAAATGGAAAAAGAGGACTTTTGGTATTTTCAATTATTTGCCATAAATAAGGTTTTGGTGGGGAGATATATTTGGGACATAAATTTCTCTCTTGAGTATACACAGTTTTTAGTTTTAAAAAATTTTAGTTTTAGTAGGTACTTTAGTTCCCTAAGTCTACCATAACAAAGAACCAAAAACTGGGTGGTTTAAACCAATAGAATTTACCATCTCACAGGTCTGGAGAACAGAAGTCCGAAATCAGGTATCAGAAGAGCTGTGCTTGTTCTGAAGTGCATAGGGAGAAATCTATTCCATGTCTCTCCTGGCTTCTGGTGATCACTGGTGTTCTGGGTGGTGTCACAACTCAGTCTCTGCCGCTGCCTTCACATGGCTGTCTTCTCTCTCTGTGTCTGTCTGTGTCTCTACTCATCTTTTTACAAAGACTTCCATCATATTAGACTAAGGACCCAACCCACTCTAGTGTGATCTCACTTTAACTAGTTCCATCTGTAATGACCTGCTTTCCAAATAAGATCAATTTCTGAGGTACTGGGGATCAGAACTTCAATGTATCTTTTGGGGGAAACATAATTCTACCAAAACAGTAGGGAAATTGAAACATGGACTTGCTTTTCTATAGAAACACGGTGTTGATTAGGTGTTGTGGAACAGATACCTCAGTCAGGGGTGGTTGAACCATTAAGTAATAGGAATTCCATTAGCTTATATGTGAAGGGAAAAGTTTGGAATTATACTTGAGTATCTCATGGTAAGTTTAGAATTATGCAAGAGTATCTCATGACATCCAAGAATAGGAAGTATAGCTGGGTCTCATAATGACATAAATCCAAGCTAGGAAACAACCAGAAACAAAAGAAACCTACCCCACCTCATTTTATAATCTGTGGTCATCTGCTTCATTTTCTCTTTCTGAAGATCAGGTTGTTTTTTTGTTTGTTTGTTTGTTTTTGTATTCCTCAAATACATACAACCTCAGGAAGAACCAACAAAAGCCTAAAATTGATTGTGCAAATTGATGAGTAGCAGAGATTCTTATACAGGCTTTAATAATGCCTGTAGAAAGAAGCAGTTGCAATTCCAGTAGAATTTTAAGGGCATCCACATAGAACAAGGTCATGGGGGAACACTTGCTCAGAAAAAGAACAACTTAATGCTTTTAATGTGGTAAGTAAACAACAACTGTGACTGCCTGACTAGGAAAGGAAAGGCTCACAAAGTAAACTTTCCAAGCACAGATAGCAGATGGATCAGTCAAAATTCAAACTTAAATCTTTAAAATTTTCAAATATTTGAAAATTGATATTTTTTTATGTTTATATTTTAACCTATCACTTGTATTTCTTTTCAGAGAATTGCCTATTTGTTCATGGTATTTTCCTTTTAGACCTCACATTAATTTGTAATTTTTAAATTTTTATGGAGTGTTATTTTGTTTTATAAATATTTGCAATATTTCTCCTAATTCGTCTCCTGCCTTCTAGCTTTATTTACAACATCTTTTGTGGAACAAAATAGTATAGTCTAATTTACTATCTTGTATTATCCTGTCCCTTACAACCTTTGTAGTTTTTTATGTATTACTCTCAGAAGGCCATCCTTACCTGGAGGTTATGTTTATTCCTATTTTTTCTTCTGATACACTTATAGGTTTTTTTTTTACATTAACTATATGGAATTTACTTTTGTCTATTTTCTTAAAAAAATATAGCCAAGCATACAAATATTTTTTGAGGAGTCCAATCTCTTCTGTGGAATTGAAATGTGATTTTATCATATAACCATATTAAATTCCCATAGGTGGTTTATTAATGGATTCTCTATTCTGTTTCATGGTATTTTCTCTTTCTGTTCCAGTGTTTCTGGGTTTTAATAGCCATAGCTTTATGAAGTTTATTTTGTTACACAGTTTGTTAAGGCAAGTCTCTCCTTCCATCCCCCAATGTTGCCAAATTTTCATTGTTACTATCATCTTTCATATATTGTAAATAAAGTTTAGATCTATTATCAAGGTCCCTAAAAGTTCTGTTGAGGTTTTATTGAAATTGTACTGACTTTATAGGTGCATTTTGGGAGAATTTACACCTTTGCAAATATTGTGAATTACCCCCCAGGAAGATGGTACTTATCTCTGTTTACTCAGGATATATTTTTATGTTCCTCAGCAAATTCCTTAGAATACATACAGATCTTACTTTTGTATTGCTAAGCTTATCCTTGCCATTTTAAAAATTATCCTTGCTATTACAAATGGGACAAGTTTTTCCTTTGTATATTAAAATTGGTTATTTTAGGGGATTAAAAACATTTTTAGTTTTATTTGTTCTAACAGTTTTCAATTATCTCATCTCTTTGGCTTCAATAAATCTATTGTTTACAATTTACTGACACATCTATATTTTTGTAACCAATATTTATCTTTTCATTTCTGTTCCTGTTGCATAGATTGTTACTTCCAAGGGGATTGGCAACAAGCTTTTTAATTTATTTATTGACTTTACTAGAAATATTTGTAGTATCTCATCATGAAGTATGATGTGGTCTGGTGGATCATTTTAGCAAATTAAGATATTTTTCTTCTATACCATGCCTTCATTTAACAGGAGAGGAAACTGAGACTCAGAAGGTAAAAGGATCTTCCCAGAATTGTAGGAAAGATTTATTGGCTGAGCTAGGAACTCTTCAAAAAGGATGTGTCTATGTTGAGCCTTCCCAAGGCACTTTCCTGACTTTTATAACTCCATTACAGAGAGTCAGGAAACAAGAAGACAAGGAAATTGTTCTTTGCATACAGATTTTAATTTAGAATCTCTCCAGGACACACACTGCAGACAAATTGTGAAAAAGGAATTCTATTTACACACATAAAAGCTAAGCACTATTCAGCTAAATAAGTGTCTTCATTTTAGGCTTCCAAGGCTTATATGATTTTATCTTTTCCTGCATGCTAACAATATCTCAAGAATTACACACATGCATTGGTTGGTTCTCTCTCTTTTTTCCAAGTTTTCATTTTTCAAGCAGAAAATGTGTGAGTAGAGCGCACACCTCTATTTCTCCATCTAGATTCAAGAATTAATATTTTGGGTGCACGGGGTGGTTCAGTGATAGAATGCTCACCTTTCATGCAGGAGATCTGGGTTCGATTTTTGGACTGTGCACCCCCCCCAAAGAAAAGAATTAATATTTTGGTTTATTTACTCTGTCTCTACGTATGTGCATTTGTGTATGTGCCTGTTTATGTATCTGTGTGTGTGGAAGCACAATGATACACAGGAGCTTCTTTTTCCTGCATCATTGCACAATAAGATGCAGGTGGTATGACACTTTATCCATAGGTACTTCCATGTTTATCAGCCAAGGACAATCTTCTACATGCCCACAACATCTATAGCACATGTAAAAAAAATAATAGCAATTCCATAATATAATTTAATATCCTATAGACATCAAATTCCCCAATGAAACCAAGTTGTCATTTTCATCTTTTTGGCCTTAAATAAGGATATAACAGATCACATAAAACAATGGGTTATTATGTCTCTTTATTCTCTATTAATAAAGGATAATTAATAAAAATAACTAATTTTAGTTATTTTTAATGTAGATATTGGAGAAGGTAGTTGTAAGGAAATGGCTATGAGGATGATGACTTTAAAACTAGTGTGTCATACAGAGGCATGATGACATTTTAAAGACAGTAATGACAGTATAATACTGAAAGTCACTAATATGAAGGTATTTTTGCAAACACAAAACATTACAAAATTCTATATGAGTGCTGTGATATGTAAAATACACTTGCTAATATTTTTGTGGAGCAAGTATACATCCCTTACTTTCTCTTATGTATGAATCTATCTATATAGAGAAAATATTATCTGATTAAATAACTAAATACTAAGAAATATTGTTTAAATATGATTCAGTGTTTTGTATGCCTTTATTAATATTTTTTAGATGAGTTAATAAGGCATAAGTGGCACTTAGGTTTCTTACATACCATCTTACATAAGGAAAATTGAAGATATATTTATTCCTCAAATAAACCATATCTTTAAGGCATGAAAATGTCTCCATTATATGTAAGACTATCAATTATTCATTCAATATCTAACTCCTTCCTGCTTCTGAAATGTATTCTAGGAAATTTAGAATAAAAATATTGCTGCATTCAAGCCATTCAAACAGAAAGAACAGGATAGGAGCCATGTAACCCACAACGATGGGAGCTGGCTTCCCCCGAGGTGCCCCAGGGGGCCTTGTTTTGAGTTGACTTCTCCACATGAGAAAACTTATAGTCAGACCTTTAGGCAGTACAGGCAAGAAGAGAAAGCACAAGACACAGGGATCTCATTATCAGATTAAGGTCATCTATTTACAAAAAGAAAAGCATTTTCTCCTATGGTTACTTTCTAATCTCTAAAAATAGATTTATTAGAAAGTGTCATTGAACAACAGTACATATAATATCGTCAAAAACACTACCAACCAAAGTTGCAGCAGGTACCATGTCAGTTAGTATGTGTCCTTAGGAGCAAAGATTAGTTATTAACACCCCTAGGATACATGGCTTATTAATTGATCGGGTATCTGACAATACATTTAAACTAACTGACTGTTGGGTGGAGTGAATATAGATTGTTATCAAAATCTGTGAAACAGATAAAGTTACAATCACATTATGCTATTTTACTAAAGGTTTTTGGTTTCCAACTTTACTCAAGTTTGTAATCCACCCCATGATTGGCCTCTGAAACATAATCAATTTGGTAATATTAATTATGCATAGGTCACTCTCCACTTTATTAAAGAAGCTATGGCCATTTTCATAGTCAGAGTTTCTGTACTACCACACTGAATACTCTCCCACCTGTGCACACACAGATCAAGAGAGACCTGTGCACACAGAAACACAATTACTCTATCTGTATTTTTAGTAACCAAGTAGGGTCGCTGAAATGTTTCATTTCTTTCTGCTAATTTCACTTAAGAAAAAAGTCAGACTTACTTTCAAAGGTCTTTACCAATTAAGAGCTCAAGAACTTTTCATAATCCATGCAATGTTTTCGTGAATGTATTTCTAGTGGGAATGGATTAACAAACGTAATTTGAAGAGACTTGGTTGAGAAAATGTGATGTGGGAAAATATACCTCATTAGGAAAATGGAAATATTTTAAAATTCGTGTTTTGTTCACAGCTGTAGGTTTTATTGCCTACAATTTGATGGGAACTCATTTAAAATAAAATCACCAAAGAAACTCTGCATCTGCATTTTTACTTTGAACATGATTTTTTTTTTCTTTGTATGCTGTAAGGCAGGGGTCACATTTCATTCTTTTTTCCGTTTAAGTGTCCCCTTATTACAGCACCAACTGTTGAATTTTTGTTTGGTTTTTTGTTTGTTTGTTTGCTTCTAAACATGAATTTTTGAGGCTGTTACTAAGACCAAGCTCTGCTGTGTTTATCTAGGATTGTTTAATAACCAAATAAATAAATAAATAAATAAAAGCATGTCCCTCTGGCTTCACACTTAGCTTTAAGTCATACTGCATATTTGTTTCATAGCTCCGGGACAACTTTGAGCACCTTAAAATAGTCCAACAAGAGGAGACAATGAGGCTTGAGGAAGAGAGAAGACACTTAGAAGAAGAGATTATAGATTTTTATAAAATGAAGACTGCCTCTGAAACATTGCCAGCCTCAGTGGGCACCAATGTAAGGAAGGACAAAGAGCATAAGAAGTAGTCCTCTCTGAGCATCCTTGTGCTCTATCTCTTCTTCCTGTGATGTCACCATCATCATTTTTCACTCTGTATGAAGTTCTAATTTTTAAACTCTGTTTGTTGTACATTTTCACCACTGAAACAAGAGCTCCTTGCAAGTCACCCCCTGGTGCATCTTGTTAGCTACTTTGTTCCCAGCACTTAAATTGAAGATGAGCAGAAAGTTGTCACTCAATAAATATTTTCCAAAAGGAAAAAAAAATATATATATATATATAATATAGTATAGAAAGAGTCAGGTAGTTGGGAAAATTATTTTATCACAGCCCTGCCTGGGACTCCAGGGCACAAGTAATGATTGCTTAATTTCATATCTAAAAAGAAGTTACAGGCTTTGTTGGGGACTCATATGAGTAAAATACTATGTCATAAAAAAGCTAATTCTGAGGTTTTTTTTCCTTATTAACTTCAACTGATAATAAATCTTTGATAATTTTTTATTACAGTAAAGAATCCAGGTTTTTGTTAGAACTACTCTTTGATGTCAGACCTTGTAAAATCAATGTTAGAATAAAAGTTTAAGAAGAAGAAAGAGTTAAGTACAATGGGCAGCTATGAATAACAGTTGAATGAAACTCTCAACCCTCCTGTGTTTGGGTATGTATGAAAACTAATGTCACCAAAGTTATAGAAAATAAGGTAGCTTTTTTTTTTGCATGTGTCTTTTTGAAATTTTCCTTCTGATTTTGCATCCTGAATTTTTGCATTTAAAATGCCTTTGACAACAGGGTGGGCAATGGTAGTTCAGTGGCAGTGTTCTCACCTGTCATGCCAGAGACCCTGAAGGGTTAAGGAATTAAGAGTAGGACAAACTTGACCTGAGGATGACCTGCAAGCAGGTGCCTCAGGTAAAGGAACTGCAAATAGTTCCTTGAACTGCTTGAGAATAGGGAATTCTGCATACTGGGCTGTAAATAAGGCTGACTATTTTGCTTAAAGAATGTAACAAAATAAGTCTCAAGGCTCATTTGTTTCTGTGCTTGTACTCACAGCTGTTGTTTGTATAAGAAACCAAAATAAAAGGTCATGGAGTTAACAGTGAGGCTGCTATTTGCCTGGGCGAGTGGTAGCCCTCTGTACTCCTTTTATGCATCCATCTCGCTGGTCTCATCCTTGCTCTGTGATGAACATTGAAACACAACAAATGGGGCCCAACATGGGGCTCGAGGTGAGTACTAGGAAGGAGTGGACCCAAAGGGAAATTGGACAGTACAGTAGTACACAAAACTTTCTGGAAGCTCTTTTTTTTTTCTCCGCCGGCCCGCCGCGCGGCGCCCACGCCCCGCAGCAGCCGAGCCGCCCGACCTCCTTCTCCCCTCTCTTTCTCCGCCGGCCCGCCGCGCGGCGCCCACGCCCCGCAGCAGCCGAGCCACCCGACCTCCTTCTCCCCTCTCTTTCTCCGCCGACCCGCCGCGCGGTGCCCAAGTCCCGCAGCAGCCGAGCCGCCCGACCTCCTTCTCCCCTCTCTTTCTCCGCTGGCCCGCCACGTGGCGCCCAAGCCCCGCAGCAGCCGAGCCGCCCGACCTCCTTCTCCCCTCTTTTTCTCCGCCGGCCGCCACGCGGCGCCCAAGCCCCGCAGCAGCCGAGTCGCCCGACCTCCTTCTCCCCTCTCTTCCCCCTCCTGCTCTGGCTGCTCTCCAACCACCACGGTGCCCTCTTCCCCCGCCCTCACCGTGCTCCTCCACCACCAGCCTCGACAGCCTTGCTGCCCTCACCTTTCCTCCTCCAGAACAGCTACTGGGGGAGTGGAGATAATACAGAGCAGCTCCCGGAGCCACGACAGAGATCAAAGGGACAGCGGACCCCATCCTGGAATGGCTGACTATCTGGGAGAACCAACTCCGGTGAGATCACCAAGGGGCACGGGCTTTCCTGGGTGGGACGACAAGCGACCGGAGTCCCTCCCTTCCACCTTCCTGGGCCAGCTGGTAGAATTGGACAGGCGGTCCCCTTAGGCCGCGGCGGCTGGTGCCCCCACCACACGAGGCCCCCCGGAACAACTGAGATAGTTGGGTCGGAAACCCCCAGACTGCGGAGAACAGTGACCGGGGGATCCCTTCCAAACACGTGACTCCCCCGTCGGCTGGGAACAGTGTACTCTCCCGGGCTGCGACAGCTGGTGCCCTCCCGCCACGCTTGGTGCCCCGCGCCGACTGGCTAATTTGGCCGGACGCTCTCCTGTGCTGCGACGGCCGGCGACCCTCCCCACGTTTGGAACCCCGGGCCGGCTGGCATTCTTCCAAGACGCTTAGGTTGCCGAACCTCCCCTACGGCGAGAGTTTTCCAGAGTTGAGGGACCCACAGCAACTTTCGCTGGTGGAACCCACAGACAGGCGTGTGCCACGAGCGCCACCTACTGGGCAGGATAGGAAGAACAGAACCCAGAGATTGCGCAGAAAAATCTTTCAAGCTGTGGGGTCGAACACCCGGGGAAATCTGACTAAATGCCCAGACGCCAGCAGAAGATAATGGATCACGCTCAGAAAATTGAACATATGGCCCAGTCAAACGAAGAAACCAATAGTTCAAATGAGATACAGGATCTGAAACAACTAATGCTGAATATACGAACAGAAATGGAAAACCTCTTCAAAAATGAAATCGATAAATTGAGGGAGGACATGAAGAAGACATGGGCTGAACATAAAGAAGAAATAGAAAAACTGAAAAAACAAATCACAGAACTTATGGAAGTGAAAGATAAAGTAGAAAAGATGGAAAAAACAATGGATACCTACAATGACAGATTTAAAGAAACAGAAGATAGAATTAGTGATTTGGAGGATGAAACATCTGAATTCCAAAAAGAAACAGAAACTATCCGGAAAAGAATGGAAAAATTTGAACAAGGTATCAGGGAACTCAAGGACAATGTGAACCATACAAATATACGTGTAGTGGGTATCCCAGAAGGAGAAGAGAAGGGAAAAGGAGGAGAAAAACTAATGGAAGAAATTATCACTGAAAATTTCCCAACTCTTATGAAAGACCTAAAATTACAGATCCAAGAAGTGCAGTGCACCCCAAAGAGATTAGACACAAATAGGCGTTCCCCAAGACACTTACTAGTTAGAATGTCAGAGGTCAAAGAGAAAGAGAGGATCTTGAAGGCAGTGAGAGAAAAACAATCCGTCACATACAAGGGAAACCCAATAAGACTATGTGTAGATTTCTCAGCAGAAACCATGGAAGCTAGAAGACAGTGGGATGATATATTTAAGTTACTAAAAGAGAAAAACTGCCAGCCAAGACTCCTATATCCAGCAAAATTGTCCTTCAAAAATGAGGGAGAAATTAAAACATTCTCAGACAAAAAGTCACTAAGAGAATTTGTGACCAAGAGACCAGCTCTGCAAGAAATACTAAAGGAAGCACTAGAGTCAGATACAAAAAGACAGAAGAGAGAGACATGGAGAAAAGTGTAGAAAGAAGGAAAGTGAGATATGATATATATAATACAAAAGGCAAAATGGTAGAGGAAAATATTATCCAAACAGTAATAACTCTAAATGTCAATGGACTGAATTCCCCAATTAAAAGACATAGACTGGCAGAATGGATTAAAAAACAGGATCCTTCTATATGCTGTCTACAGGAAACACATCTTAGACCCAAAGATAAATATAGGTTGAAAGTGAAAGGTTGGGAAAAGATATTTCATGCAAACAACAACCAGAAAATAGCAGGAGTGGCTATACTAATATCCAACAAATTAGACTTCAAATGCAAAACAGTTAAAAGAGACAAAGAAGGACACTATATACTATTAAAAGGAACAATTAAGCAAGAAGACATAACAATCATAAATATTTACGCACCGAACCAGAATGCCCCAAAATACGTGAGGAATACACTGCAAACACTGAAGAGGGAAATAGACACATATACCATAATAGTTGGAGACTTCAATTCACCACTCTCATCAATGGACAGAACATCTACACAGAGGATCAATAAAGAAATAGAGAACCTGAATATTACTATAAATGAACTTGACTTAACAGACATTTATAGGACATTACATCCCACAACAGCAGGATACACCTTTTTTTCAAGTGCTCATGGATCATTCTCAAAGATAGACCATATGCTGGGTCACAAAGCAAGTCTTAACAAATTTAAAAATATTGAAATCATACACAACACTTTCTCGGATCATAAAGGAATGAAGTTGGAAATCAATAATAGGCGGAGGGCCAGAAAATTCATAAATACATGGAGGCTCAACAACACACTCTTAAACAACAAGTGGGTCAAAGAAGAAATTGCAAGAGAAATTAGTAAATACCTAGAGGCAAATGAAAATGAAGATACAACATATCAAAACTTATGGGACGCAGCAAAGGCAGTGCTAAGAGGGAAATTTATTGCCCTAAATGCCTTTATCAGAAAAGAAGAAAAGGCAAAAATGCAGGAATTAACTGTCCACTTGGAAGAACTGGAGAAAGAACAGCAAACTAATCCCAAAGCAAGCAAAAGGAAAGAAATAACAAAGGTTAGAGCAGAAATAAATGAAATTGAAAACATGAAAACAATAGAGAAAATCAATAAGACCAGAAGTTGGTTCTATGAGAAAATCAACAAGATTGATGGGCCCTTAGCAAGATTGACAAAAAGAAGAAGAGAGAGGATGCAAATAAATAAGATTAGAAATGAAAGAGGAGACATAACTACTGACCTCACAGAAATAAAGGAGGTAATAACAGGATACTATGAACAACTTTACGCTAATAAATACAACAATTTAGAAGAAATGGACAGGTTCCTGGAAAGACATGAACAACCAACTTTGACTCAAGAAGAAATAGACGACCTCAACAAACCAATCACAAGTAAAGAGATTGAATTAGTTATTCAAAAGCTCCCTAAAAAGAAAAGTTCAGGACCAGACGGCTTCACATGTGAATTCTATCAAACATTCCAGAAAGAATTAGTACCTACTCTCCTCAAACTCTTCAACATAATCGAAGTGGAGGGAAAACTACCTAATTCATTCTATGAAGCCAACATCACCCTCATACCAAAACCAGGCAAAGATATTACAAAAAAAGAAAACTACAGACCAATCTCTCTAATGAATACAGATGCAAAAATCCTCAATAAAATTCTAGCAAATCGTATCCAACAACACATTAAAAGAATTATACATCATGACCAAGTAGGATTCATCCCAGGTATGCAAGGATGGTTCAACATAAGAAAATCAATTAATGTAATACACCATATCAACAAATCAAAGCAGAAAAATCACATGATCATCTCAATTGATGCAGAGAAGGCATTTGACAAGATTCAACATCCTTTCCTGCTGAAAACACTTCAAAAGATAGGAATACAAGGGAACTTCCTTAAAATGATAGAGGGAATATATGAAAAACCCACAGCTAATATCATCCTCAATGGGGAAAAATTGAAAACTTTCCCCCTAAGATCAGGAACAAGACAAGGATGTCCACTATCACCACTATTATTCAACATTGTGTTGGAAGTTCTAGCCAGAGCAATTAGGCAAGAAAAAGAAATACAAGGCATCAAAATAGGAAAGGAAGAAGTAAAACTATCACTGTTTGCAGACGATATGATACTATATGTAGAAAACCCAGAAAAATCCACAACAAAATTACTAGAGCTAATAAATGAGTACAGCAAAGTAGCAGGCTACAAGATCAACATTCAAAAATCTGTAGCTTTTCTATACACTAGTAATGAGCAAGCTGAGGCGGAAATCAAGAAACGAGTCCCATTTACAATCGCAACTAAAAGAATAAAATACCTAGGAATAAATTTAACCAAAGAGACAAAAAACCTATATAAAGAAAACTACAAAAAACTGTTAAAAGAAATCACAGAAGACCTAAATAGATGGAAGGGCATACCGTGTTCATGGATTGGAAGACTAAATATAGTTAAGATGTCAATCCTACCTAAATTGATTTACAGATTCAATGCAATACCAATCAAAATCCCAACAACTTATTTTTCAGAAATAGAAAAACCAATAAGCAAATTTATCTGGAAGGGCAGGGTGCCCCGAATTGCTAAAAACATCTTGAGGAAAAAAAACGAAGCTGGAGGTCTCGCGCTGCCTGACTTTAAGGCATACTATGAAGCCACAGTGGTCAAAACAGCATGGTATTGGCATAAAGATAGATATATCGACCAATGGAATCTAATAGAGTGCTCAGATATAGACCCTCTCATCTATGGACATTTGATCTTTGATAAGGCAGTCAAGCCAACTCACCTGGGACAGAGCAGTCTCTTCAATAAATGGTGCCTAGAGAACTGGATATCCATATGCAAAAGAATGAAAAAAGACCCATCTCTCACACCCTATACAAAAGTTAACTCAAAATGGATCAAAGATCTAAACATTAGGTCTAAGACCATAAAACAGATAGAGGAAAATGTTGGGAGATATCTTATGGATCTTACAACTGGAGGTGGTTTTATGGACCTTAAACCTAAAGCAAGAGCACTGAAGAAGGAAATAAATAAATGGGAGCTCCTCAAAATTAAACACTTTTGTGCATCAGAGAACTTCATCAAGAAAGTAGAAAGACAGCCTACACAATGGGAGACAATATTTGGAAATGACATATCAGATAAAGGTCTAGTATCCAGAATTTATAAAGAGATTATTCAACTCAACAACAAAAAGACAGCCAACCCAATTACAAAATGGGAAAAAGACTTAAACAGACACCTACGAGAAGAAGAAATACGGATGGCCAAGAGGCACATGAAGAGATGCTCAATGTCCCTGGCCATTAGAGAAATGCAAATCAAAACCACAATGAGATATCATCTCACACCCACCAGAATGGCCATTATCAACAAAACAGAAAATGACAAGTGCTGGAGAGGATGCGGAGAAAGAGGCACACTTATCCACTGTTGGTGGGAATGTCAAAGGGTGCAACCACTGTGGAAGGCAGTTTGGCGGTTCCTCAAAAAGCTGAATATAGAATTGCCATACGACCCAGCAATACCATTGCTAGGTATCTACTCAAAGGACTTAAGGGCAAAGACACAAACGGCCATTTGCACACCAATGTTTATAGCAGCGTTGTTTGCAATTGCAAAGAGATGGAAACAGCCAAAATCTCCATCAACAGAAGAGTGGCTAAACAAACTGTGGTATATACATACGATGGAATATTATGCAGCTTTAAGACAAGATAAACTTATGAACCATGTAATAACATGGATGGACCTAGAGAATATTATGCTGAGTGAATCCAGCCAAAAACTAAAGGACAAATGCTGTATGGTCCCACTGATGTGAACAGACATTCGAGAATAAACTTGAAATATGTCATTGGTAACAGAGTTCAGCAGGAGTTAGAAACAGGGTAAGACAATGGGTAATTGAAGCTGAAGGGATACAGACTGTGCAACAGGACTAGATACAAAAACTCAAAAATGGACAGCACAATAATACCTAATTGTAAAGTAATCATGTTAAAATACTGAATGAAGCTGCATCTGAGCTATAGGGTTTTTTTTTGTTTTTGTTTGCTTGTTGGTTTGTTTGTTGTTGTTGTTTTTTACTATTACTACTACTTTTATTTCTTTTCTTTATATTAACATTTTATATCTTTTTCTGTTGTGTTGCTAGTTCCTCTAAACCGATGCAAATGTACTAAGAAACAATGATCATGCATCTATGTGATGATGTTAAGAATTACTGAGTGCATATGTAGAATGGTATGATTTCTAAATGTTGTGTTAATTTCTTTTTTTTTTTTCCATTAATAAAAAATAAAAATAAAAATAAAATAAAAAAAAAAAGACTCTGCTAAAAATGAAGGTAGCCTACCCATGCAAAAAATAAAATAAAAAAATAAAAAATAAAAAACTTTCTGGAAGCTTTGGAGTCAGAGTCATGGGAAATTCCCCTACAGGGACTTAATAAGGGAACTCTTAAAGCATAAAGTGAGGAGACACTCCAGGGACATCCACTACAAGTCCCTGGAATTCTCCAGTATTTATTATAAAAAAGAAATCAGGACAGTGGAGAATGTTAACTGATTTGATAAAAGTTAATGCTGTAATTCAACCCATAGAGCCAATACGATCTGGCTTGCCCACACCAGTTATAATTCCTAAAAACTGCTCTGTTATTATAATTGATTTAAAAAATTGCTTCTTTACCATACCTTCAGCAGAGCAAGATAAAGAAAAATTAATTTCTGAGCTTGTTCTTAATGAGCTATCTTTATATAAAAATTCATATACACCTGAGTCAGAAAATAAATTATTCTATTGAAATTTATACCAATGCTACAAATAAAATCTTGTGACACAGAATGGGAATGGCAACCCCATCTCCTTTTGTTAAATTAGATCCTTAACAGACAGCAATTTGGAAACTGGCCATGAGTTTAGCTCCT
The DNA here is from genome assembly GCF_023851605.1 of Tamandua tetradactyla. NCBI lineage: Eukaryota > Metazoa > Chordata > Mammalia > Pilosa > Myrmecophagidae > Tamandua > Tamandua tetradactyla. Next base: position 19,485,830 of record NC_135349.1, read on the forward strand.
ATTCATATTATATATATATATATACACACACATTTTCAGAACTTTAAAACTGAAAATTCTTGTTAAAAACTATATATTGATGTTTCAAATATGCATTAACTAAAGTATTTTAAGTATTTAACATTATTCTAACAAATTTAACTTTGCTGGTAATTATCTGTGATAAAATTCTATTACTAGCTAAATGATATTCAAATCATATAAATACCTAAATTTCTTTAAGCCGAATATCTTAATGCTTTGCCCAGTGCTTATATAAACTACATATATATAAACTACATTTATTTTTGATAAATCTGCTTATTTTGGGAGCAAATCAGATTTGAGGGCTGAATGCAAGGAAAAAATATACTTGTGGAATCTGTTTTGTTCTGTAAAGAAGGATTTTATAAAACTTAACAGTAGCTAACTTTTCTTATGTAAAGAAGGATTTTATAAAGAAAAGAGTTATGGGCCCCATCAGGCTAAAACAACCCGGGACTTCCCAGGGGTGGTTATCTGCTGCCTTTGTTATGCAAGGTTTTCTGCTGCCTTGGTTATGCAAGGTTGTAACTGCCGGAGAAAGTTTATCTAAGAATGCAACTGAGAAGGTTGAGTAAGGGAGTTTTGCACGAGACAGCTGCTTCTTGCAAGAAGCAGCTCCCATGACTCATGCGCGAAAAATGTTTGTTATCTGCTTCTTGCAAAATGTTCGTTATCTACTTCCTGCATAAAGCAGAACCTGTAACTAATGTTCAACCCTCAAACCCCACACCCTTATCCTGGCCCTCAAAAGGCTTCCCAAAACCCAGGTTTGGGGCTCTCTGTTCCTGCGTGTTCAGTGAGCCCCACGCATGTGTGGTAAATAAACCCCTTGCGTGTTGCATGAGAGAACGTCTCTTGGAGTCTTCCTTTGCGTGGCAAAACTCTCGAATTCTCGCATTCTTACATTTGGAGGTTCCACCGAGATCAGCTCTTCATAAGGGGAGGCTCCAACAGCTCTTTCTCTCGGGGTAAGTGAGGCCTTTTTGTCTGAGGTGCGATCGCTTAGTCTGTCAGACTGGCAGTGACTGTCGGAGAGTCGCGTGAGCACTCCCCGACCGCAACCGGCAGACGTGTCCAGGGGTTGCAGGTCACTCTCCCGAGGGACGCCTCGGGATTGGGGGACCTCCGGGGACGCCTGGAGGCTTCCTACAGGGCCGACTCTGATTCTGTTTCCCTTCTGACGGGGGGAGACTCGATCAAAGTCATCAGGCCAGTCTGAGCTGTGTCTGAAACTGTGTAAACATGGTGTGCCGGCTCTGTGTGTGTCTGTCTGTATTCGTGTGTTAGGAATTGTTTTTGTTTTACCAAAGATGGGTCAGGGAACGTCGACTCCACTTTCTCTGACCTTAAGACACTGGTCTGAGGTCAGGGAAAGAGGTCAGAATCTATCTCTTATTGTAAAAAAAGGCAAATGGCAGACCTTCTGCTCGGCTGAGTGGCCCTCTTTTAACATGGAATGGCCTCGTGAAGGAGCTTTTCATCTACCCTTGATTTGGGCCGTCAAGTCAGTCATCTTCTGCCCTGACCCGTATGGCCACCCGGACCAGCAGCCCTACATCATGGTGTGGTAGGACCTGTGTGAAAACCCACCTCCATGGGTAAAGCCGTTTCTTACTCCTCTTGGTCAACATGACTCTCCCTCTGTACTTCCAATCAAGGAGCCGGGTCCTTCTCAAGCTCCAAAACTCTATCCTTCTTTGCCTCCTGCAGTCTTACCAGAATCCCAATTGGATCTACTCCTCTTCGACACAGGTCCTTCTTCCCCTCCTCCCTACCCTTCAGCTCCAGTACAGGACCCCCCTTCTCTTAGCTCACCTTCTCCCTCCTCTAGTTCTCTCTCTCCGCCCTCTTACATTCAGGTTCACCAACAGATGATCCCAGATGAACCAGGACCGGCACATATTACACGAAGCAGACGAGCACAAAGCCCATCTGATGTGGCGGTCACTCTCCCCCTCAGACCGTACGGGCCTCCAGTGGATGATAGACACGGAGGAGAAATGCCCTCTCTGCAATACTGGCCCTTTTTCCTCCTCTGACTTATAACTGGAAAAATAATAACCCTCCTTTTTCCGAGGCTCCCACTAGGCTGACTGGATTGGTGGAATCCCTTATGTTCTCTCACCAGCCCACTTGGGATGACTGTCAACAACTCCTGGGGACTCTCTTCACCATGGAGGAGCGAGATCGGATCCTACTGGAAGCCAGGAAGCAAGTTCCTGGACAAGACGGGAGACCCACCCAACTCCAGCATGTCATCAACGATCGGTTCCTGCTGCGCCACCCTAATTGGGACCCGAACACTTCTGAAGGTAGGGAGCATCTGTCCATCTATTGCCAGACTCTAGTAGTGGGTCTCCGAGCAGCCGCACGCCGGCCCACCAATTTGGCCAAGGTAAGAGAGGTTATTCAGGGAGCGGACGAATCGCCCTCAGTCTTTTTAAAAAAAAAAACTAATGGAAGCATACCGTAGGTATACTCCCTTTGACCCTCAATCAGAGGATCAAAGAGCCTCAGTGGCCATGGCCTTTATCGGCCAATCAGCTCCAGACATTAGACGCAAGCTGCAGTGCTTAGACGGGTTGCAGGACCTAGCCTTGTGAGATTTAGTCAAAGAAGCTAAAAAAGTGTTTTATAAGAGAGAAACAGAGGAGGAAAAAGAACAAAGGAGAGAAAGAGAGATAGAGGAAAAAATAGAGAAAAAAGAATAATACAGCTAATTAAGGACCAAATTAATTCTGCCCTAAGCAGGCCCATTCAAGTGCATTATCACCGGCTTCATCTTGCTAACCAAGGTATGAAACCAAAATATCTGACTGCTACCCACCCTCTCGGGTAAGAATCCCCACTCCTACGGGAGCAGCATACAACTCGAAAGTATGCTTCTAGCTTATGCTATGATTGGTACCGCTGGGTGCAAGGCAAAGCACTGCAAAGGAGGGCCAAAACAATTAAAGGCCATTTTCGAGCTCCTTGAGAAGTATGCCTCATCTTGCATAGAGGTTCACTCTGCAAAAATTCCTCTCCCCAGAAAAACAGAGCCACAAACAACCTGGGGGATGAGGCCTCTACTTCCCCCAGCAAAGGTTAATGCCAAAAGAATGCTGGATCAGCATTCTTCCTCCATCCTTTAAAAAAAAAAAAAAAAACAAAGGGAGGAAATGTTGGGGACAATTAAAATAGCATGTATAAAATCCACCCTCAGCGATGCCGGAAACATGCAACATGGCCGCCAGGGCTGAAACAAAGAACTAGCCATTGTCCACTGTGCTAGCCACCAAAGAGGCTCAGAACCAGTAACCATGGGTAATAGGCGAGCAGATAAAGAAGCAAAAGCGGTAGCATTAAGGGACCCTATAAACTTGGTCCTAATAACCAAAGGAAACCAGCAACCCCCTGAGACACTATCTGAGGTTACACCCCAAGGAGAGTCGGAAGCCCTAGCTTACATACAGCAGGTCCACCAGCTCACTCACCTGGGGACAGGGAAACTACAGCAGCTCCTGCAAAACCAGAGGGAATTGTACCCTCTGGCAGCCTCAAAAAGGAACGAACTGGCAGATCACGTAGCCAGAGAGTGTCAGGCGTGTCAAATCGTAAATGCCTACCCCACCAAAGCTCCTAAAAAAAAAAAAAAAAAAAAAAAAAAAAGACTAAGGGGAACTCGACCTGGGCAGTTCTGGGAAGTCGACTTTACTGAAATTAAACCTGCAAAATATGGACTTAAATACTTACTAGTTTTTATAGACACCTTTTCAGGATAGGTTAAAGCCTACCCAACTAAGAGAGAAACGGCCCAGGTCGTAGTCAAGAAGATTATGGAAAAATTTTTCCCCGGTTCGGTCTACCAAAGTTAATAGGGTCAGATAATGGACCTGCATTTGTAGCCCAGGTAAGTCAGGGTGTGGCCAAGATATTGGGGATTGATTGGAAATTGCATTGCGCATACAGACCCCAAAGCTCAGGACAGGTAGAAAGAATGAACAGGACAATTAAAGAGACCCTAACCAAATTAGCTATAGAGACTGGCTTGAAAGATTGGACCATGCTCCTGCCTTATGCCCTGTTCAGGGCCCGGAATACCCCCTCTGCTCTCATGTGTAATCTAACCCCTTATGAAATCTTGTATGGAGCGCCACCTCCAGTCAAGGACATGTCCTCCATTCTAGAGATTAATAGTTCCCTCCATACCCCCTTGCTTGACAGGCTGCGAGCCTTGAAAAAAGCCCAGCGGTTCCTGTGGCGGCAGCTCTCCACCTCCTTCCAGCCAGGAGATAACAGAATTCCACATCAATATCAGGTGGGAGACTTCGTCTACGTCCGCCGCCACCAGGTACAGACTCTTGAACCTCGCTGGAAAAGACCGTATCAGGTACTCTTGACCACCCCCACCGCAGTCAAGGTCGATGGCATCGCATCCTGGATCCATGCGTCTCATCTCAAACCTGCGCCTTCGCCCTCTGAGTCCCAATGGAAACTGGAAAGGACTGACAATCCTCTCAAGCTGCGGGTTCGTAGGGTTACTACTCCTTCTCCTCCTTCCCCTAGGGGAACCCAATTCCAACCCGCATAAGCCTTGGAAATGGACAATAACCAGATGGGATGATGGGAAGACTATAAAAACTTGGGAGGGAGCAGGGGAGCCTTCTTTTCTAGGGACCCCTTGTAATCTTACCACTCTGGGGAATGAGCCCTGTTGCGACCTGACCCCCATCTACCTATGTCCCGCATCCAATCAGGGAAAAAGTTACTGTAACAGCCCAGGACACTATTACGTCTTGCGACTGGGACAGCGACCATAAACTCACCCTGTCTGAGGTTACGGGACAAGGAACTTGTATAGGTAACCCTCCTCCCCACGTTAAAATCTTATGTGCCACCATTAATCAAACCCAAGATAATGATAAATTCCTTCAACCTCCCCCAGGTTTAAAGTGGGCATGTAACACTGGAATTACCCCTTGTGTATCTACAAAGGTTTTTAACAACTCTGTCAACTATTGTGTGTTGGTTTCTATATACCCCCGAATTCTCTATCATTCAGGGACAGAATTAGAAACTATACTATTAAGCCAAACCAGATACAGAAGGGAACCAATCTCAATAACCCTGGCAGTTCTTATGGGGGTAACCGCTGCTGCTGGTATAGGCACAGGGACTGCTGCCATTGTACATAGCAATCAACAAACCAGTCAATTACAGGCCGCAATAGATCAAGACTTAAACGAAATAGAGAGATCTGTCTCAGCCCTTCAGAACTCTCTAACCTCCCTTTCAGAAGTAGTTCTGCAAAATAGGCGAGGACTTGACTTACTTTTCCTTAAAGAGGGGGAACTATGTGCAGCTTTAAAAGAACAGTGCTGTTTCTATGCGGATCACTCTGGTGTTGTTAAAGAGTCCATGACAAAACTCAGAGAGCGCCTTTATGAAAGACAAAAAGAACGAGAGGCGCAACAGGGGTGGTTTGAATCTTGGTTTACTAAGTCCCCCTGGTTGACAACGCTATTATCTGCTCTCGCTGGGCCTTTAATTGTGTTACTTTTAATAATAACTATAGGACCATATATTCTAAATAGAATTGTACAGTTTTTACAAAGGCAGATTGGAAATGTCAAATTAATGCTCATCAGACAACAGTACTCAGTATTAAATAACCCAGAAAATCTCTAAGATTAGAGATATGTACAAAAAGGAGTGGGGAATGTAAAGAAGGATTTTATAAAACTTAACAGTAGCTAACTTTTCTTATGTAAAGAAGGATTTTATAAAGAAAAGAGTTATGGGCCCCATCAGGCTAAAACAACCCGGGACTTCCCAGGGGTGGTTATCTGCTGCCTTTGTTATGCAAGGTTTTCTGCTGCCTTGGTTATGCAAGGTTGTAACTGCCGGAGAAAGTTTATCTAAGAATGCAACTGAGAAGGTTGAGTAAGGGAGTTTTGCACGAGACAGCTGCTTCTTGCAAGAAGCAGCTCCCATGACTCATGCGCGAAAAATGTTTGTTATCTGCTTCTTGCAAAATGTTCGTTATCTACTTCCTGCATAAAGCAGAACCTGTAACTAATGTTCAACCCTCAAACCCCACACCCTTATCCTGGCCCTCAAAAGGCTTCCCAAAACCCAGGTTCGGGGCTCTCTGTTCCTGCGTGTTCAGTGAGCCCCACGCATGTGTGGTAAATAAACCCCTTGCGTGTTGCATGAGAGAACGTCTCTTGGAGTCTTCCTTTGCATGGCAAAACTCTCGAATTCTCGCATTCTTACAGTTCACGTGATGTTGCCGTTACAGGCAACTGATGTGCTGTCACATGACCTTGGTAAGAAGCAGTTAAAATGTGCACTCTAGCTGGGAGGACTGGCTATCTTCCCAGAAGGAGGTGTACTTTAATAAAAATATCTAGGTCCCAGAAAGCTCCTCTTGGTCCCTAGCCAGTTCCCAGAGGATCCAACTGGGCCTAGTCATGTAAGCAAATTGAAATTTGTCCACTATTGTGAAAAAATATCATAAAAACTGCATGCAATAAACTTAAAATTAGCAAAAATGCACTCCCCACTGGCTATTGCTATCTTTACTGATGGTGTATTGATGGGTGGGCTGCATGTGTGGTCCCGGTGGAAGACAGGTTAGAGGGCACCTTATGCCTCAGCCCAGTGCACTAAATTGGCAACTGTAATTCAAGTATTTCTAGCTATGCTTGCTATAGTTTCTGTACAGGTAAATCTCTGCTGTGCTAAAAACTACACTTATTGGGCTTATATTCCTAACCCATCTTTGCCGCAGGACCTAATATGGGCCAATCCAACTTTACCAAAATATCTGAGTACTGGTTTATTAATTGGACTCATTATTACAGCTGTCACTGGAATCATTGGAATTATCACAGTGGCTGTGGTTGCTGGAACTGCATTGTTAGGTTTGGGGCTATTTATATTCTTTCTCTCCCTCCTCAGTTGGGTCAAACAACAAAGTGTTCAAAGAAGCAAGCTGTGCCACAAAGCAGAGCCATGCTAACACTGTGATTCTGGTGAAAGCCCTTGGCTCCCTCCCGAATCAAACTCAGAGAGCTTGGCTGGTAGCCAATGATGGGTAAGACCCTTACTTCAGAGTTTAAGACAGTCACCTTGGCTAATAAAGTGAAAAGGGGGAAATGTAGGAGCCAAGGATCAAAACAAGAGCTGCAGAATTTGTTGGGAGCAGCTGGTGTCAGAGTGGTGGCAAGAAATTGAGGAGATTGTTTTCTGCTTAATTGGAGACCAGTCTGAGAGCGAGAGAATGTTTGTTTCTTCTTTAACCCCAAGGTCTTGTTAGCTATCTCTTGTATGCAGGGAGTAATATACTGAAAAGTAGGCATTCTGTCTTATCTAGAAATGTATGCATGCTATTCAAAGAAGGGAGAAATGAAGGATTAAGGAATTAAGAGTAGGACAAAATTGACCTGAGGATGACCTGCAAACAGGTGCCTCAGGGAAAGGAACTGCAAACAGTTCCTTGAACTGCTTGAGAAAAAGGAGTTCTGCATACTGGGCTGTAAATAATGCTGGCTATCTTGCTTAAAGAATGTAACAAAATAATTCTCAAGGCTCACTTGTTTTTGTGCTCATATTCACAGCTGTTGTTTGTATAAAAAACTAAAATAAAAGGTCATGGAGTTAACAGTGAGGCTGCTATTTTCCTGAGTGAGCGGTTGCCCTCTGTACTCCTTTTATGCATCCATCTCTGTACTCCTTTTATGCATCCATCTCGCTGGTCTCATCCTTGCTCTGTGATGAACATCAAAACACAACAGACCCAGGTTGGATTCCTGGAGCCTGCCCATGTTAAAAAAGAAAGAAAGAAAGAAAGAAAAATGCCTTTGATGATGGACATAGAGCCTCACAAGGAAGGGTGCTTTGAGGTAGAATCAGAGCAATGTAAATGGGAGGAGTTTTGATATGGAACGGGATTAAATTCAAAGGGACTTCTTTTTTCCATTTAAACTTTTTGAAGGTTCTGTCTGGTTTCTTTGTGGTAAATTGCAGGCCAGGAGTTGCAATTTATTTTTTACATTTCTGTAGAGAAGTGTTTTTCTTTCATCTTCAAGGGTTTTTAGCCACCAAAAGAAAACATTTGATTTCTGCACCCCTATTGATCGTGACCTGCAGGAGTTGACAATTGAGTCCTTACTCAGAGAGGCAAGTTCCTGCCATACAAAACTTTATCAAACACTGTTATCCACATATTGCAACACTGTGATCTCATCTAAATTATACTTTTTATTACTTATACTACTATTGTACTGGTTTGAAAGGATGTATGTACACTTGAAAAGCCATGTTTTAATCAAAATCCCATTTTGTAGAGGCAGAATAATCCCTATTCAATACTGTACATAACTAGATAATTTCCTTGGAGAACCCAAACAAAAGTGGTTGTTAAACTGGATTAGGGGAGGCATGTCTCCACCCATTTGGGTGGGTCTTGATTGGTTTACTGGAGTCCTGAAAAAAAGGAAACATTTTGGAGAATGGGAGATTAAGAGAGAGCAGAGAAGAAAGACATAGCCATGAAGAGCAGAGAACCCACAAGCCAGTGACCTTTGGAGATGAAGAAGAAAAACACCTCCTGGGGAGCTTCATGAAACAGGAAGCCAGGAGAGAAAGCTAGCAGATGATGCTTTGCATGCCATATGCCCTTTCAGCTGAGAGAGAAGCTTTGTGTTCACCATGTGCTTTCTCACTTGAGAGAGAAACCCTGAACTTCATTGGCCTTCCTGAACCAAGGTATCTTTCCCTGGATACCTTAGATTGGACATTTCTATAGACATGTTTTAATTGGGACATTTTTTCAGCCTTAGAATGGCAAACTAGCAACTTATTAAATTCCCCTTTTTAAAAGCCATTCTGTTTCTGGTATATTGCATTCCAACTGCTAGCAAACTAAAATGACTATATATAATATACATCAACACTTTTGCTGTATAACTTAAGTGTTAACCCTCCTTTAGTTACCTGCCAAGCTCTGGATTTTAGTTTATATTGCAGTTAATAATTACAAAGTTGTAATGGTGTCTTTTTTTCTTTATAACAGAATATGTAACTCAAACTATACACATTGTGTGGTCTTGTTTCCTAAGGATTTACACATCAGCACCCAGTATTCTGTATAAAACTGCCAACTATTGTGAATAAGCTGTTGACCCCTCTTCATTTGAGAGGGTGCCTCTGATGATGGTAGGGAAAGCCTTTGCATTTTCTCTCTCTCTTGTACTGGTTATTCTTGAGTTAAGCACAGACTTGTCAGCTCGATTCTCATGAAAATGTGTGTGACCTTGCATTTTTTTATTGGTCAGCAAACAGGTGCTAACTTCAGTTGACCAAAAATTAAGGAAGAAAAATATAATTTTTAAAGAGTTCCATCTTTTAATGGCTGAAACCAGTGTGTCTATGGTGCAGCATCTTGCTATTGTACATTTGAAATCAGCCCTCTGTGAAAGCTCCTTTCTCACTTACTATAGTGTGTACTACAGTACCCTTCATTTTTGTTTCATTAGTAATGAAATCAAGAGTATTTATTTGGAATATTTACAACATTATGTTTCACGGTACTTCAATTGCAGAAGCTGAAAATAGTAGTCTCTCCCTTTTGCAAATAATGGCTATTCCATATTGCATTCTCAAAGACTTTCATATGGTGAACCTAGAAATTGTATTTCATCCTCTCATGGCTGTGGCCCAAATTTCCCAGGCCTATTAGATGAACCCTAGCATGCTTTCAGTTATTTAAGCATTAAACATTTCTTGAGTATGTCTATTGAAGTCATCAAAGCTCATAGCTGATTTAGTAACCAATTTTATTCTGCATCATTCTCATTCATTATTTCTATTGCTATGGTGAAAACGTGGAGGAAAATAAAAATGTCCATGTGTGTCTGGGAAGCATTTGAAATTTTTACATACTATGATTCTGTGATATTTCCTGCATTTTTGTTATTGTTTTACAGAAGGAAAAAAATGCAGTGTTAAAGCAATCTGAAGACGAAGAGATCTATATCCACACTTAGGATCACCTGACCTTTGCTGGCCAATAGGTCTACATGGCCGAATTTATTTCCTAGAATAATAATAATTTTCCAAAGTCAAATTTTTTATATGAAACTTCCAATATCATGAATAGAATGGATGAACCATAAAGGGAAAAATTGATGTTCAGTTGTATTTGCATTGCCTAAAGGAGCATTGTGGGGGTGAGTGCAATTGGCTGAATTTTACTATCTTGATGGTGTGCTTTGAAAGCATCCATGCCTGCATTCTGCATTCTTCGTATGTAATCATGTTACCAAAGGCAAGCGATTTCACCATTTATTGTAAATAACATTTTTCCCTAGTACCTATCTTAAAGTTTCTATGATGTACTGTCTTCCAGTTGCAATAAAAAATTACTGAGTTGCACCAACTGAAAAAAAAAGTCTTTATTGACTCACCTATTTGAGTGAATTGAATGTCACCTTGATCCATTCTGTTGAAATGTACCCTTGAGGTTACCTCTGCTTGTTTCAACTACTTCTGGCTTAGCGCATGAAGTCCTTCCACGTTCTTATGAGAATAGCAGTTTTTCTGTTGTAATTTTATCAGTGTCCATTTAAAATGCAGCATTTTTGGGGGTATCAGGCTACTGCAACTCAGCCTAAAAATATTTGTGAAAATGTCACTTTTTCAGTTTGTTAATGCTGCCAGAAGCAATATACCAGAAATGGATTGGCTTTTACAAAAGATATTTATTAGGTTACAAATTTACAAAGGCACCAACAAGAGGATACCTTTGCTCAAGAAAGGCCAATCATGTCCAGGATTTCTCGGACACATGGAAGGCACATGGCAACTTCTGCTGGCCCTCTGCTCCTGGGTTTCACTGCTTTCAGCTCCTGGTTCCAGCGGCTTCCTCTCTGAGTTTCTGTCTGTCTCCAAGCATCTGAACTCTCTCTGCTTTTGGTTTCAAATGGCTCTCTCAGCTCCTGTTTCCAGAGGTTTTTTATCTAAGCATCTGTGGTTCCTCACTTAGCTTCTCCATGGCAGAAGCTGGGTTTCATTTCTTACATTAGCATCTCTGTGTCTTGGTTTCATTTCTCAGCTTCTATGTTGGCTCTCAGCTCTCTGCTTTGGCTCTCCAAGCATCTCCAAATGTCTGGGTCTAGGCATCTGCTTCCTGTATCAGCTCTGAGCTCTTTCTCAATCCAAGAGTTCCTTTAAGGATTCCTATAAGCTAATTAAGACCCACCTTGAATGGGCAGGGCCACATCTCCATGGAAATTGTGTAGTCAAGAGGACCGACTCTACAATGGCCTGCACCCAGAAGATTGGATTAAGATGGCAAGAATGTAGGTTTTCTGGGGTACATAACAGTTTCAAACCAGCACAGTCATCTCTGCTCATAACACCTTAATACATCTTGAAAAAATTTTTATGGGAAAATGGAGCCAAATCCACAGTGATTTTTATATGTATTGCTAACTCACCTTAAAGATTTTATAACAAAGAGAGAAGTCTACCACATGATCTCTTAATGAAAGCTCAACAAAGACCAAAGTCTTTGTTTCCTTAGTTTTATATCCATTTCTAGGCCTAAAACAGTCCCTGACACATAGTGACTTTCAACATATATGTTGAATAAGTGAATAAAATGATAATGCACTGGCCATATTATATACATGGATGGTTTAAAGAACATTAACTTTCAAAAAATAAACAGTGTAATTTATTGTTGTTTTTGAACATGTTGGTGGATTTGACTGCTTAAGGAACTTTCATCTTCTCATTTTTTCATATTAATCCACTATTAATCCAAATTGGAGTCAGCAATATTATTCCACATATACAAAATAACATTATCTTATAGAAATATCACTTTTTCCATTTGAAAATGAATATTTTAGACAATAATTGGAGAGTGCATAATTTTTTTGGAGCTCAGAAGGATTCCTCCCCCCCAAAATTGTTTCTTTACTTTTCCAAAGTTATAGAGTAAGATATCATGTAGTGGTGTAAGTATAAATTTCCTCTTGCCACAAAGCTTTATAAAAGCAGTGTTTATTTGCCATATGGTTTTACTTATATCAATGAAGTGGCCATTTTTCTCTTTCAGCTCCAGATTTATGTGGCTGAGATTTTATGTTAGAATTATATTATTATATTAACAATGTTTAAATGTGCTCTGGTTTTCCTTGCTAGATTACTTATTTGATACTATTATAAATGACATTTTTAAAATTTTTATTTTCCATTTGTCCTTTGATATTATAGACATTCCAATTATTTTTGTACATTTTCTTTGTGTTCTGTAGACTTGTTAAAGATAAAAACTAGTTGTAATAACTACTTTTGCAGATTTCTTTGGATTTCCTAGAAATGTGATCATGTCATTTCTGAAATAAAAGAGATTTACTTCTTCTTTTCTAAACTTTGGGCCTTTTATTTTGTTCGCTTGCCTTATTGTATTGGCTGGGACATGCAGTACCAAGCTGAATAGAAGTAATGAGAGGAAACATCATTAACTTCTCATTCTTAGAGAGAAAGAGTTCAGTCTATAACTTTTAAGCATGAGAGAGCAGTAGGCTTTATTATCTTTAAAGTAATTCCTTTTTAATCCTAGTTTGTTGAGATTTATTTTATCATGGAACAGATTAATTTTATCAACTGATTATACAACCATTGAGATGATTTTGTGGTTTTTCTCCTTTATTCTATTAACATGGTGTATTGCTTTGAATTCTTGGAATAAAACCCGTGTGATCTTGATGCATTTTCCTTTTCATATATTGTTGTATTTGATTTACTGATACATTTTAAAGGATTTTTGAGTTTATATTAACACAAAATGGATCAAAGAATGAAACACTAGAGCTAAGACCATAAAACTTTTAGAAGAAAATGTAGGGAAATATCTAGTTAAGCTTGTAATAGGAGGCAGTTTCCTATATCTTATTTAGAAGCCACATATCAGAAAAGGGTTAAGTATCCAGAATATGTAAAGAGAATCTTCAACTCAACAAGAAGACATGAACAGACACTTCTCAGAAAAGGAAATACAAATGGCTAAAAAGCACATGAAAAGATGCTCAACTTCACTGGCTATTAGGGAAATGCAAATCAAAACCACAATGCAATATCAGCTGACACCTACTAGAGTGGTCATTATTGAAAAAACAGAAAATGGAAAGTATGGAGAGGATGAGAAAAAAGAGGCACACTTATCCACTGTTCTGATTCTGATGAAGATATTACAAGAAAAGAAAATTACAGAACAATATCCCTCAGCAAGTTTGTTAAAGGTAGCATAGGCTACCTTTTCACTTTTTTGTCAAAGTTCTTTGATGCACAAAAGTGCTTAATTTTGAAGAGTTCCATTTACTATTTCTTGCTTCAATTCTCATGCTTTTGGTGTAAGATCTAAGAAACTGCCTCCTATTACAAGTTCAACTAGATATTTCCCCACATTTTCTTCTAAAAGTTTTATGGTCTTAGCTCTAATGTTTTATTCTTTGATCCATTTTGAGTTAATTTTTGTAGAGCATGTGCAATACAGATTCTCTTTCATTCTTTTACATATGGATATCCAGTTCTCCAAGCACCATTTATTGAAGAAGCCACTCTGTCCCAGGTTGGTTGGCTTGACTGCCTTATCAAAAATCAATTGTCCATAGATAAGAAGGTCTATTTCTGAACGCTCTATTCGATTCCATTGGTCAGTGCGCCAGTTTGAAAAAATTTATATACACACACAAAAAACATGTTCTAATCCTAATCCCATTTTGTAAATGCAGCTCTTTCTTCTACCCATTATTCAGTACTATAGATTGAAAACCTGATTAGGTTATCTCCACAGAGATGTGACTCAGCCAATTGTGAGTATTAAATTTGATTAGATGAAGACATGACTCTACCCATTCCAGGTGGGTTTTGTTTACTTTACTGGAATCCTTTAGAAGAGGAAACACTTTGGATAAGGCTTGAGATCTGAGAGAGCAGCCAGAATAATGAGAGAACCACGGAGTCCATTAGTCAGGGGCCTTTGGAGATGAAGAAGGGAAATACCCCCAAGATAGGTTCACAAAACAAGAAGCCTGGAGCAAAAGCTAGAAGACATTGCCTAGTTTGCCAAGTGCCTTTCCAGTTGATAGAGAAAACTTGATCTTCATTAGCCTTTCTTGAGTGAAGGTAACCTCTTCTTGGTACATTAATTTGAACATTTCTGTAGACTTGCTTTAATTTGGACATTTTCGCAGGCTTAGAACATGTAAACTAGCAACTTATTAAATCCCCCTTTTTAAAAGCCATTCCGTTTCTGATATATTGCATTCCAGTAGCTAGCAAACTAAAACAGTCAGTGTATCTATCTTTATGCCAGGGCCATGCTGTTTTGACCACTGTAGCTTCATAATGTGCTTCAAAGTCAGGTAGTATGAGATGTCCCACTTCATTTTTCTTTCTCAACATATTTTCAGCTATTCAGGGCACCCTGCCTTTCCAAATAAATTTGGTTATTGGTTTTTCTATTTCTGAAAAGTAAGTTTTTTGGATTTTAATTGGTATTGCATTGGATATATAATACAATTTTGGGTAGAATTGACATCTTAACTATATTTAATTTTCCAATCCATGAACACAATACACCCTTCCATTTATTTAGGTCTCCCATGATTTCTTTTAGCAATTTCTTGTAGTTTTCAATGGATAGGTCCTTTGTATCCTTAGTTAAATTTGTTTCTATATATTTAATTCTATTGGTTACTATTGCAAATGGAATTCTTTTCTTGATTTCCTCCTCAGATTGCTCATTAGTAGTGTACAGAAACACTACTGATTTTTGGTTGCTGATCTTGTACCCTGCCACTTTGTTGTACTCATTTATTAGCTCTAGTAATTTTGCTGTGTATTTTTTTTATTTTTTCAACATAGAGTATCATATCATCTGCAAACAATGAAAGTTTTACTTCTTCCTTTCCAATTTGGATGCCTTTTATTTCTTTTTCTTGTCTAATTGCTCTGGCTAGAACTTGCAGCACAATGTTGAATAATATCCTTGTCTTGATCCTGATCTTGGGAGGAAAGCTTTCAGTCTTCCCCTATTGAAGATGATGTTAGCTGTGGATTTTTCATATATTCCCTTATTATATTGAGGAAGTTCCCTTATATTCCTATACTTAAGTGTTTTCATCAAGAAAGGATGTTGAATTTTGTCAAATGCCTTTTCAGTATCAATCATGATAATCATATGGTTTTTCACTTTGATTTTTTGTTTTGGTGCATTACATTAATTGATTTTCTAATGTTGAACCATTCTTGCATACCAGAAATAAATCCCACTTGGTCCGGGTGTATAATTCTTTTACTGTGTTGCTGGATTCGATTTGAAAGTGTTTTGTTGAGGATTTTTGCATCTATGTTCATTAGAGCAATTGGTCTGTAATTTTCTTTTCTTATGGTATCTTTGTCTGGCTTTGGTATGAGGGTGATGATGGCTTCATAGAATGAGTTAGGTAGCTTTCCCTCTTCAATTTTTTTGAAGAGTTTGAACAAGATTAATACCAATTCTTGAACGCTTGGTAGAATTCACATGTGAAGCCATCTGGTACTTGACTGTTTTTGGTAGGAGATTCTTGATGACTAATTCAATCTCTTTACTTGTTATTGGTTTGTTGAGTTCATATATTTCTTCTCCAGTCAATGTTGGTTATTCTGCCTATCTAAGAAGTTGTCCATGTCATCTCCTTTGTCTATTTTTTAGCATATGGTTGCTCATAGTATCCTCTCATTACCTCCATTATTTCTGTAGGGTCAGTGGTTATGTCTTCTCTTCCATTTCTGATTTTATTTATTTGCATCCTCTCTCTTTTTATTTTTGTTAACATAGCTAAGGGTCCATCGATTTTATTGCTTTCCTCAAAAAAACAACTTCTGGTTTTGTGGATTTTCTTGATCATTTTTGTATTCCCAATTTCATTTATTTCTGCTCCTAATCTGCATTATTTCTTTTATTTTGTTTGCTTTGGGATTATTTTGCTGTGCTTTCTCTAGTTTTTCCAAGTGAACAGTTAATTCCATGATTTTTACTCTTTCTTCTTTTTTAATATAGGCATTTAAGGCAATAAATTTCTCTCTTAGCACTGCCTTTGCTAAACCCCATAAATTTTGGTACGTTGTGTCTTCATTTTCCTTTGCCCAAAGATATTTAATGATTTCTTTTGTAATTTATTCCTTGAATTACTGGTTGTTTAAGGATGCATTGTTTAACCTCCATATATTTGTGAATTTTCTAGTGCTCTTCCTGTTATTGATTTCCAACTTCATTCCATTGTGATCCAAGAAAGTGTTTTGTATGATTTCAATCTTTTTAATTGTATTGATTTGTGACCCAGCATATGGTCTATACTTGAGAATGATTCATGAGCACTTGAGAAAAATAGGTGTCCTGCTGTTGTGGGGTGTAATGTTCTGTAAATGTCTGTTGTCTTGTTCATTGATCACTTCTTTATTGATACTCTGTCCAGATAGTTTATCCATTGATGCGAGCAGGTAATTGAAGTCTCCAACTATTATGGCAGAGGTGTCTATTTCTCCCTTCAGTTTTGTCTTTGCCTGATGATGTACTTTGGAGCACTCTGGCTCAGTGCATAAACATGTATGATTGTTATGTTTTCTTGTTGAATTGTTCCTTTTATTAATACATAATGACCTTCTTTGTCTCTTTTAATTGATTTACATTGAAGTCTAATTTGTCAAATATTAGTATAGCTATGCCTGCTTTGTACTGTTTGTTGTTTGCATGAAATATCTTTTCCCAACCTTTCACTTTCAACCTGTTTTTTCCCTTGGATCTAAAATGAGTCTCCTCTGGATAGCATATAGATGGGTCCTGCTTTTTAATACATTCTGCCAGTCTGTGTCTTTTGATTGGGAGTTTAATTCATTAACATTTAATGTTATTACTGGAAGGCAGTACTTTCTTCTACCATTTTGCCTTTTGGATTTTATATGTCATATCTAATTTGCTTTTTTCACTTTTTACCTCTATGTGCCCCCTTTCTCTAGGGTCCAGCCTTTTCTCAGTGGTTTGTGCTGTCCAACTTAAAAAGCCCTTGTTTTATTTTTTGTTTGTCTGTTTGTGTTTGTTTTGTTTTTGTTTTTGTTTTACCCTCAGCCCCATTCCCTCTCTGCCAGGGCAAAAGCTCCTATTAAACATGTTTATTCCATGTTTATCTAAGCTGGGGGACCTATTTTTAGTAGTCAGAATTTGTCAATTTCCACAACTGGAGCTTGGTTGAGCTAAGCCCTTATTGCTAGTAAACTCTGTTTTCTTTCCCTTCAGGGAACCAGCCTGCTGCACCTGTGAGGGAGGTCCACAGGCCTCTATGGCTTGGGGAACTTACAGTTCTGTGTGGGGTCTAAGCCAGTCCAGTTTGTGTAGTCTGGTTTTCACTGTGGCTAGTCACTATGTAGCCCCAGTTACATAAGTTGTCCTTTACTGTTTTTGGCTATTTACTACCTGCTATAATAGGTTTTAAAATTAAGTGTTAGTCTTCCTAGTTTGTTCTTCTTTCTTAGGATGCTTTTAGCTATTCTGAGGCTCTTTCCCTTCCAGATGAATTTGGTAACTAACTTTTCCACGTCTTCAAAATAGGTTGTTGGAATTTTTATGGTACTGAATTGAATCTGTAGATTAATTTGGGTAGAATTGACATCTTAGCTATATTTAACCTTCCTATACATGAGCAGGGAATGTCCTTCCATCTATTTAGATCTTCTTTGACTTTTAACAATGTTATGTAGTTCTGTGTGTACAAGTCCTTTACATCCCTACTTAAGTTCATTCATAGGTACTTGATTCTTTTACTTGCTATTTTGAATGAATTTTTTTCCTTTATTGGCTCCTCAGTTAGACTATTGCTTGCATATAGAAATGGTACTGATCTTTTCACATTAATTTTAGATCCACCACTTTGCTGAATTTGTGTATTAGCTCAAGTAACTTTGTGGTAGATTTCTCAGGAATTTCATGTCATCTGAAAATAATGAAAGTTTTACTTCTCCCTTTCCAATTTTGACACATTTTATTTCTTTTTTCTACCCAATTGCTCTAGCTAGAGCTTCTAGAACAATGTTGAATAATAGTGGTGACAGAGAGCATCTTGTCTCATTCCTGATCTTAGGAGAAATGTCTCAGTCTCTCTCCACTGAATATCATGCTATCGGTTTGTCATATATGCCGTTTGTGGTAGTTAAAGTCAGTTGTCAACCTGGCCAGGTGAACGTGCTTAATTCTATTGCTGTGGACATGAGCCAATGGTATGTGAACCTCATCTGTTGCTGATTACATCTGCAGTCAGCTAGGAGGTGTGCCTGCTGCAATGAATGATGTTTGACTTAATTGGCTGGCGCTTAAATGAGAGAGCGCAATGTAGCACAGCCCAAGCAGCTCAGCCCAGGCCTTTGGAGATGCAGAAAGAAGTCACCCCAAGGAAAGTTGTTGGAACCCAGAGGCCTGGAGAGAAGGCCAGTAGAGACCATCCTGTGCCTTCCCACGTAAGAAAGAACCTCAGTTGAAAGTTAGTGCCTTTCCTCTGAAGAACTAATGAAATAAATCTCCTTTTATTAAAAGCCAATCTGTCTCTGGTATGATGCATTCTGGCAGCTAGCAAACTAGAACATCCTTTAACATATTAAGGAAGTTACCTTTGATTCCTGTTTTTGAAGTGTTTTATCAGAAAAGGATGTTGAATTTTGTCAAATGCTTTTTCAGCATCAATCAAGATGATCATGTGATTTTTCCCTTTCAGTTTGTTAATATGCTGTATTACATTAACTGATTTTTCCTATGTTGAACAATACTTGCATTTCTGGCATAAACTCCACTTGGTCGTGGTGTATAATTCTTTTAATGTGCTGTTGGATTTGATTTGCTAGCATTTTGTTGAGAATTTTTACATCTATGTTCATTAGGGAGATCAATGAGTAGTTTTCCTTTCTTACAGCATCTTTACCCATAAAATGAGTTACATAGTGCTCCTTTGTCCTCAATTTTTTGGAAAAGTTTTAGCAGGGTTGGTGTTAGTTCTTTTTAGAATGTTTGTTAAAATCCCCCTGTGAAGCCATGTGGCCGTGGACTTTTCTCTGTAGGAAGACTTTTGATGACTGATTGACTCTCTTTACTTGTAATTGATTTCTTGAAATCTTCTATTATTCTTGAGTCAGTGTAGCTTGTTCATATGTTTCCACGAATTTGCCCATTTCATCTAACTTGTCTAGTTTGTTTGTTTTAGTTGTTCCTAATATCTTCTTATGATTTCTTTTATTTCTTCAGGGTCTGTGGTAACGACCCCCCTCTCATTTCTGATTTTGTTTATTTTCATCCCCTTTCTTTTTTCTTTGTCAACCTAACTAGTGGCCCATCAATTTTATTATTTTTCTCAAAAAAACCAACTTTTGGTCTAATTGATTCTTTCTGTTGTTCTTTTGTTCTCCCATTCATTTAACTCTGCTTTAATCTTTGTTACTTCTCTTCTATTTGCATTGGGTTTAGTTTGCTGTTCTTTCTCTAGATCCTCCTAGTGAGCAGTTAGCTGGTTGATTTTTGCTCTTTCTTCTTTTTAACATGGTCATCTAGGGTAATAAATTCCTGTTCCTTTCAGGACAGACCTTGCCACATCCCATAAGTTCTGATATGTTTTATTCTCATTTTCTTTCATCTCCAGATAGCTACCAATTTCTCCAGCAGTTTCTTCTTTGATCTTTTCACCTCCCTAGTGCTAGCTGAGTAGTCTGAACTCAGTCTTATGTGGTTACCCTTGTACATAGTAGATTGTTTTTCACTTGCTGCTTTTAGGGCTGTCTGCTGCTCTTCAATATTTGACAGACTGTTAGTATGTGTATTGGGAAAGGCCCAATTGGAGTTATTCTATTTGGAGTTCATTGGGCTTCTTTGATTTGCATATTTATTTCCTTTATAAAGGTTGTGAAGTTTTTCCCTATTATATCTTCAACCAATCATCCTAGACTTTTGCTCTTCTTTTCTCCTTCTAGGACATTGATGATTCTTATATTTGTGCACTTTGTTTTGTCCATCATTTCCCTGAGATCCAATTCAAAATTTTCCATCTTTTTTGTCTTTTGCTCTTTTGTGTGTTCAAAATCAGCTGCCCGTCCTCTAGTTTGCTTAGTCTTTCTTCTGCCTCTTCATATTTACCATTGTGTGTCTCTAATATATTCTTATTTGGTCTACAGCATCTTTAATCTCTGTGATATCTGCTATTTTTCTATTTATTCTTTCAAATTCTTCTTTATGTTATTCTAGTGTCTTCTTGATCTCCTTTATGTCATTACCCAAATCATTTATTTTATTTAGTAGAGTTATATGAAAATGTTTGATGAGTTGTGCCAAAGTCTGTGTCTTGTCCAACATTTTAATTTGATCATTAGACTGGGCTATATCTGTCTGCATCTTGATATGCTTAGTGATCTTCTGTTGCCTTTGAGACATGTAAATATCTTAGTAGGGTTATTTTGGAAGTTAATTTCCTTCAGTAGACTAAAGTTTTGTATTTGTGGGATGCATGTGGAGCAAGATCCAGGGTGTTGGTCAAGGCATAACAGTACAAGGATTGTTTGTGGTGCACGTGTACCACAGGTTGGGGGCACTATGCTCGTGTCTGTGAGCATGGGGTGTGGGGTGCAGGGTTGTGGAGGTGCTGTGCAGGGTCCATGGGGGGACAGAGTTGCAGTTCAGATAGGCCTTGGAGTGCAGAAGCAGGGTGTGGCATGGGGGACACTGTGGTAGGGTGCTCTGAGAGGCAGATGGAGGGGCTGTGCAAATGCATGGAGCCTGGTGTGCAGGCAGGTTGTAGGTGGGTGTGTGAAGCACGGTGGTCATGGATATCAGGGTATAGGGTAGGTGGCACTGAGCTCAGGCACCGAGAGGACAGGGTGTGGGTGTGTCCTTCTGCAGAGGAGTGGTCCAGGGGGCCAGGGATGTGGATGTGCAAATGTGTAGGGACAGGACACAGATCACTGGAATTACCTGATGTGGGTCAGGAGCAGATAATGTCAGGTGGTCAGGGCCCTGGTGCAGGTGCACAGCTGCAGTGCAGCTTTTGGAGCAAGGGTGCATGTATGTGCACAGTGGGGGCTGTGTATTACAGATGTGTTTGTGAGCACCTACCAGGTGCATGGGTCTTGGGGAGCTCAGGGGCAGTGGCCTGGGTTGTGCCTGCATGGGCTAGGGGTGGGAGTATAGCCTGGATGGGTAGGTCAGCACTTGGGGGTGTGCATGTGTGGATCTGGGAGGGCTGTAAACTGATGTACACATGTACAGAGCTCAGGGTGGGCAGAGTGGGGTTGCTGGACCATATGGGCTGAGGGTGGTGTAGACTCGTATGAAAGTGAGTGCCCACAGCCTTGAGCTGTTGGTGACTGCCTGTAGGGGGCAGGGAGGGGGAGATGGAGGTCAAAGGGCTGGATGCTGGTGGGCAGGTCTCTGGAAGGGAAAGGCAGAACTGTGTGTTTGTGTGGGAGAGGTGGGCTGGGCTAGGGCAGGCATGCATGTGCTCTGGGCAGGAATATGAGCAGAGATATGCAGGGGTGAGGGTGGAGGCAATTGGCGGACAGAGAGGAGCCAGGAGACCTGGTCCACATGCATGGGATATGGGATGAGTTGCAGGTGGGAGCAGAGGGGGCACGCTCAAGGGTAGTACATTCAAGGAATGCAGATTGGCTTATTTCCTTGACCCGTTTCTCTGTTCATTCAATCCTGAGGGCTCTGGGCCTCTGTTTGGAAAGGGATGCACTAGGCTATTTGCACTAGCTGGATGGTCTGGTTCTCTGCATCTCAATTCTTCAGCTTTTGCAACCAGGGCCTCCTTATGTGGTGTCCCACACTTCAGAGCTGGAATTGCTCCCATGTCACTTCACCCTGGAATTGCTGTCCCAGTCACCTTCCCATCCCTTGTCTAACTATTTAGAGCACAGGTAAACTCGACCCATCCTATTCTACCATCTTTGCAGGTTACTATATTTTAAGAAGTAGCATGGCAATGGAAAGAGAAGACAATTTTGAGGATATTTGAATGGGAGTGCTAATAATGGAATATGAAGCTATGTAAGTAGCATAAGGGAAGAAATGAGGATACTAGAGCAGGCATGGAGAGTGAGCAAGGTTGGGAGACTTTTGTGTTGGCTGTTTTTTATGAAAAGAATTATAACAGTGGGAACAAAAGAGTAACTGATCTAAAAAATAGTGATGAAAAGAATAACCAAAATTGAGAATTTGAGTATACCATGTTATGGTGATAAGGTCTGAGGTGTACAGAAAGGGTCAATGGATAAAAAGCAAGCCCAAAAAGCACACGGTTATCCATCAACTAATAAAAGGATTTTTTAAATATGGTATATCCACACAATGGGATTTGATTTGGCAAACGAAAAAATGAAGTACTGATATATGCTATGAGGCAAATGAACTTTGAAAGCATTATGCTAAGTAAAAGAAGTTAGTCACAAAAAACCAAATATTGGATGATTTCATTTATGTGAAAAAAATTTTATTTATATGAAAGTTTAAAGTAGTACAGTATCCTGACACCACTGAAGGTCCTCTCCAAATCTCAAACTGATTGTACTTAAGGCAAAAATGTTCCATTTATTTCAATCTGATCATGCTTTTTCCTTTATGAATTTTCTCTTCTAAAATATTTCAAGGGCTCTGAATAAATATTTTAGTATGTGCCTGAATTTATGTGTCTCTTTATTTTATGGAAACAGACTTGCTTTCAGATTTCAGATACAGGTCTCTGAATTTAGTTAACTGTGTGCACTTCTAAATTTAATTAACTACATACAATTATCTTTTATTTATCTATTGGAAGCTTGATTTTAATAAAAGAGATCATTCCCTCATCTTTTGAAATTGATTGCAAATCTCTAGACCTATACTGTATATAAACTTAGTGTACCTTAATGTACTTCAGTGAAAATCTTTTGATCTTCTTCTATGTGCAATCGTTTTTATTTAAACTTTGAGAAGAATGAGTACCCAGTCTATATTAGACATTTGGGCAGATACTTTCTTTGTGTTTCTCCCAATCCTCACAATGATTTCATAAAATCAATATCACCTCTGTCTTGTAGATAACAAAAGTGAGGGTCTGAGTGGGCCCTAAAGAAAGTCTGGAAGAGCCCTTCACTAGTACTTCCATTACTAGTATCCACAAGCCTTGTGCCATTGAATGTATGTATCTCCCTTCCAGGACATCTTAAGGTCTTGAAGTTAGGGGCATGTCATATGCAGAAGACCTTCAGGGCATATCTGCAGAACTGAGATTTCTGGACTTTCTATAAATGACATCTTTCCTTCTCTACTGCTGCCCAGCCCAGTATGTGTCCTAAGAAACTTGAGAGGAGTCACAGTATCCTCTAATAAGTTTACCCTCTCATTGCAAAGCTCTGTACACCCATCTGTGGCATTTTCTAAAAGAAATGGATGATAGAGAGGTTGTGTCCACTTTACAGTCAATCCATGCTGTACAGATCATCTTACCAAGTGGTGGAGGCGGAAGCAGTGGGGGGGCCTGAGAGGCCACAGGGCGGGGTAGGTGGCCCAAATCACAGCATCTGTGAAAGAGGGCCTCCTACAGAGTAGCACATGAAGGAAATCCTGGGGAAAAGGGGGCTCCCCCTGCATCCATTCTGATCTGAAGAGCAGAAGCAGTTAAAGTTTTGGAGGACTTTGATGTCACAGACAAAAGCACCATCAGCCCCAAAAGCCAAAAGCCAAAGCCCAAGCAAGCAGGTGTCAGGACCTGGCACCCTCTTCTCCACCAAGTTCCTAAACGGTATAATCAGTGCCAAAAACCAGACTCTTCCCTCTCAGTGCCACTGACAGCACAGGGGGTGGATGGACCACACACACACACACATGCGTGCACACAAACACACACACACACACAGCACTACCTGTGTCTGCAAATGTAGGCCAAGGCTAGTGGCCTGCCTAGAGGAGAAGTAGAGTAAATCCCCAACTAATGAAAGAGCACATTCCAAGCAGACAGGCATCATTTTCAAAACTTTCCCAGCCCTCCCTTCACCAGCAACATAGTAGATGGTTATTTACATGTGAAGTACATGGGATGAAAGAAAATGGACGTGGAATTTTAGATACTCTTCAGAGACCTTTCATGGGTCTTACCATGTCTTGCCTCTGAGTCCCAGAACTCTGCAAGATCAGGATGATTGTCTTGCTGTAAATTTTAGGGGACAGAAGCTCTGAGAGGAATTAGATAATTTTCCCAGGATCATGCAGTATGTCTGCAAGCCCTGCTCGCCCCCACCCAAATGCCTCCCTGACAAAGGGGTGCACTCTCTGGGGGTACAGCTGGTGGGCACTAAGTTCTCTCAGAGAGAGGGAGATTCCTGGGGTCCCACAGGAGTAACTGGGATCATGTTTTTAGACAGCAATGATGTTACATATGGAAGTTAGCTAGGAAAACCCCCTCAATGGGGAAGGCTCTGCTTTAAAAAAATGAGGAAATTAAAGGATTACAGAACACTAAGCAGGAGGTGATGCCAGAAAATGGGGTTAGAACTGAAAAGAAAAGCTTCCTTAAATCCTTTGTTACAGTTGAAAATGAGGACAGCAGTTACCTTGCCCTCCTCCAACTCCTCAGGGGGGATTGAGCTTCCAGAGCTGCTGGGCCTCAAGGGAGCTGTCCCAGATGCTGAATTGGCTAAAGGCCAAGAACTGATCAAAGTTTATTCTGACTCACAAATCCTGTAAGTAAGAAAAACAAATGCTCCATCTCCTTCCCTGCCACCTTACAGTCCTTAACCCACTCAGGTCTCTCACTAGAAGCAGAGGATTTCCCAGATGCCCCCAATGAGCCCTGAGGGCAGAGGGAAGCCTGTGCCCTGATCCTTGGTGAAGAAATCACAGGGCTCTGACAGCAAATACACGGGGTTTCATGACAAATCTACTGATTCTGGACACCAGGGCTCAACTCCAGGGGAATTCGTCACTAAAAAAAAAGGATCTCCAAATATATATAAGGGGACTCACTTAGAATTTAAGCACAGACTAAGAATTAAAATTAGTGCCTTGGAAAGGAAAAATAATATTACACCTGAGACACCGGCCATCTTTTTAAAACCACAATAGATTTTTAAAGTCTTTCCATTTATATCAAACCTGACTTCCATAACTGACCAGATAACGGAAGTATTTATGACTAGAAATGGACTTATAGGCATTAATATTATGGTGATGAGAAAAAAAGATCTATAGGGCATTAATAGGGAATGTATAATCTTAGGGCAAAAAATTACATAGAAATTTAATTTATGAATTTAGTATTATGCAAAATATAAAAACAAAGGAAGAAAGGAAACTACTCAGAGAAGGAGCAAATGCTTCCTCTCTTACAACAGGCCTTGCAGCAGACTATTTATCCAGCAAGGCAAATTGAGAACATTTCTTCTCTATTCAGGACAAACAGCCCACAGAGTAAGTTACTCATATTAGATTTCCCACATAAAAGGGAAAATACACCCTTCAAACAGTATACTTCAAGAGGGAAGTGGGCGCAAAGCTGACTCCAATTTAGGACATCTATGCAGTTAAAAGTAGCCTAGAGGATGGGGTGGGGGGTGTTCACTGTACACGGATGGTGCAAGCTTCACCCTTCACAAGGTAAGGTTCAAGGAGGCCCTCTGGCTGCTCCAAGCATTAGGGATTGTTTCCAGGCATCCCAATGATCCCGCACTGGACCAAAAGCACTTTGTGTGGATTTTGAAGCAGAAAATGAATTGAACTTCTCACAAGGAGTTCCCTGCCTTTCTGTGGAAGGTTCTGTGTGTCAAGTCTTCTGAGAAGTGGCTTCTTACTCCTGCTTCCCTCTTGCACCCTTGAATTTTTGTGGATTGTTTCCAATTAGCTTGGATAGAGGGAAAAAAATAGATTGTACAATTCCAAAAAATGTTCTATATGGCTTAAAATGTACATAAGTTTTAAATATACTACCATGATAGCACCAAGACATGAGAGGCCTAAACAGAATTAAATCCCAGGAAGAGGTAAAAATACTAAATGATATCAGATTTTATTAAATCAAGGATGAAAATAATTACAAAAAAAGATGAAAAGGAAAAATAGCAACCTATAACTACCCAATTTCATCAGGAAAAATAACCAGAATAAGTATAAATCTAAAAGACAGGGAGAAAGAAAGGAGAATGGATCGCATGCACCTGCTGACTTGCAGAGGGAAACCCTAGTGTACTCAGAGATTATGTTAGAAGTAAAAAGGATGAGCAGCCATTCAGCCTGCATGTCTGTCACTTTATTTGTTTATACCTCATCTCTCTCTAGAATAGACTTTGAGGAAGACAAATATCTGAGTGGGCAGGAGATTGCCAGGTGGAAAGGTTGTAAAAAAAAAAAAGGCAATACAAACAGTTGCAAAGAGACTTCAGGTGTCCCAAGGGATGTGTGCAGTGGGGCTGCAGCTTGAGATGCATCAGAGGCAGCTGTAGAAAATGCGCAGGAAGAGGCCTCGAGGGACCTGTGGAAGGGAGATTCCCTGGGCCCTGTTAAGGAATCTGGACCCATCCCTGCAGGACGTGGAACATCCTAAATAGACCACAGGGAAGGAAAAGCATGGATGGATGTGTTGGCCAAAAGAACACTCAAGCAGCTACAGAGGGAATGAATCAGTTTGGAAGAAGATGGGTAAGGATGGGAAAATGGAGGTAAGAGAGTAGTTAGGAGACCTGGGACAGTATCAGTCTCCTGAGGCTGCTGAAATAAATGACCATAATCTGGTGGCTTAAACATGTATATAAAAAATTATTCTCTCACAGAATTCCCCTGAAGGACTCCCCTGTGGATTCAGATGCTGCAATTCAGGCCACCTTCCCTGCCCTGGTGGCTTCTCAGGCCCCACTCATTGCTTCCACTTCCACCAATTGGTCAGATGATCTGCATAGCATCCATTAACTTGTAAAGCACAAGTATCCTCTCTTTCATCTGTTCCATGTAGAAAGTATCACAAACGGATCCACAGAGCTTTACAATGAGAGGGTAAACCTGTTTGAGGACAATGTGACTCTCTTCAAATTTCTTAGGACACACACTAGGCTGGACTGCAGGTATCTCTTGTAGAGAAGGAAAGAGGTGGCTTATAGAAATTCAGAAATGTCAGTTCTGCAGCTATTCACTGAAATATCCCAGGTGCACAGCTCTGTAATGGATATGATATGCCCCTAACTTCAAGAGCTTAAGATTTTCTGGAAGAAAGACACATATATTCAGTGGTACAAAGCTTCTTGGTCACTAGTGATGGAAGCACCAGTGAAGGGCTCTGGAATACAATGAGAGACACTCTGTGGGGACCACTAAGACCCACTAAGACCCTCACTTCTGTATCTATGCAACATAAATGATATATTGGTTCCATGAAGTCTTTTTAATGATGAAGAGATAAAGTACATAAGGAAAGTATCTGATCATGTGTGGTCAGCACTTATTCGTCTCACAGTTTAAATACAAATGTTTGTACTGAAGATTATCAAAAGATATTCATTGAACTATATTAAACTAAACAAAGGTTATATACAGTGAAGGTCTAGAGATTTGTAATTACCACTTCAAAAGATAAGGGAAGAATCTCTTCTTTTATTAAAATTCAGCTTCCAGCAGATAAATAAAAGATAATTGCACACAGTTCATTAAATTTAGATGTATACACAGTTAACTAAATTCAGACCTATATCTAATATCTGAGAACAAGTTTGTTTTCATTACACAGAACACACAGATGTAGGCACATACTAAAATATTTATTAGGGGGCCCAAAAACATTTAGAAGAGAAAATTATAGAGAAACATGATCAGATTGAAATAAATGGAAAATTTTTTTGCCTTACAGGATGTGCTGGTTTGAAAGGATGCATGTCCCCTAGAAAAGCCATATTTTAACCTAAGTCCCATTTTGTAAAGGCAAAATAATCCCTATTCTATACTGTTATGTTTGAATCTGTAATTAGATCATCTCCCTGGAGATGTAAGCCAATCAAGAATGGTTGTTAAACTGGATTGGGGGAAATGTGTCTCCACCCAATTGGATGGGTCTTGATTAGTTTATGTAATCCTATAAAAGAGGGAACACTTTGGAGAATGAGAGCTTCAGTGAGAACAGAACAGAACGGCATAGCCAAGAGAAGCAGAGTTCACCAGCCAGTGACCTATGGAGATAAAGAAGGAAAATGTCTCCTGGGGAGCTTCATGAAAAAAGAAGCCAGGAGAAGAAGCTAGCAGATGATGCTGTGTTCATCATGTGCACTTCCAGATTGAGAGAAACCCTGACTGTGTTCACCACATGGCTTTCTAGATGACAGAGAAACTCTAACTGTGTTGTCCATGTGCCCTTCCACTTGAGAGAGAAACCCTGAACTTCATTGGCCTTCTTGAGTTAAGGTATCTTTCCCTGGATGCCTTTGATTAGACATTTCCATAGACTTCTTTTAACTGGGACATTTTCTCAGCCTTAGAACTGTAAACTAGCAACTTATTAAATTCTGTTTCTTAAAAGCCATTCTGTTTCTGGTATATTGCATTCTGGCAGCTAGCAAACTAGAACACAGGACTATCAGCTTGAGATTTGGAGAGGACCTTCAGGGGTATCAGGATACTCTACCTATTTTAAACTTTCAAATAAATAAAAATTTTTCATATAAATGAAATCATTCAATATGTGGTTGTTTATGACTTACTTCTTTCACTTAGCATAATGTTTTCAAAGTTCATCTGCATCATAGCATATAGCAGTACTTCATTCTTTCATTTGCCAAATCACATCTCATTGTGTGAATATACCATATTTTTTAAATATCTTCATTAGTTGATGGACAGCTGTATGCTTTTTGGGCTTGCTTTCTATCCATTAACCCTTTCTGTACACTTCATACCTTATCACCCATAATATGGTACACTTGAATTCTCAATTTTTGTCATTTTTATTTCTATTTTTTAGATCACTTACACTTATTCCCACTGTTGAAATTCTTTTCCTAAGAGACCACCAACACAAAAGTCTCCCCAACTTGCTTACACTCCATGTCTGCTCTAGTATCCTCATTTCTTCCCTTATGCTACCTACATGACTCCATATTCCACCATCAGCACTCCCTTTCAAACACCCTCAAAGTCATCCTCTCTTTCCCTCTCCACTCTACTTGCTTATTAAAATATCACATCCTGGGTCTGTTATAAGAATTTCCTTCTTAGGAGTCTTTACTTAAACAGCTAAGTATCATATACCAACTTATTCATGTCATCATAAAACCAAGACCATCCAAATCAAATGGACACCCAACCCTTTCTACCCATCATTATTACCAGCTCCTGATTTCTCACAGGAAACAGGGGGATTCCTTTCTTGGGAAACTGATTACCTTGAGAAAAGAAGCTTATTGTCACTCAGTGAAAAAAAAATTGGTTTGCCTCCAGTAAAGTACAACACTTTCTGAGATTTTTAATGCCTTACTTTTAACAGACAGCCAAGAATCAAGAGACATTTGAAGAAAGAATGACTGTGAAAGAGCCACCAAAATAAACAGGAAGAAAATAATGGAACTAGGAGAGAAAAAAATGCAGGTGCTTTCAAGTTTTTGACAGAAAATAATTTCCCACCTAAAAAGTCATTACTGGCAACATTATCAAGTATGAGGGTAGAACAGAGATGTCAAACATATAATGGCAAAAATATGTGCTTTCCATGTACTCTTTCTCAGGAAGCTCAGAAGAAAATAATGTGGTAAACTAAGAAAGTAAAAGCTATAACTTCTAGGAAACAGAGGAATCCCTAGGATGATGTGAAGGAAATTCCAGGGAAATGAACAGTCAGCAGCCCAAGAGTTCATCCTGTGAAGTTGTGAGCAGTAGGGCAGAGCTCTTGGAGGGATATTGCAAAGCAACTAATGAAATTTATACTTACTTGAGGTTTTTTACCATAAATAGAGCAGCTTTTCAGCTGTGGCAGAGACATTTTGAGCTATCTAGTAAGATATTTAAAAACTAAGCAAAAGAAAGAAGCAGCAACTTTCAACTCCAAGGAAAACAAAAAGTTTTTTTTTTTAGAAATGTAATTCAAGTAGTACCACTTTGTTTATCAGTGCACCATCTTCATATAGACATGTAATGCAAGCACCAATTATTTAATACACAATGATTATGTGTCTCTTGGAAGAACAGGAGATGTAAAATATGTGAGTGGAATAGAAGTGGAGTAAAAGAGCTAGACCTTTAACTTTTTCAAAGTAGTAGAAACTAACTTCAAATAGAAATACCAAGAAATAGCATAAGAATGCTATTTACAGATACAGAGGAGAATGTGAGAAAGAATGCATAAAATGCCTTTACATGGTGAACAGAAATCAAGAATTGGGAGAGGTAGAAAAGGAGGATTCCTATTCTTCACTATAAGCCTCATATTGTTTGACTTTTACAATATGTACATTTATGATTTTAAAAATTTAGTTGCTATTTTCAAGATTAAGGAGCCAGAATTAATTTGGACTATTGAGAAACTAATGTTTTGAGGATATAAAATGGGACATTGGTAAGGAGCTGCTATCTTCTTTACTGTTATAAAGTACCTAAAAAAGGAAAAGAAAACAAATGACAAATACAAAAATATAGAGACACAGGAGTTCAACTCCAGAAAGTATATGAAGAAAGGCACACAACAAATTCATACAGGGAGTTTTCAGTTAGTACATTTTCCAGCTTTCTAATTCTGATGTGCATTGCATATATAGCTTGGGGTTACTATGTGAAATGGACTAAGGACATTTTAATCATGGGTGTGTTATTCATGTTCACTTGCAGTTGGTTAATCTGTAATTCAAGAATGAATGATGTTCTGCAATGGGAAGTCAAAGTGCTTCATTATAAAAGAAATAGGAAAGAAACATACGTTGGGCAATGTGAGTTCCTGAAGAGTCAGATGTGGAAATCTTTCTTCACTGGGAAAGATCAGAAAAATATTCCCCAAAAGTCAGATGGACCATCACTTCTGCTAACTGCTGGAGAAAGTTCTCTGCTTTTGAAGGCACATATGATGGCACATATGATTATATTGAGACCACCTGAATAATCTAAATTAATTTCCCTATTTTAAGGCCAAAACGTGCAAAGTCCCTTTTACCAAGTAAGGAAACATACTCACAGTCTCTGGGAATTAATTTCATAATTATGAATATGTTTCCTTAATTGGCAAAAGGGACTTTTCAGGTTTTGGTCTTAAAATAGGGAAATTAATTTAGATTGTCCAGTGGTCTCAATCGTATGTGCCTTCAAAAGCAGAGAACTTTCTCCAGCAGTTAGCAGAAGTGAACTGCAGCAAAAACAGGGAAGAAAGAAATTGATGCCACAGAAGAAGAAGTCAGATTCCCAGCAAGAGAAGAATTCAACATGCCATCTCTAGTTCTGAGATGTAGGGGGCATGATGAAAGACTGGAAGAGAGACCTCTAGGAGCTAAGGTAGCAGCAAGAAGCAGGGATCCCAGTCCATTATTCAAGCAACAAATTGAGTAAGTTTGGAAGAGAATTCTTTCTCAAGCCTCCAGGAAGAAGGCAGCACTGCCAGCACCTTAATTTTAACCCAGTGAGAACCACGGTGAACTTCTAAACCAATTACTAAAAGCAAAAGAAGGTGAACAAAAAAAGGCAGAAACAGAAAGGAAGTCAAAACTTAGATGAAAGTTAAGGCACTTGGTAAGTTTTCACATTTTACAACTTTTGACCTGAGGGCAGACCACTGTTGCTGCCACATAGAGTGGCTGAAGTTCAGATAGAAACTCGTAGGTGTTTGAATAACTAGAGGACAGAATTAGCTCAGCAGGTGGAAAGTGAGGTGAGAAATAGAATATATAAATGTTTGTGTATTTATAGTATATACATATATATAAATACTTATACAGTTTAATGGATGGTTTAACAGAAGATTGGATATGACTGAAGAAAGGGTCAGTGAAAATGAGAAAAAAAATAAAGAGAAATGATCCAATCTTATGACAGACTGAAAGACTGAATAAAGATGAATCTGTAATAGGACTCCTTTTATACTTTAACTAACCTTTACTGGTACTCTTCAATTCTGTGCCCTCTTCCATAACTCCCTCACCTGTCTTTTTATTTCAGCTGACAGAACTCCCTTTAATAACTCTTGTAGGGCTAGTCTCTTGTTGACATATTCTCTCCACCTTTGTCTGTCTCTGAAAATTTTAATCTCTCCCTCACTTTTGAAGAACAATTTGGCTGGGTTCAGAATTCTTGCCTGGGAGTCTTTCTCTTATATATACCATATCACTGACTTCTAGACTGCATGTTGCCTACTAAATACTCTGAACTCAGTTTTATGTAGTTTCCCTTATATGTGATGAGCTGCTTTTCTCTTGCCATCTTCAGGATTTTCTGCTTCTCTTCAACATTTGACAGATGACTAGAATGTGTCTTGTATTAGGCTTATTTTGATTTATTCTATTTGTGGTTTTTGGGCTCCATTGATTTTTTAATTTATGTCTTTTATAAGGGTTTGGAAGTTTTCCCCCATCATCCTAACTAAACTTCCTAGCCCTTTACTTTTCTCTTCTCTTTTGGGGACACCAATGATTCTCATATTTGTGTGCTTCATGTTGTCCATCATTTCTGTCTGATCCAATTAAAATTTGCCCATCATTTTTGTCATTTGTCCTTTTGACCCTTTGCATTCAATTGTCATACCCTCTAGTTCACATATTCTTTCTTCTGCTTTTTCAGATCTGCTGTTGTGTGTTTCTAGTACATTTTTTATTTGGTCAACACCATTTTTCATTTCTGTGTTATCTGTCATTTTCTACTTATTCTTTCAAATTCTTCTTTATGCTCATCTAGAGTCCTTTTGAATTATATCCTTTATGTCATTAGCTGATCCACTGAATTTACTTAAGGGAGTTGTATGAACATCTTTGATTAGTTGTTCCAAAGTCTGTGTCTCCTCCAGTGTTATAATTTGGCCATTTGGCTGGGTTATAACTGCCTGCATCTTCATATGTTTTGTGATTTTCTGTTGGCTTCTAGGCATTTAATTATGTTGATAGGGTTTATTTTGGAAGCTGATTTCCTTCAGTCATCTAAGGTTTTGTATTTGTTTGGATTTGCATTGAAAGTCTCCTTTTGTACTTGGTTTATCAGTAATTCCCTGACAAACTAAGGCCCAGACCTCATGCAGAGGATTCAACACTATTTGAACTAGACAGTTCACCAGATTACACTTTCTTTTTCCTCCCAGCAGGTGGTGCTCTTAGGTTTCCTCTTCCCCTCAGGCCCACCTGAGGGGAAGTCAGAGATAGAAGCTAGAGATGGGTGAACAGTTAACTAATGAGGTTGAACTCAAATGTTAGGGTATAGATAGAATTGAAGGTGGTTCTCTAGTGGGTCTATAAGTAATATTACCATATTGAAACTGAACATGATTAAAAGGGGTTGTATAGGTCTATGTGTCCCACTGATTAACACTAGAAATATAAATTAGTTCTTGCAAGAACTACTTCAAAGGTATGATTCATGTACAAAGAGTGTTTAAGTCAAAAGTACAGGGGGGAAACTGCTATTGCATGTTATGGGCTATGTTTAACAGGAAAATAGCAGTACCACAACAATACAGGGGTAAATAATGGGGTGGGGTGGGAACAAGAGTTAAAGGGAGGTTTAGATTTCCTATTTGGTGAAGGTGTGTTTACTGTCTATCCTTCTCTTGGGAACAATGAAATTATCTAAAATTGAGAATGTTGATGGACTGTGGACTTTGGGCATTATACATGATGCCTGATGAATGCAGGTGGCTGAAGGATGCACTAACTGAGAAGTAGATTGGTGAATGATGGTGTATATTTATGATCAAATATTGTGCTGCTACAAAAAGGAACAAAGTAGTGAGGCTTGCAATGATGTGAATGAACATGTGGCACATTTGGTGAGGTAAAATAAGCCAGAAATGAAAGAAAAATTATTGTATAGTCTCCTTTAGAAAATATTTATAAGAAAACAGGAGCCAAAATTGTAAGCTCTTAAAGCAGACACATTTAGTCTGGAATGGTAATTATTATTTCTGGATTTTGATAGGGTGTTTTGTATATTTATAGCCTGGTATTTAGAAATAAGAATGAAGCCAGTTGGGTCAGGACTAAAGTAATTCAGAACACAGAATATAGATGTTGTCTATACTTTAGAACTGCACCTACTGTTTGAGACCAACAGAGGAAAGGTTTATATTGTCTGGAATCTAAATTTTCTGTAGCACATAATCAAACTCAACCTGTCTAAATATCTCATTTGAATAATCAAAACACAGGGAACCCAGAGTGAAAATGAGTACCTTTAATCCTGTGTAGCTTAATGTAATGCCTGGACACACCCTAGACTATATTAAGTAGATAATAAAAAAGTATTGGCCAATTCCCTTGAGGGATGGTTTCTTTGTAATCAAGAGTTTAGTTTTCAGTTTATCTCTCTCCTGTTGCATTTCACTATAAGCTGTGAGGAGAAACCAGGCTGCACTTTCAACATTTGATTTGGAGAACTGTTTTGCTAAATATCCAAGTTCATGGCTTTTAAAATCTGTCTTCCAAGTAAAACCACTAGTCAATTTTGCCAGATTATCTGCCATTTTAAAATAAGGTTCATCTTCCTTCCAGTCTATACTAACACACACCTCATTTCTGTCTAAGGTTTTATCAGAAGCATCTTTAGAAGCATTATTTCTACCAACAGTCTCTTCAGAGAATTCTAGGCTTCCTCTATCAGCTTATCACAACTCCTCTAGATTCTTCCCCTTATCCATTTAAAAAGCTGTTCCAGAATGGTTTAAGGTTCTCTGAAATTTTTATGGAATGAATGTGTTTTGTATACGGGGCGGGGGGAAAAGCTATGCCAACATGTTTGGTATCCACAAACTGCAGCAGCACCCCAGTCTCTGGTACCAAAATCTGTTCTAGCTTGCTAGCTGCTAGAATGCAAAATACCAGAAACAGAATGGCTTTTTAAAAGGGTAATTTAATAAGTCACTAGTTTACAGTTCTAAGTCTGAGAAAATGTCCCAATTAAAACAAGTCTATAGTGCTCACTTCAGCAACACATATACTAAAATTAAATGATACAGAGAAGATTAGCATGGCCCCTGAGCAAGGATGACACACAAATTCATGAAGCATTCCATATTTAAAAAAAAAAGGCCAATGGAGTTCAGGACTTCTCTCTCAAGTGAGAAGGCACATGGCGAACACAGTCAGGGCTTCTCTTTCTCAGCTGGAAGGGCACATGGCAAACACGGCGTCATCTGCTATCTTTCTCTCCTGGCTTCTGGTTTCATGCAGTTCCCCAGGAGGTATTTTCCTTCTTCATCTTCAAAGGTCGCTGGCTTATGGACT
The DNA here is from genome assembly GCF_023851605.1 of Tamandua tetradactyla. Taxonomy (NCBI): domain Eukaryota; kingdom Metazoa; phylum Chordata; class Mammalia; order Pilosa; family Myrmecophagidae; genus Tamandua; species Tamandua tetradactyla. Next base: position 19,521,329 of record NC_135349.1, read on the forward strand.
CTGTGCTTCGTGGTGATGCAGCATTTTCTACTCCTTCTGAATCTCCCATTCTCCAAAATGTTTCTTCTTTCACAGGACTCCAAAAACTTATCAAGACCTGCCTGAATGGGTGGAGATATGTTGTCACCTAATCCAGTTTAACAACTGCTCTCGATTACATCACATCTCCAGGGAGATGATCTGATTACAGTTTCAAACATACAATACTGAATAGGGATTCAAAGAAGCAGCTACCTTTACAAAATGAGATTATGATTAAAACATGGATTTTCTAGAGTTCATATAGCATTTCTAACCAGCACAGTTATTTTTTACAAAAAAGAAAAGAATTGGTTGTGATGATAAAACAAAATGTTTATGCCTCCTATATTCTGGAGCATCTAGAAGGAAAAATCTGAGAGGATCTTATAGAAGCCCATGACCAACTCTGGGATCTTTCCTGTAACTACTGGTTAAAAAGTGCTTTGAAAACCATTGCTTTTTCTCTCTTTGCTTTGTATATATGTTATATTATACAGTAAAAAGAATTTTTAAATGCCTTAGATATGATTATGGGAAGATGAAAAACAGTATTCCATGATAGAGGCAAACGCATGTCAAAAGAGGTTTCCTTGAAAAAAAATTACTTATGTGTACCTAAAATTCTAAGAGGAATAAAACCGAAGGAAACAGAATGTCATTTGAAGAGTTTAAATTATTGATCACTATGATGAAATTCTTGAATAATTGAGAGAGTAACTGAATTTAAGTTCCTATTTCAGACCTTTTTGTTTTCTTCAACAAATGAATGTAAGTGGGTGAGAAAGAGAAGTGGGGGAGGTATTATTGTACAAATTAGATCATTAGATTTCATTAGAAATCTCATTTCCAGGGCAGAGGGTGCAGTCAAAGCAGCAGGCAGCCCTTCCCTCTTGAGGAGTTTTCCAGAATCCAGGTTTGCAACTTTTGCTGCAAACAGAATGGTGGGTCTATAGAAAATCAGAAGACAAATATTAATAATATACATTAAGTAGAATCCTGTCATGTTGGCAATAAAAAAATTCACTTAAAACTGTGTTTACTTAGCTGATTGGAGGAATTCGCAAACTTTTTGACACTAAATACAGCCATATTGAGAATACATGGAGTTCAATCTGAGGTTCATGTGCATTTTTTTTTATATTAACAAGAACTTGAATTGAAGTGATTAGAGATGTTTACAATGTCATATATCCAACAAGTTCTAATGATGTGAATTCAATTCAGGTGTTCTCCAACTCTAGCTCTCTTTATTCACATAACTATGCATCTTTTGTAGCTCCATTTTAACAACAGTGCTGGTGAGCAGATATCTTTGCATAACAAAAGAATCTCTTAGGCCATGTATGATAATCTCAACTATGTGAGTATTCCTCATGTAATTGGATTACAGGTGAAAGTAGGATAGTTTGCTCCACAAGCTCCATGTGGTCAAGATTTCTCCATAAATGAAGAGGTGAAAAAGTAGGCTGTCAGTTTTAAAGAGGTAGGTTGGAACCAGTTTCAACACTGAATTTACAAAGCTACACATAAATAATTTGAAAGATGTCTGTCATGAGATTCTGTAACCTTTAACTCCTTAAAAGAGTCTCATATATGGATATAAATTGACTTGTAACTTGAGTAATTCTCCTTAAGAACTGTACAATGAAGAAAGAAGGAGCAGTGAGATTCAGAAATGGAACAATCAAAATGTATAAACCATAATTTGCTGAGATAAAAGTCTTCTGGGTATTTGGAAGGATTTGCTGTCTGGAGAAAGTGTTTGATACCAGGGATCTCACTGTGGTGGTGAGAAAATGATAGTGCCCCATGGAATGTGTCAAGCCTGGAAATCTCTCAGTGGTGGTAAAATCCCATTGTGATATGGTGATCCAGACTTTCCATGTCACAACAAAAGTCCATCTATCAAAGTTGAGACCTAGAAGTGAATTTGTGTCACCATAAATGATAACAGCACTTGCTGATGAATCTTGGATTCTGAGGAGGTAATTCCAGCCCAGTATATAATAGTCTCTCTCAGTGGCAGAGATCATTTCCACAAATGCCACACAGATACCATTACTGTCCATCTCTTCTCTCAATTCTGACATAAATCAAGTACCTTTCATATCTCCTGAGGCAACCAACCCAACCCATGTCCAGTGGAAATGCAGCATTAATAATGCCATGCCAGTGGGCAGAGAAGTATCTTTGGGTGCCATGTGATAGAGTGATGGAAATGGGCTATTTTCATTCAGAAGAGGTTCCATAGGAACCATAGGTAAGCTAAACAATGAAAGAAAAGATCATCACATCTGAGTTCAATGGATGTAATTTGAGAAAGAATATGGCAGTGAATTCCAGTCAGGGAAGTTAACTAACCCCTAATGGATATTTAATAAAGTATAGAATTTAAGATTTGCTCATTTCAGTATCACTGTACTATTTCACTCTGAGAGTTCCCTGAGATAATCACTTTCATTCTGAGACATTTGTTCAGATGCATAGTTTCCACAAACTCCTATATATTACCTCCCATGATGTTCTTTATATATTTGTGCTCCCTTCCATTGGTTTCTCTGCATTCTCTACTAAACACACACTCACACACACACACACACACACACACACATTTCTATATTTCTTTTACTCCATGGGTTGAATAAACACAGTTTTCTCATTCACATCTTGGTCATCTGAAAATGGTTTTAGGGAAATCAAGCATTTATCTGCTGTTCCTACAGCCATCCTCACCTGTTGGAAATTTATAGAGTTCCAGCAGTGTCCCCATTTGAGCAGAAATTGACCAAGTGATTCCTGTAATGACTGCTACAGACTTCCTCCCTCTTTCACATGAATAATTAGGGATGGCCTTCCCAAGGCCAGACAGCCATATCAGGCAATTCTCCAATGTCCTTCATTCACTGGGCAAGGCATTGTAGAGATCATATCCAAGAGACATGTTGGGTAACAGTGCGGGTCCTTGCTGATAGTCTCAGTAGCAAAAACAAAGGCCAAAACATACTGGTAATGTATGGAGAAAAATCTGTAGGGAGAACAGAAAGATGCTTAAGGAAATGTCTCAAATCCCATCCTTTGACATTATCCCTAGTGAAGGCTCCAGTGAGTACCTTGTTAGGAGATGGGTGCCCAGACCACTTATTTTGTATGCAGCAATAGCTGTCACTGCTCTCACCCTCAGCATTTGGTACTAATATAATTAATAAAGTCTTTTACCCAGATGCCCAAAATTTAGTGCTAAGTTTTCTGTAGGGGGATGTCATAACCCATAATAGATTGTGATTAATAAAGTGGCAGATTTTTCAGTTAGGTTTAAATTATTTCAATCCTGAAACTCATACATGTATATTCTTTTTTACACTCACAGTACTTCAGAGTGTCTCAGATTATACACAAGGAGTCAAGTTTCAGGAATAGTAGGATACATTCCTCTTACTGTCAATAACCATGATAATTTATGGCTAAATACAAGATATTATGAGAAGTGGCAGGGGCAGGCAGAGAGAAAGAGCAGGAATAGGATGAGACAGAGTCCAGCAAAAGGCTATCCATCATATGCCTTAGCTGCTACCTGGCTCAGAGACTCAGAGATCTGCAAATCTAAAAGTCAAGATAAAGGAACAGGGTTCCACAGTTCTCATGGATGGTACATTTAGGAGAAAAACACATGAGTCATTGAGAGAAGCACAAAGAGACAGATGCATGTGATGATGCTGCATTTTACCTCAGAGATATATAAGAGATTAAGGGGATGTGGCTTCCCAAACTTCACCACCAGTAAAATTAAAACATAATTATCTCACATTGATCAGTGGGATTGAATTGAGAGTTCAGAAATAGGCCCTCAGATCTATGGTCAACTGATTTTTTTAATAATGTTCTCAAGTCCACACAACTGGGACAGAACAGTTTGTTCAATAAATGATGCCAGAAGACCTGGATATTAATATCCAAAAGAATGAAAGAGGACCCCTATTTTACCCCTTTACAAAAATTAACTCAAAATGTATCAATGACCTAAATATGAGACAGTACCATAAAACTACTGGAAGAAAATATAGGGCAATACCTTCAATATCTAATGAAAAGTTATAGTTTCCTCGGCCTTACACCCAAAACACAAGCACTGCAAGAAAAAATATATAAATGGGACCTTCTCAAAATTGAATACTTCTCTGCACAAAGTATTTTGTCAAAAGGTGAAAAGGTTCTGACTCAAAGGGAGAAAATGTTTGAAAACCACATATCTGATAACGGTTTGACATCCAGATTATACAATGAAATCCTACAACTCAACAACAACAAAAAGACAACCATTTTAAAAAATAGGCCAAATCTCTCTAAACCAGCTCTGCCAATAAAGTCACCCTTTATTGTGCTCCCCTCTACATGTCACATGTCTCTCAGGGGTGTAAATCTCCCTGGCAGCATGGGACATGACTTCCAGGGATGAGCCTGGCTCTGACAAAGCAGGGTTGAGAATGTTTTCCTGACCAAAAGATGAAAAGAAATTAAACAAAATAAAGTTTCAGTGGCTTAGACATCTTAAATAGAGTGGAGAGGTCATTCTGGAGGTTGCACTTATGCAAGCTTCAGCCAGATATTGCAAATTGCTGCAATATGCCAAGCCCCAACAAATAGCATTCCTGAAACCTAAAGAATAGCCTGGGTTCTATCTAGAACTTTATAAATTTTTTTCTTAGTAGGTTTATTTTTTCAGAAACTTAAGTTCTTCAGATTGTTCCTATGCCACATAGGCCCTGAAACCTGAAGGTGCAAATCTCTCCAAGAGGATCAACCTCATAAGGTTGACAGTCCTTTCTAGCCAAAGTCATTAAAATGGTCATTGACAAGATACCCCTTAAGATTGAGAAAATAATGAAATGAGAGGGAGGAGGTGCAACTGAGAAATTAGGATTTAATGAATTATTAAGATTACTGACTCCTTATACAGGCATTTCTTTCTAGAGTACTAGAATGGCCAGAAGTAAATACCTGATACTGTGGAACTATACTCCAGTTGCCTTGATCTTTGATAATGATTGTATAACTAACATAGCTTTTATCATGTGACCATGTGATTGTAAAAACCTTGAACTGACACTCCCTTTATCCAGTGTTTGGGTAGATGAATAATAAACTATAGATGAAAACAACAATAATAATAATAATAATAATGGGAACATAAGGGGTATGGAATATTTTGGGTTTTCTTTTTTCTTTCTACTTCCATTTTGGAGTAATGAAAATGTTATAAAATTTATTATGGGGTGGGCCAGGGTGTATCAGCAGGCAGAGTTCTTGCCTGCATGCGGGAGACCAAGTTCGATTCCTGAGGCCTGCCCGTGAAAAAAAAAATTTATTATGATGATGAATTCACAACTACATGATGATACTGAGAGCCATTGATTGTATACTTTAAATGGATTATATGGTGTGTGAATATACTCCAGTAAAATTGCACTTACAAATGGGCCAAGAAGCATAGCCTACCTATAGGTATGCTTAAGAGTTACTTCTGCAGTGGACCACAATGGCTCAGCAGGCAGAGTTCTTGCCTGCCATGCCAGAGAGCTGGGTTCTATTCCCAGTGCCTGCCCATGTAAAAAAAAAAAAAGAGTCACTTCTGGAGGACCTCTTTTGTTGCTCAGATGTGGCCTCACTCTAAGCCCAATTCTGAAACTGAAATCAATGTCCTACCCCCTAGGTGGGACATGACATCCAGGAATGAAAGTCTCCCTGGTGATGTGGGAGATGACTCCCAGGGATGAATCCAGCCCTGGCACCATGGGATCAACAGTTCTGTCCTGACCAAAAAGGGGAAAAGAAGTATAACTAATAAAATATCCATGACAGAGGGAGTTCAAATAGAGTCAAGAGGCTACTCTGAAGGTTGTTCTTATGCAAGCCTCAGTTAAACATTGCTACTTATCATACCTGCCAAACCCCAACCAGGACCATTCCAGCCAATCCTAAAGAACACCTAGGGCAATATATAAGATTCCACAAGGGTTCCATGCACTGGTGTAACTTTCCAGAAATCTTCACCCTCCAGATGAGTCCCTGGACCAGAGAAGCCCTGAAACCTAGAGGGGCCCAGATTCTCCAGGATGTCAGATAATTCCATCACCCTACCCCAGATTATTGACAGACCCTTCTAACATGAAAAACTCAGAATGGCAATAGCCCAACACCCCTAAAGAGAGGGATAGAAAAATCAAAGGTGGTGGTGGAGTTATACAGAGAAGATTGGATTTAACAAACGAATATGATTGCTGAATTATTAAATTGATACCTCTCTTAGTCTCCAGTATCTTAGAGCAACTAGAAGTAAAAACTTAAAATTGTGGGATTTTAACCCATGTTAAACTCTGAAATATGTTCCATAACTAACTGTGGTGTTGTGTTTTGAAATTTATTGCTTTTTTGTATAGATGTTGTTTTTCACAAAAAGAAAAAAGTCGATTGTGGTAATTAAAAAGTATTTAAGCCTTCTAGTCTCCTATATTTTGGAGCAGCTAGAAGGAAAAATTTGAGAGGATCATAAGCCCATGACCAACTCTGGGATCTGTCCTGTAACTACTTATTGAAGAGTGCTTTGAAAACTATTGCTTTTTTATTTCTTTGCTTTGTGTATATGTTATACCCTAAAATAAGAAAGCTTTTTAAAAGAGTGGGCCAAAGGTATGGTATGTATAATTTTTTTCTCTGTTTTCATTTTATTTTTCAAATTTTTCTTTTTCTGAACTGATGCAGATGTTCTGAGAAATTATCATGATGATGAATATGCAACTATGTGATGATATTGTGAATTGCTGATTATATATGTAGAACAGAATGAGCATATCTTAATAATGTTTGTGTATCTTTCTTGTAACATTTTTTAATTAATAAAAAAAGAAATAAAAAAGTGGGCCAGAAACATGAATAGATATTCTTTCCAAAGAGGAAATACAACTGGTTAAAAAGTGCAAGAAAAGATGCTCATCTGCACTAAATATTTGGGAAATACAAATCAAAATGACAATGATAAATCATTTCATATCTAATTAGGAATGCCACTATTAAACAGGAAAGTACAAGTGTAGGAGAGGAATTGGAAAAATAGGAACTCTTATTCACTGCTAGTGGGAATGTAAAATGGTATAGCCAGCAGGGAAGACAGTTTGGTAGTTCCTTTGAAAGCTGAAAATAGAGTTGCTGGACAGTCTAGCAATCCCACAACTTGATATATACTCTAAAGAACTGAAAGCTTGGACATAATAAACATTTGCACACCAATGTTTTTAGCAACATTATTCACAACAACAAAAGATGGAGATAATCCAAGTGTCCACCAACCTAAGAAGAGAATTTAAAATGTGATGTTATTTTTAACATCTTAACATTATTAAGATATGCTCATGGTCAACTTCATGTGTCAACTTGGCCAAGTGGTGGTACCTATTTGTCTGGTTGCATAAGTTCTGGCCTGTCTGTCGTGATGAGGACATTTCATAAAATTAAATCATGATCATGTCAGCTGTATCCACAGTATGATTCCATTTGTAATCAACCAAGGGGAGTGTCTTCTGCAGTAAGTGATGCCTAATCTAATCACTGGAAGCCCTATAAGGAAAATTCAGAAGAGACAGGCTCTCTTCCTGCTTGAGCCGGCAAGCCTCTCCTGTGGAGTTCATCCTGATCCTCCATTGTAATCATCAGCTTCACAGCCTGCCCTGCAGATTTTGGATTCTGCATTCCCATAGTTACATGAGACACTTCTATAAATTTTATATTTGTGAGTGTTTCCTGTTGATTCTGTTTCTCTAGAGAACCCTAATACATGTGGTATATATATACAATGGAATATTTATTCAGCAGTAAGAAGGATTGAAGTCCTGAAGCTTCCAACAACAGGGAAGAACCTTGAGGACATTATGTTGAGTGAAGTCAGACACAAAAGGACAAATATTGGATGATAACACCAATATGAACTAATTATAATATGGAAACTCACAGACATAGAATGTAGAATACTGGTTACCAGGAGATAGAATGAGGCTAGAGATGGGGGAAGTTACTTAAGATATACAGAATTTTTAACTAGGTTGAATTTAAAAGAGTGGAAATGGATAGAGGTGATGGTAGCACATTATTGTGAGCATAATTAACAGTGCTGAATTATATAGGGATGCGGTTGAAAGGGAAAGTAGTCATGTATGTCATATATGTCATCAGAAGGAAAGCCAGACATTCAAACTTGGGCCAGGAAAACTCAAGAAATCTGGTGGTTAATGATGACTGTGATTAACAAAACAATTCTTCCATGAACTAGAACAAATATACAAAATTATTATAATGCATTAATAACAGAGTGGTAAATTGGGGACAAAGCACATCCTGTAAACTACAAACTCTAATGTACAGTAATATCTTAACATTCTTTCACAAACAATAAGAAATATACCACATCAATGCTAGGACTCAATAGATGGGAGGGGCAGCAATAAGGGATATGGGATCTTTTGGGTTTTCTCTCCTTCTCTCTCTCTCTCCCTCTCTCTCTCTCTCTCTCTCTCTTTTGAGTAACAAAAATGTTTTAAAATGGATTGGGATGAATGCACAATTATGTGATGGCACTGTGATACATTGATTGTATACTTTGGATAGATTGTATGATGAGTGAATATATCTCAACAAAATTGCATTCAAAGAGAAAATAACAGTCTCTGGCCAAAGAAGTCTGTAACTCTTATCTAGTAGGAGCAATTTAATGGTAAAACAGGGTAGTAATGTGATTATTTTAAGCCTCTCATTTAAGTTGTTTTGTCCTACTACTTACATACATATATTTTCACTTGTGTGCATATTTATTTAGGTGTACCTATTTATTTACACATATTTTTCATTGGACACTTTTCCTTTTCAGCATTCTTCTGCAAATATTTTCCTTTTCTCTCAAGTATATACTTTAGAAGTTCTGGCTTTAATCTTTCATACTCTGTGGTTTTCATAAAAACATTAAATGATTAATTTACTTTTCTTTATCTTTTTGGGCATGATTTTTACTTCTGTATGTAGTCTTTCTTCTGGTTTGGAAAATGACCAAACATTAGCTATTCCAATATTGCCTCTCAAATATGTCCTCTTCTTGCTTCCATATCTGAATCTGATTTTGAATTTTTTAATTTGGAATAGTCTTCTTCTAACTTAAAAGCTATTATCAATCAATTTTTCAGTTCTTTATAAATTTAAATATTGCAGTTTTTTTATCAGTGCTAGATTCTGGCTAATTCCTTTTATTTATCCTTCAATTTATTAATTTTCTTCTCAACTCTGTGCAATCTTGAGTAGAATGCATTATATTCACATTTATATCTTATTTCTAATGTTTTTACTTTTTGTCAAATCTTGTTGGTATTTTTTATGGCCTCTTTTTGCATGCTCACTATTGTAATTCCATTTCATTCTTTCATAATTTGGGGTCTGGGAATTACAGCAGCTAAAGCCTGTGGGAATCCAAACATTCATTTTAATATTGAGTTTTATTTATTTTGCTTATACTTTTATATTCTGGTGGAAACCCTTAGCAGACTGTGAGCTCATACTTGTTTGATTTTAATTTGTATAGGATCAGGGCCTGTGTTGAGTATGTTTCTTGAGAGGAGGTTTAAATTGCATTCTGCTTTAAGACAGAGGTCATATCAACCAAGGTTGATGCCAGGCCCTGATCATACCCCATGCTTACCCTCTCTAAACTCAAGAGGCACAGGATTCCCTCTGCTGTGCTGTTAAGCTCTCCCTCTGCAAATGCTTATAGTTCAGTGCTCACATTTGAGTTTTTACAGTTGTTCTTTCTTATTTTTGTCCCTAAGGATGCATTTACTTTGTATGATACAAAAAAGCATTAAAATTTAGGATTCCTACAAGACCTAGTTGGATTTTATTAGGACCTTCACAGAATCCTGTATGCCAACAGTTTAAAACAGAAGTCTCACATTTCTTTGCTATCATTTTCCCATGTATATATTATTTGTGTGAGAAAAATATCAAAAATATCAAGTTTTTCCCTCTGTCAAAAACTACTTCTTGGGTATTTTACAAAATAAGCTGTGAAATGGAATATTTCCTTCACCAAGTTTCATCAAGATTTATAAATTTATGTTTTAAAATAGTTTTAATAAATGATATTTTTGAGGAATCAGAGTTCAATAAGAGCTATAGTTTGGGAATCAGAATTCAATAAGAGCTACAGTTTGGAAAATAGTACTGTGTATCAACATATATGTCCTGATTTTTATAATAACAGTGGGGTCATGTGAGTATGTTTTTCTTCATAAATATATTTTGCTAAGAAATATTTTTTTAAGAAATAGCTGCAATGTACTTTCAAATGGTTCAGAATTAGAATTAGAGGATTGTGGAAAGAAAGAAGGAAAGCCATGACAGCTTATTGAATTTGTCATTAGATAAAGTTAAATATAAAGAAAGTAAGGAGTAACATGAAATATAGACATGTATCATATTTAAAAGGCTACACATTAAATATACTTGAATATAAACTTTTGACCTGCATTTCCAAAACATTAAAAGCAAATAGCTTCATATTCAGCAAACATAAATGAGCCATAGACAGTAAGAGAATTACTGGTGGTATTCCATAGCAGCTTTTACAAAAAGAGGATGTTCACACAAATGACATTTTGTATTTCAGTAAGAAATTAACAGAGACAAAGGAGGTTAATTCATAAAATGTGGGCATCAATATCATAGTATCAACACATAAAACATTTAGAAACATGAGGATACTAAAATTGCATTGAAAGAACTAACTTTCTTTCTCATGTCTCAGATAATCAACAATAAATAAATCAATAATAAACAAAGGAATTTAGTATACTTATTCATAATTCTTTCCTTTATCTATTTATCTCAAATGTTCAAAACTATAAGGAAAAATATGTATTTAAAACAAATGTTGGTTACATACCTGACCAGTAATTTGCTAAATTGGCTTTACAAGCGAACCATCTCAGGGAACTATTCAAATGGAGAAATTCTTAGATACACCTCTAAAACTGTTCAACAATTTTCTTCCAAGGTAGGCAGTCTCCAGAAAATACCTAATTAAGCCCAAAAGTGATGAAGCAATAAAGCAGTTGTAACTCTAAACTATTTTCCTAAATGACTCCTTGAATAGAACAATAAATCAAATCAATATTTTCAAATTGAGATTAAATGGCTCAAGGAAGAGAGAGACAAACTATATATATATATACAGATACAAACATAAACTATATAAGAATGGATTTGACATAAATTGCCCTGACCCCTGTAAAAAACTTTACTGAGGGATCCAAACAAGACTTTTAAATGAATAAGTAAGTGTACATGATATTATACTCTAAATAAAGATATAAAAGAAAGCATGATAAAAGCATAGAGATCAAATGGCATTCAAGAACAATGAACAATAATTTTTTAAGTTTTCCAAAAGAAAAAATATTCATAAAATTATTAAAATATAGTAAGAGAAAAAAATGAGTTTCCAAGTACCAAAATTATGTATTGTTAATTAGTTCCAGTAGTTCAAAGTAATTCATTTTAAACCAGGAGGGACAGATAAGTCCATGGAAGGCTACAAAGCATAAAGAAACAGATCAGTATATAAAAAAAGGAGTTTGCATATCATAAGGTAGCATTTAAAACACTAGAAGGAGGGTAAGTTTTTCACTTATGAATTCAACTCTTTGGGAATAGGAGATCAAGTTACATATCTAGTCACAATTTAGTAAAAAATAAAACCTAGGTGGTCAAGAGTTCAAAAACAAAGTAATAAAGCTGACCAAGGTTATATTCATCAGCATAAATTGTGGGTGTCATGGCAAATGCAGGAAGCATAAGGGAAAATTACAACCCCCTTTTGAAACAATTTGAAAACAGATTGTTTCATTTCTTCAACAAAACAGAAGAAAGCTTCCTATAGCAACCATCAATCTGGCAAAATGTTTGCGGCACAATTGGAGTTCAATTTTTTGTTAGATATATGAAATGCTCTTATAAAAGCAAAAGTTGTATCAACTATTACAAATCCTGACAAAGGGTATAAAAAAGGCAAGTCAAGAAAAAATAAAGGCCAAAAATCTCATAGGTAAATTGATCAATCCAAATATTAATAAGAGAAGTGTCAAAAATGTGACAGAAATGGCTGTTCTCATGCCCTCTGGCAGTGAGAGTGTAAATTTGTCCATTTGAGAGCACACTGGAAATATGAACATAAGCATGTAACTGTATACAGACTTGCATCAGCTCTTCTGCTTTTAAAAATTTATCTGTTTCAGAGATGCATTCAAAGATATCTGCATAGGAAAGTGCTCCAAAATATGTGGCAGATTATTCTAGACCTGTAAAATATAACATGATATAAGTATAAAAAGTAGATATTTTCTTCTCAATATAGAAATATATAATTAACATAACGATAGGTAAGGATAGCAACTTAAAGAGTAGAGATATATTTAAATAAATTATCATTTTTATACCATATTGGAAGATTTACAAGTCTCACTCAACAGTAAACATGGTCTTTGAAGTGCAGACAGTCAGGCGATACACATAACTCTGAATAAGTCCTCCTGTGAAGGCCTGTGAGACTCCTAAATTTTTTAACATGTAAGCTGATCACAGTCTTTTGCATCATGACTTGAAAAAATGAGTCTTTCTCCAATTTTACATGCCTTATGCAGCTACGTAAGTTAAACATGAATCTCTTCCTGCAAAGAGATTCAAGGACACACATTTCCTGACCTAGACTCACTCATATCCTGAAGCAGGCACCCAGGTCAATAGTGAATATCAACAGCACTTAAGAACCAGGAGTGTAAATACGTATAAGCTAAATACAACAATAAAAATGTGCTGAAATAAAACTCACTTGATAAAACTTTGAAATAAAATCCAAGCCCCATTGTCCTACAGCATAAGTAAAACTGCATTAAATTGAAAGGAATGAATCTAATAAATGAGGCAAATCTTATCCAGGGTTGCTTATCAGGAGCAGGAAGTTTGCAACCCTCTTGACACAAATAAAGAAATGCAGATATTTTGCCATGAAACAGGCTTTTGTCATAGGAATCCTTTGACACCAATGATTTCTCTATAGAGTTATTGCAATTTTTCCACTCAAATGAAGAAATGCTGACATATTTGAATACTGTAGAGAAGAGTAGTTGCTGTGGCCTCTGAGGCTCAGCTTCAGCCCACACCCTGTGTGTCTGAGGGCTCTCACTTACCCCCTCCCTGGGGACCCCTCCATTACCTGGAACAGTCATGGCAGGACAGTGAGGTCAGGGACTGTGGAGTCTGGCTGAGAAACTGGGAGGAAAGAGATGTCAGAAATACCTCAGTCATGTATAGAAAAAAGCCAAGAACATGGAAGAGAAGCCAAAAAAAAGAAAAATCAATTCTCACTTCCAGTTTGAAATGACAGACATCAGTAAGATGATCCAAAATAAATTATAGACAATGGCAGGGAAAGGCAGCGCTCCATGATTTTAGAGCTCATTGGCTGAGCATTGCAAATGACATTAGACTTCATTCAACACCCTTCACTATCAGGCAAAAAAAAATACAAAAAAGCAGACACTTATTCTTGGAGAAATACATCATGCCAGGCCATCATGTGTTGGTGTTGGCCATCATGCCAACACAATATGCCAGGACAGCCATAAAACCACTTTCCACTCTGTTATAAATGTATAAAGGGGGAAAACCCCACCAAGGACCAAGTCTCCATCCCTGTACACACTGGGCTTCATTTTCATAAAGCAGCTGGAATAATCTAAACTGCACTCAGAGGGGGGACACTGCAGAAGTTTGAGAATAAAAATCAGAGGGAGCTTCATAGAAGCATCCCCGTAACTGCCAGACAAAATCCTTAGTCCATGATAAAGTATGAAGAAGGCAGGGCTAGTATGAAATCAGCTGCCTTCGACTGTGCTGCAGAATTAATAACAGGTGATTAACTGGTATGTCCCACCCTGCTGGGTGAGCATAATACAATAGTTTTGCAAACAAGTGAATATATATGAATGTATATTTATATGGATATATTAGTTATAAATGCCCTTAAATCCCTCATTTGGGTTATAGGATCATCCTGACTACTTTTAGCCAACCCACTGGAAAGCCTCAGAGAGAAAGAAGATCTGGGGAACATTTCTTCCCTGGGGCTCTGCCTTTGAGTCTCTGTGCCCACGTGAAAACAATGGGAAAACATGTTTGGTGATCAATTTCTCCATCCCACTAGGTCCTAAAAATGAACAATAAAATCCTAGAGAACAACTCCCCTTGAGGCAATTATCTTCTCCAACCCATATCAATTTGTTAGTATCACATAAGGAGCTCAACTTTGTTGCAACACAGTAAAATAGCATGCGATGACAGGGTCAGTGAGTGCCCTCTCCATAAGGAGGATGCACTAAGCCCCACAACAGTAGGTTCTACAGAGGTCAGAATGGGACATGGAAGTCTCAGAACCAGACACAAATCACATTCTGTGGGAAAAACATGTAGTCCTTGTTCCATAATGCCCAGCAATGTTGCCTCAGATGCTTTGTCCTGAGCAAGTAATAAACCTGAGCAGTTATCAGTCAGGGGCCAATCGTAGAGTTAAACAACACACGTATTTCAACAGGAAATCTCATGACAGATATTATTAACTATTACAGGAGATTTGAAGAATCAGAGATTTGTTAGTAAGAAGTAAAGAGGACTCTAAATAAAATATAGACATAGATACAAGGGGCAGTTACCAACCCTATGATTAAGAAGACCCCTCCCCACCTATGGCTGGGATCCAGTCCTCACTTGGGGGCACATCACCATGATTTACTGAGTGGCTGAGGATTCATTGGTGAGCTGTGCTGGTACAAATTGCCAGAATTCTGCCCTCCAAGGTGCTGGGAAAAGCTGTTCATTGAAATGTGTCTCACTGGAAGAACTCTACTACAAAGCCAACAAACAGGTGTTTGGTGAAGATAGAACCTGACCAGCTATTTGGGGCTGCTGTCCACCCACAGTGCAGAATCCACTCACTGGAAAAGCAAGGACAGTTGCAGGAGCCTGCCACGTGAGCACACAGGAACCTGGAAGCTAAACTCTTTTCCTCCCACAATGTCTTTTGAGTATCTTCTACTATCAAATCTTCCATGACAGATGACAAAGGTAAGAGGTAAAAAAAAAAAAAAGCCCAGATTTATTTACACAGAGCGAAGGGTACATCTGTAGCTGAAAGGCTTAAATTCATAATCAGCACTAGTTCTAGTACAGGAAGCAGGTATCGATTTCCCCTTTCCATTCAAGATAAAGAAAGACTCGTTTTCATCCTCTAGTAACTGGTTCTCTGATATCTCTTCAGACCTCTATCCTTTGTAGACATGCTGTCATTGGACAGATCTGTCACTAGCTTCAAGTCCTCAATACTGGCTTTACCCTTTGCTTTTAAGAGAATCTGAATCAGACCAACATCGGAATTTCTGAGCATCTGTCATTCTTCAGGTGAAAGATGCCCAGAAATTCCAATGTTGGTCTGACTGAGTAGGTCTGATGATGAGAGCTGGAGGATAAAGTAAATAAAGAAGGTAGATGAATGGTAAGGGTCATAATAGAGGAAAATAAGATAGAAAAGGAAGAATTTGAAGAGGAGGGAGTCAGATGAGATTATGAAGAAAGGATATGGTAAGGAAGAGACAAATTACTGATAGGTGGATGAAAACTGAGAAAGAAATACTAAACTTTAAGACAAGAATAACGATGGTGATTTCTGTTCATTGAACTAAGCCTATTTTTATGTATTTGTTCTGTGTTATTTATATAAATTCTCATAAAAACCCCATGATGACATACATTTCACCCATTTTAGGGATAGATAATTTCCAAAGAAATCATATTGCTCAACAAAGATCCGAATTATGGAACATACAGATCCAAGGTGAATCTGTTCAAGCTGGCTTGAGAATCCAGGGTATTTCTGCTATAACCACCTTCTGGTACAAGACTATCTCCTAGGCTTCAGAGCCCAGATGTCAGGCCTTGGTATTCCCATTTCATCCTATTACTGCTTGCCATTTTTGTCTTTATATTCACTGAGTTCAAGCATCCAGATTTCTGGATAATTCCTCTACATTTTAGTTAGCAGAAAACACTAGTTTATTACTGTGGACCTTGCCAAACATAACACAACAGTCTATGCAGAGAAGTGGAATCATAAATCATTAAAGTCTTAGTGGTCATCTTGCATTTCTCAACAGATATGCATTGGAATGTAAAGTGTCCAGACTCTTAATACACAAATACTGAGAGATCACTACTTCCAGAAGGCTGTGACCTTCCTGGCTTATGGAGACCCTTGGTGGACAGCTCTGGCCAGCATGGCTCTGTGCTTCTCTCATCACTACCATGGTCCTGGGGATCTTTGTGAAACACCGAGATACTCCCCAGTCAAGGCTGACAACCAGACTCTGAGCTACATCCTGCTCATCTCCCTCATCACATGCTTTCTCTGCTCCTTAGTCTACATTTGCCATGTCAGCATGACCACCTGCAACCTCAGACAAGTGGCATTTGAGTTGTCTTTATAGTGGCCATTTCCAAGGTTTTAGCTAAAACTCTCACTGTGATTCTGTCCTTCAAGACTACAACCCCTGGAAGAAGGATGAGGCAGTGATTGGCCTCAGGGGCCCCAAATTCTGTCATTCCCTCCTGCCTGAAATCCAGCTGACTCTCTGTGGATGCTGGCTGGGAATTTTTCTCTGCTTCATTTATAGAGATGCTCATTCTGAGCCTGGCAGCATCATCATTGAGTGTAATAAGGCCTCCATCACTGACTTCTGTTGTGTCCTAGGATTCTGAAGCTCCTTGGACCTCAGGAGATTCACCTTAGCTTTCCTGGCCAGGAACCTGCTTGATACCTTCAGTGAAGCCAAGCTCCTGACCTTCAGCATGCTGGTGTTCTGTAGCATGTGGGTCACCTTCCTTCCTGCCTACCACAGCTCCAAAGGGAAGGTCATAATGGCTTTGGAGAGCTTTTTCAACTTGGCCTCCAGTGCTGGGCTCCTGGGCTCCATCCTTGCTCCCAAGTGCTAATTATACTTCTAGGTCCTGAAAGGAACATCCTGGTGGGGTTAAGCAATAAAAGAAATTCTGTGGGGCAATGAAAAAACTTTTATTTTTAGGGAAAGTGGAGCTCCAAATAAACTAACTTAGCCCTTCAATAAGATATGAGATAATGAAAGGCAAATTGGATGAGTCTGAGAGTTTTCAGCATTCACTTGGCCCTTTCTTTCTTTTGTAGTGTCAGTGTACCAAAACTCACAGTCATCCAAAATTTTCAATCCTGAATTTTCTTTCAGAGTAATGTTTGTAGTAATGCACATGGTAACACCATGGACTGTTGCCATTCCTTCCATCAGCATCTTTGCTAACCCACCTATCAATGGCATTCTCCTTGTATTTCCATATTTTCTCCATTTTTCTCTCTCTCAAATGTATCAGCCAACTCCTCCATGACTATGTGTTAATTATTCATTTCCTTGCTAGTTTGAAATGTGATGTTCATTATATCAAAACCCCTATATATTTATGAGTTTGATGCCATGTTCACTAATTTACAGTAGGTTTAGATAGCTGGTAGTACAAGTCTTTTCTCATTGTTCTTCTTGTTCAAAGTTGACTTGTGTATCCTTGCACATTTCTCTTCTACTTGAAAATCATCTTCAAAAATGTCACTGAAATAATGTTGAGATATAAATTTTTATACTTGTTCTGAGTTTTACATATACTTGGGGTATAATTTCCATATATGTACTTCATTACAACTTTTTATTCATAAATATGTACCACTTATATAAGTATATTCATACTATTTCCATCAGTCCACTTTCATGAAATGATGCTACGATAAAGTAATAACCTCAGAATCTCAGGGTCTTGTTCATTTTACAAGCCCATCAACCAGGATCCCAACTCCAATACTCTGGACTCTCTTATAATTGCCAATGTTGTTACAGAGGTAGAAGAGAAATTTCATCAGCCAATATAAGTCACATGACCAAATTTAATGTCATTCTCATGGAATATAAGAGCCTCCCACACTGAGGAATGATAAACCTGATATCAATAATACTATCTACTGCTTTATGACCTCTTGCTCACAAATATTTGTTTACATCCCTTTTGCACACACCCACTCCCAAAGGAAAAGAAAGTAAACTCCCACCAATGATATCTTCAGGTCTCACAATAGTCTCTAATTCTGACTTGGGTAACCCAATTAATCTAGAGATATGTGAATTATAAACAATTATCTCCCTATAGGAAATTGTTGATATTTAACCAGAGTTGTGACATAGGGCTGCAGCACTGATATACCCCTGAGGCAGGACAGTGAAGGTATACTGCTGGCCTTGCCAGATGAATGCAAACTCTTTCTGATGGCCCTTACTGACAGCTATCAAGAAAAAAAGCATTTACCAGATCAATAGCTGCATACCAGATACCAGGTGATGTGTTGATTTGCTCAAGCAATGATACCGCATCAGGAAAAGCAGCTGCAATTGGAATCACCACCTGATTAAGTTTATAATAATCCACTATCATCCTCCAAGTCCCATATGTTTTATGCACAGGTGAAATAAGAGAGATGAATGGGGATGGCTTAGCAGTCACCAACCCTGCATCCTTCAAGTTCTTAAGAGTAGCACTAATTTCTGATATACCTCCAGGAATATAGTATTACTTCTGATTCAATATTTTCCTAGGTAGGGACAGTTCTAATGAATTCCACTTGACCTATCCTACCATAATAGGCCTCACTTCATGAGTCAGAGAACCAATGTGGGGATTTTGACAGTTGCTGAGTATGTCAATCACAATTATGCATTCTGGAGCTTGGGAAATGACCACAGAATATGGTCCCTGTGAGGTGGACCTGAGCCAAAATTCCATCAATCACATCACCTCCATAAGCCCCTACTCTGACTGGTGGATCATAGTGACATTTTGGGTTCTCCTGGAATTAGTGTCTTCTGAGCCAGTGTCCAATAATCCCCAAAATATTTGATCATTTCCTTTTCCCCACTGCACAGTCACCCTGGGAAAAGGCCTTAAGTCCCCTTGGGGAAGGCTGGGAGGAAGGTTAACAGTATAAATTCTGGGCAGTGTAAAAGTGTTCTTCCCTAAGGGTACCCAACTCTCCCCTCATTCAAGGAGCTCTGGGTCTGTAAATTATCTCAACTCAGGGAATTAAGGGGCCATGACTCTCTGGTTTTGTAATTCAAGTTAGACTTCTGTTCACTTGACTGAGAATTCTTCTGCTTATACAGCTTAAACAAGAATTTAGTAGACTACCCACCTATTTCACTTCTAGGTACTCAATGTCTACTAAACAACCTCACAAGTCTCTGCGAGTTAGATTATTTTGACTACTTCTTTGAGTCAGCTGTCCATTATGGTGACTGCACCCACTTTGTTTATGATGAGTACCTATCACCACATGTCTTCTGCCAAAATGGGGTCGAATCATCCCCATTGTGTTTGAGGATTCCAGCTCAGTGACAGCAGTTCCCACAGTGATATATGACCTACATAGAAGGGTGACTACAGAGCTCTTTGGGTATGATGGGACTAATCTCACAAATTTATTTCTCAAGATTCTGGTGAAAGGTGTGTCCTCTGGACTTTCCTGGGGTGTGTGAGCAGATCTTCCATGATAAATCCACTCTAACATTCCCATCTCTCTGAGCCTCTGAATCCTCTCATCTGCATTATACCAGGGCAATTCTGGAATTTCTACCTCAGGTAATTTCAGCTGTCTTTGGATCCATACTTCAGCCAACCAATCAAACAAACAGTTAATACCTTTTCCAATCCCCCAACCTACAATACTGAATGCAAAATCTCTGCTTAGTTGACCCATATCAATAAATTCACCTTGATCCATCTTCATACTCCTTCTGCCATTATCTCACACCCTTAATATCCATTCCCAAACATAGTCCCTTGATTTCTGTTTAAATAGATTGGAGAACTCATGCAGTTCTTTTGGACTATAGTGTACCTCCTCATGGATCACAGTTGCACCTCACTTTTTGGTGCCCATTGTGACTTTAGTTATAGGTGTTGAAGAGAAAAGGGGTGGTGGGGGTAGATCATGAAAAGAAAGAGAAGTGTCCTTCAAGCAGATTACCTCAGGGCATTCCATTGCAGTTCCATCTGATGAAACAGGATT
Organism: Tamandua tetradactyla; assembly: GCF_023851605.1. Lineage (NCBI taxonomy): Eukaryota > Metazoa > Chordata > Mammalia > Pilosa > Myrmecophagidae > Tamandua > Tamandua tetradactyla. The sequence goes on from NC_135349.1 coordinate 19,541,619, forward strand.
ATTGGCTCCAGACAGAGAAGAGAGAGTTGTTTCACCATGGGAGGTGGTAACAGAGTTAGAAGGCACTGAAGGATTAATCTCATTAGGTGGAAGTTGGATGGCAGACTCCTCTAGGCAGACTGGAGGCTGGGGAGCTGTATCCTCAGGACAGTCCATTACAGGTCTATGTAGCAAAGGCTTATCAAATTCCTGGGATTCCATCTCCACATCACCATTATCAACAAGCCATATATCCCCATCCCACAATTCAGGATCCAATTCTTTTCCAATCAAAACCCTTACTTTAACAGCAGACACCCTACAAGGTTGAGAATTTAGTTTACATTGTAAATCTGTTACTTATACAATGAGGTTCCGTGTCTGTTTTCAGAGACTTCAAGTCTGTGAGCACAGAAAAACAAAGAGATTTCTTGTTTCTTTCAAGGCAAACATAGAAATGTTTACACTATTCAAATGGCACTTAAGTTGCAAATTTGATGCCTTCAGCTCATCCTTTTCTCTCATCACTGTATCCAGCATATCTAACAACAACAACCAGCAAACATGATTATACTTCCTAATCTCATAACACTTCATAAACGTGTCAAATCACTATCACCTAGAGTCTTGCCTCATATAAGCATACAATTAGCAGAATCTAATGGTGATGTTTTAAATACCTCTCTTGCCAACTCACCCCATGGACTGTCAGTGCCATCTTAATTACTGGAAACAGAGCTGTTAGTGCCTCTGAGTCTAATCAGAGTAGAAACCAATTGAAAAACCCATTTTTAAGATCCTGTTTCTCAAGAACCACTCCTGGTGCCAAGCTGCATTAGTCAAGATTCTCTAGAAAAACAGAACCAACAGGAGATATCTGCAAACATGAGACTTGTAAAGGTGTTTCATGAAACTGTGGGAATGTAAGAGTTCAAAATCCACAGAGCAAGCTACAAAGCTTGTGGCTCTGATGAAGGGTCTGGATAAACTCCACCAGAGAGGCTCACTGACTGAAGAAGCAACGAATAGGTCTCTCTTCTCCCTTAAAAAGCCTACAACTCAATTATCTCATTGGTAGGAGATAGACCTTAATTGATTGCAGATGTAATCAGCCACAGATGCAATCAACTGACTGATGATTTAATACATCAGCCTTGTGGTTTACCAACAAGCCATTAAATATCCTTGTAGCAATTGTCAGGCCAGCGCTTGCCTGATTAGATCACTGAGCATCATCACTTGGCCAAGGGGACACCAGAACCTAACAATCACAGATAGGAAAGGGAAATCCTCAACTAAAGAAGGGTAAATATACCAAAAAATGACAATGCAACCTACCACTTCCATCCAGTAATTTTTGTTCAACTAATTCTTTAGAAGATTATAGGCTTTTTTGAGTATTTTTAAGCATGATATTTGTTATTTCAACTTATTATTTTTTATGTACATGTATATTGATTCATACAGAACCACAAACCAATCTGAAATACTTAGATATATGTAGTAATTCACTTATGAGACATTTTTATTTTCTATTATTTTGTATATTTATTCCATTACTTCTAGGTTTCATTTCATTTTTTAGTATACTTTGTGAGTTATGATTATTTGGGTTGCCTTGTAGAATTCCTTCCTTTAGTTATAATGTTAAAAAGGTTTTACTATTAATTATGATATTCATTTTAATTTATGATATATACTCTTGATCAAATTAGGAACACTTTTTGAAATTTCTGGAGTCTCAAGACTAGGGTCAGGATTACAGTTGAACATTATAGAATTTATTTTTTTATATAGTGAACATTTCTGTTGAGCATATTCTTAAGAGTGAAATCACTAGTCCATAAGATAATCATATGTTCTGTTTAAGATTAAATACAATGAGTAGTTCATAGCACTTTTGTCCTGTCCCAAGTTGTGAATCTATTTCCAAGCTTTGAATATTTTACACAAATAATACTTGAAAAACAAATCTTCAACATTTCTTGAGAGATAAAAGCATTAATAAAATTAATGGCTTCATATGATCCAGCAGTACCATTGTTAGGCATCTATTCAGAGGACATGAGGGCAAGGACACAAATGGACATTTGAACACCAATATTTACAGCAGCCTTATTTACAATTGGCAAGAGATGGAAACTGCCCAAATGTCCATCAGCAGAAGCATGGCTAAATAAGCTGTGGTATATGCATAGGATGGAATATCATGTAGCTGTAAAACAAAATAAAGTCATTAAAGATGTGACAACATTGACAGACCTGAAGACATTATGCTGAGTGAGATTAGCCAGCCACAAAAGGACAAACACTGTATGGTCTCACTGATATGAATCAATATTAATGAATGAGCTTGGAGAATTTATTCTTACACATTATATAGATATCCCTCTTTTAGTTTATGGTGTATCAGAGTACTAGGGGGAAGTACCTGAAACTGTAGAGTTGTGTTCCAGTAGTCATGTTCCCTGAAGATGATTGTATAAGGATATAGCTTTCACAATGTGTCTGTGTGATTGTGAAAAAAAATAAAAATTAATGACTTCTATTTATAGCAGAGCTGGCTCAGTAAAACATACCTAATTATTTACATATTTCAGCAAAGTGGTAGAGAAAGTGTATGTGCCACTATCTTTATTTCCTGTACAACCAATAAAAATAAAATGTAATAGTGATTTTTAGTATAAGAAATCTCCAGACACACCATTTTTGTACATTATGCCACATATGTATTTCAGATTTTTAATTATTTTAGGTTCATATATGTTCTGTTTGAAGCATGAAATTGCCAATACTGTATCATTTTCAACCTTCAAAGAATGACTTTTACATTTGAGTAAATCCAAATGCAACTTACTTAGTATACTCATGAGAGGCGGTCACAAAGGACTTGGGGGCTATTTTTAGAATATTTACTTGTCATTCTATTTATTTCTGGTCTACTCATTCTTTTTTAAAAGCAAATATTCTATCAGAATTATACAAAAACTTTTCTGTAAAACATCTAGAAAATGATTTCTTTATAAAATTATTCCAATGGAAAATATCATTTAGAAAATAAGTAAACAGATAAAATTCTCCACAGTACATAGCCCAGCATATTTACTGGGCTGTATATGAAGGTAAGATGACTTCAGCAACAAGGCACAGAACATGCAGCTAAAAGCGGCATAAACAATTGGGATGTATATTATTTCACATAAAACAATATAGATGCATATGTACCATGGCTGGCTTAGTGGCTCTACAGCATCATCAAAAAGCCCAACTCCTTTTATTCCACTAGATCATTCTCAGAATGCTTATGTCCATTCTCACACTTGTGACCTCACAGCCATAAGATGGTTGGTAAAATCACAGGCTCCTGTAAAACGACATGACATACCCCATAGCCAGAAGAAAGTACATGGGGAAGACAGTTCTTTCTTTGTACCACTTCTTATGTGTCAGTGAGTAAAGTACATCCTAAATTCTCCCCGACAAGATGTTTCCCGTCTCATTAGCCAGAACCAGGTAACTTAGTCATCCCTAGTTGCAAGAGATTTTGGAAAATGTATCTGTCATCAAGCCTCTGTTATGAGAAGCAATGTCAGCCACCAAGAAAGACGACTGAGGGCAATACAATTGGGTTGGCAAATAATATCTGCCGAGGGTCTATTCAACTTACCAATAAATATCTATCTAAAATATTGGCTACAGCTACATGGATTCTACTCAGCTCCCTTCCCCCAGAGGAAGCAACTCCAACATTTCATGCAGCATCTGCTCTCACCTCCAAATCCAATCTTTTTACTTCTCCTATTGTGGCAAAACATACATAGCAAAATTTACTATTTTATTGATTTCCAATGTACAAATCAGTGACATTAAGTATATTCACATTATTGCCCAACAATTACCAATATTTCCAGAACTTTTCATCACCCCAAACAAAACTTCTGTACTCATTAAGCAATAATGTCCCAATCCCTCCTCCCCCAGCCCCTGGTAACTCTATTCCACTTTGTGGGTTTAGGAGTTTGTCTATTCTAAATATTCAATATACAGTATAAGGGGAAATACATAATATTTTTCCTTTTGTGTCTGCCTAAGTTATTTGAATAATGTTTACAGATTTCATCTGAGTTGTAGCATGTAGCAGAACTTCATTCATTATTATGACTGAATAACATTCCATTGAATGTATAGCCCATGTTTTGTTTATCTGTTCATTTGTTGATGGACACCTTTTGGTTACTGTGAATAATCCTGCAATGAACCGAGTATTTGAGCCTCTACTTTCAACACTTTTTGGTATATAATTACCAGTGGAATTGCTGGATCATATGTAACTCAATGTTTAACTTCTAAAATTACCACCACATTGTTTTCCATAGCAGCTGCACCATTTTACATTACAATCAGCAAGGTAGGAGAGTTCCAATTTCTCCATATACTCATCAATATTTGTCATTTTCCTTTTTTATTTGTATTTTTTTGATAAAAGCCATCTTATGGGTGTGAAGTGATATCTCATTTGGGTTTTGATTTGCCTTTCTCTAATGGATAGTGATATTGAGCTTTTTTTCATTTTACATCTTTTTTAGAAAAATGACTATTCAATTCCTATGCCCATTTTTAACTTGGGCTGTCTTTTTGTTGTTGAGCTGTATGAGTTCTTCTTATGCATTAATATTATGCATATTAATCCCTGAACATAAATATGAGTTGTAATTATTTTCTCCCATTCTGTGGATTTTCTTTTCTCTCTCCTGATAGTGTTCTTGATGCACAAAATTTTTTTAATTTCATGAACTCCAATTTATCTAATTTTTCTTTTGCTGCTCACACTTTTGGAGTCCTATATAAAAAATTCATTTGCAGACACAAGGTCAAGAAGATACTGCCATTGTCTTAAAACAGAATGCAATCTAGCTTAGTGGCAGAGTTCTGCCACGCTGGAGACCCAGGCTCGATCCCCGGTGCCTGCCCACTCAAAAGAAACAAAAAGAAACAGAATGCAATCTAAATCCTCTATAGAGAAATATATTAAACACAGGCCTAGATTATGCACAGATAAAATCAAACAAGCATGAACTCACAATCAAATATATAAATGTTGAGACAGAGATATAATGCATTTTACCAGAGATACACATAGTTGAAGAGAAAAATAAATAAAATGAAAGATGAATAAAAGGGATTAGTCAGAATTTAGCACCAATAAGAAACTGCAAAATATAAATTTGTAAAGAACAAAGAAAGCTATTGACAGTAGCTTTTAAGTTAGAAGAAAATTATGCCAAATTAAATAATTCTAAATCAGGTGCAGATATGGAACAAGACAGGGCATATTTGAGAAGCAATATTTGAATGGCTAATATCTGATCATTTTCCAAACCAGATTATAGACTGGATAGAGAAAATAAAAATCATACCCAAAAAGATAAATAAAAGTAAATTAATCACAAAGTTTTTTAAATGAAAACTGCAGAATATGAAAGATGAAAGCATCCAGAACTTTTACAGGACATACTTGAGAAAAAAGGATTATGTTTGGAGAAGAATGGTGAAAATGAAATATGTCCAACAAAAATATTGGTAAATAAGTAGATGCACAAAAGGAAAAAAATATATATATATATATAAATAGTAGAGCGAAACCACCTAGATAAGAGGCTTTAAATAATCACACTTCTACTGTGTTTAACCATTCAATTTCTCACAACAGTCAAGAGTTACAAACTTTTCTTTGGGCAGAGACACTCATTTTTTTTCTTTTAAATGTAATTTTGTTGAGATATATTCACACACCATGCAATCCATCTGAAGTATACTCAATGGCTCACAGTGTCATCACATAGTTCTGCATTCATTGTCACAATCCACTTTAGAACATTTTCATTACTCAAAAAAGAGAAAGAGAGAAAACCCAGAACATCCCATTACCCTTATACCGCCCCATCACTCTACCATCCCTAGCACCAGTGTGGCCCATTTGTTACTGTTGAGAAAAGAATATTAAGATATTAATGTTAACTACAATCAATAGTTTGCAATAAGTCCATTTTTCCCACCTACAATTTTATTATTAACTCCTTGTAATAGATTCATACATTTGTTCTAGTTCATGCAAGAAGTTATCATCCATCACAAGACTTACTGAGTGAAACAGCCCCAAAGTTTAATGTCTGGCTTTCCTGCTGATCACATATATGACATAACTTCCCTATCAACCACATTCATAAGCAATTCAGCACTGTTAATTGTGCTTACAATAATGTGATACCATCACCTGTTATCTGAGCCTAGAAGGAATAAGTATTTTTTGTCACAATTGACTTTTTTTATTTTTTGTGAAAAATAACATATATCAAAAAAGCAATAAATTTCAATGCACAGTGCAACAATTAGTTGTAGAACAGATTTCAGAGTTTGGTATGTGATACAATTCCACAATTTTAAGTTTTTTACTTCCAGCTGCTCTAAGATACTGGAGACTTAAAAAAATATCAATTTTATGATTCAGCAACCATATTCATTTGTTAAATCCTACCTTTTCTGCATAACTCCACTATTTAGGGGTATTTGGGCTATGGCCATTCTAACTTTTTCATGTTCAAAGGGGCTGTCAATAATATAGGGCAGGGAGATGGGACTATCTGATGTTCTGGAGAGGGTCCTTCAGGTTTCAGGACTTATCTGGTCCAGAGACCCATATGGAGGTTTCTGGGAAGTTACCCTAGTGCATGGAACATTCATAAAATCTTATACATTGCCCTAGATGTTGTTTATAATTGGCTGGAATGGTTTTGGTTACGGCTTGGTATGTTATAATAGGTAGCAATGTCTAACTAAAACATGCGTAACAGTGACCTCCAGAGTATCCTCTCAACTCTATTTGAACTCCCAGCCACTGAGACTTTATTAGTTACACTTCTTTTCCCCCTTTTGATCAGGATGGAATTGTTGATCTCACAATGCCATCCTTGGGAGTCATCTCCCACACTTCCAGGGAGACATTCACTCCTGGATGTCATGTCTCATGTATGGGGGAGGGCAATGATTTCACTTGCAGAGCTGGGCTTAGAGAGAGTGAGGCCACATCTGAGAAACAAAAGAGGTCCTCTAGAAGGTAACCTCCTTTAGGTAAGCTAAACTTCTCTGCTACATGCATAAGCTTCACAAGAATAAGCCTCAAGATCAAGAGCTTGGCCTATTGATTTGAGTGTCCCTAGTGCTTGACACAGTATCAGGGGATTCTCTGACAGTAAAATTTAATAATTCCATATTTTTTATCCCATCCCTCAAGGGACTTTGCCAATACTTTTTGATTATCTGCTTAATATATTCTAGGAAGCATCCAGGCATTTCATTAAACTATACAGGATTAAAGGCTCGCATTCTTATTCTGGGCTCCCTGTGTTTTAATTATTCAATGATTTATCCAGACAGGTTGAGTTGGATTATGTGCTACAGAAAATTTAGGTTCTGGACAAAATAGACTTTTCTTCCTTTGGTCTCAAAGAGGATGTGAAGTTCTAAAATATAGACAATGTCTTCCTTACTTCCTTACCCCTGTATTCTGAATTACTTTAATCCTGACCTGGTCATCTTCATTCTTATCTAATAGTGACCATTTTGATAGGTGTGAAATGGTATCTCATTGTGGCTGTTATTTGCATTTCCATAATAGCTAGTAAAGATGAACATCTTTTCATGTGCTTTAGAGTCATTTGTAGTTCCTCTTTGGAAGAATGACTTTGCATCATTTTTAAATTGGGTTGTTTGTCTTTTTTGTTGAGTTGTAGGATTTCTTTTTATAATCTGGATATCAAACCCTGACCTGATATTTTGTTTCCCAAAATTTCTTTCATTGTGTCAGGTGCCTTTTTTCCCTTTTGAAAAAGTCCTTTGAAGTGAAGAAGTATTGAATTTTGTGGAGCTCCCATTATCTATGCTTTCTTTTGTTCTTTCTCCTTTGGGTATATGGTCTAAGAAACTATGACCTATCACTAGATCTTGAATGTGTTTCCCTATATTTTCTTCCAGGGTTTTATGGTCCTCACTCTATATTTACATCTTTGATTCATTTCATGTTAATTTTGTATAGGGAATGAGATAGGGGAGGGTGCTCCTCATTCATTCTTTCGTATATAGATATCCAGTCATCCCAGTTCTCCAAGTCCCTTTTTCCTTGTGGAGAAGAAAATAATCTATTAATGATATCGCAAGAATGGGCATACAGCCAAAAAATGGTGGCTGCAACCCTGAGCAACCAAAAGTAGTAGTATTTATTTCCTAAGCCTAACATGCAGGTTCCTCACCTGTTTCTTCACTAATTGGATACTCCAGAAGTTACAGCCTATCTGGATAGTCTAACTAATTTAACTTTCCCACCAAAGATTCCTGCTTTTGATTATGCTTTACATTTCAGTGACCCTAGCTGCATCTTGTTATTTCTACCTATTTGGCACTAATTCTAGGCTTGGCTTACATCAGAGGCTCTCTCCTTTCTTTACCTGCAAGACTGGTTTGAGCTGTTTTGAAGCCCTTTCCTGTGCCATCTTATGTGAAAGCTATACTGAGTTTTATTCTTGCAAATCTCCCCTCTTTCTTTTTGAACTCTTTTAGTTTTCACATTCTAGTCTTTCTTCAAACTTCATAAGAGTGTTTTCACACTCCTTATCATAGGGATCTTGCCCTTTAAGAGTTCCAAATTGTTTTACCTGTACTGAATAGGCATTTTCTTGGTTAAGGCAGCCCAATGAGTCTCTCAATTAACCCTTGGCCACATGGAATAATGCAATACCCAAGTGCTATGAGTATCCCAGTTATGATTATTAAAGAATTTAATATGAACAGTGCCACCCCCTCCCATTTCTCAAACCAGCTTTAATGCCTGAATTTTCCACAAATTCTTCAGATAAAGCCATTAAGCCTTGTAAAGCTTTGGTGATAGTTCCATCTGGGGCTGTATTATGGGGGATAAAGTACAACAATAACCTCAGACCATAACACAAACACCCTTTTCAGCTATCATCTTGTCTAGGGCCTCCTATTCTCCCATGTCATTCAGCTAGTAACATCCAACTATTTTGCTATTCCCTTAACTGCATCCTTTGTGTAATAAGTAAATCTTTGCTGATTATAATTAATCCAATTCACATTTTTGTTGATGGTTCCCTGAGAGGAAAAGAAACAGACTTTATTGGTAGCAAGGAGTTAGCTAAACCAAGCTCCAATTCTGACCAATGAAAACAGGCCTCAAGCACACTCCTGAAAACAAGAGTAAGCACTAACAGAACCAGGAGTTTTCACCCCAGCAGAGAGGGGTGATAGCTGTGGTGGAAAAAAATTGAAAACCAGAGGCTGTTTGAGTTGGACAGCACAAAATACTTGAAAAGGCCTAGACCCAAAGAAAAGGGGGCACATAGAACATGGGAACATAGAGCCACATATCAACCCCAGCTCTTGTTTGGCAAACCCAGGAGCTGGCTCTGAAAAGGCTTTCTGTTTTTTAACTTCTTAATAGCTCATTAGATAGAACTTCAAGCACATTCAGTGTCCAGCACTGCCCCAGACAAGGGCATAATTGAGATACGTCTGAGAAACAAAGTAAATAATCAGGTGGACTATTCCCTAAAGTATATATCTTTCAAAAAAAAAAATATATATATATCTTCCAGCTCAAGTGCTGGCCCTACTTCAGGGAATTCAGGCCCCAAGGGCTGGAAAACAGAAGCATTCAAAGCCCACCTACTACCTCAGTCATGGTCTCAACTACCACCTGGCAGGAAGAGACTTCTGAAATTAAAGTCACCACATCACTTAATGCTGGTGGGAAGCTGCAGGCAGACAAGTGCCAAATGCTGGGCAAATAGAAAACCACAAAGTCTAGAAGGTTCATAGGAAACTCTGACAACACACTGGATCTCACCCTCAGGGAAACTCAATACTGGCTACTGTCTCCTCCTGAAATGTGGGCCTATCTGGTTTGGGAAAGTCTGGCTGGAGTTGATCATATCTGAGGAGATCCTTTTCAAAGTGAAAAAAAAAAGCTCCATGAAGGCAGGGCAAGAAATAGAAAAATAAGAGCTGAAAAATTCTGACCAGTTAAACAGAACTTATGCTAGACGTGTAGAATAAGTTGAACTGACTTCCAAAGAACACATAGAGAACAAAGCCATCCAACAAAAAAAGACTAGGTAAGAAAGTGAAAAACAACTTCCATAAAAACTAATTAAAGAAATCAAATGTCTAGATGCCAGCAAAAAAAAACAATGAGTCAAACTAGGAAAATCAAAGATATGCCCCAGTCAAAGGAATAAACCAATAGTTCAAATGAGATGAAAGAGTTGAAACAACTAATTCAGGATGTTCAAACAGACATGCAAAATCTCATCAAAAATCAAATCAATGAGTTGAGAGATGAAATGAAGAAGACATTGGGAAAACATAAAGAAGAACTTGAATGTTTGAAAAAACAAATCACATAACTATGGGAATGAAAAGCACAATAGAAGAGATGAGAAAACAATGGAGACTTATAGAAATAAATTTGAAGAGACAGAAGAAAGGATTAATGAGCTAGAGGACAGCACATCAGAAATCTGACACACAAAAAAATATATAGGGAAAATAATGGAAAATTATGAGCAGAGTCTCAGGGAATTGAATGACAACATGAAGCGCATGAATATACATGTTATGGGTGTCCCAGAAGAAGAAGAGAAAGGAAAGGGGCAGAAAGACTAAGGGAGAAAATAACCACTGAAAACTTCCCATCTGTTATGAAAGAAATAAAATTATAGATACAAGAAGAATAGCATACCCCAAACAGAATAGATCTGAATAGGCCTACTCCAAGACATTTACTAGTCAGACTGTCAAATGTCAATGACAAAGAGAATCCTGAAAGTAGAAAGATAAAATCAATCCATCACATATAAGGGAAGCTCAATAAGACTACATGTAGATTTCTCAGCAAAAAACTGGGAGAGAAAAGACAATGGTATAATATAGTTAACATTCTGAATGAGAAAAATTGTTAACCTATAATTCTATACCTAGAAAACCATTCTTCAAAAATGAATGGGAGATTAAAATATTTTCAAACAAGTTGTCACTGAGAGAATTTGTGTCTCAGAGACTGGGCCTATAAGAAACAATAAAGAAAGCACTACATGCAGATAGGAAAAGACAGGAGAGAGAGGTCTGGAGAAGAAAGTAGAAATGAACACTGTCAGTAAATGTAAAAAGAGAAAACATTCGATGTGAAAGTAAAATCCAAAAGACATAATAGCTATTCTAGTTTGCTAGCTGCTTGTGCTGGTTTGAAAGGATGTATGTCCCCTAGAAAAGCCATGTCTTAATCAAAATCCCATTTCATAAAGGTAGAATGATCCCTATTCAATACTGTATGTTTGAAACTGTAATTAGATCATCTCTCTGGAGGTGTGATTTAATCAAGAGTGGCTGTTAAGCTGGATTAGGTGAGGACATGTCTCCACCTATTTGGGTGGGTCTTGACTGGTTTCTGAAGTCCTATAAAAGAGGAAAAATTTTTGAGAATGAGAGATTTCTGAGAGAGCAGAGAATGACACAGCCACAAGAAGCAGAGTCCACCAACCAGCGACCTTTGGAGATGAAGAAGGAACATTCCTCCCAGGGAGCTTCATGAAACAGGAAGCCAGGAGAAGAAGCTAGCAGATGATGCCATGCTGGCCATGTGCCCTTCCAAATGAGAGAGGAGCCCTGACCATGCTCAACATGTGTCTTTCCAGATGAGAGAGAAACTCTGACTGTGTTTGCCATGTGCCCTTCCACTTGAGAGAGAAACCCTGAACTTCATTGGCCTTCTTGAATCAAGGTACCCTTCCCTGCATACCTTAGATTGGACATTTCTATAAACTTGCTTTAACTGGGACATTTTCTTGGCCTTAGAACTGTAAAGTAGCAACTTATTAAATTCTCCCTTATAAAAGCCATTCTGTTCCTGGTGTATTGCATTCAGGCAGCTAGCAAATTAGAACAGATTTTGGTACCAGAGAGTGGGGTGTTTTTGCTGCAGTTTGCAAATACCAAACATGTTGGAATGGCTTTTTAAATGGATGAGGGGAAGATTCTGTAAGAGTTGTGAGAAGTTTAATGGAAAAAGCCTAGAATGCTTTGAAGAGACTGTTGGTAGAAATATGGACTCTAAGGACACTTCTGATAAAGACTTAGACAAAAATGAGGTGTGTGTTATTATAGACTGGAAGGAAGATAAGCCTTATTTAAAAATGGCAGATAATCTGGAACATTTGACCAGGGGCTTTGGTTGGAAGGCAGATGTTAAAAGCCATGAACTTGGACATTTAGCAGAAGAGCTCTCCAAATCAAATGCTAAAAGTGCAGCCTTGTTTCTCCTCACAGCTTATAGTGTAATGCGACAGGAGAGAGGTAAGCTGAAAACTAAACTCTTGAGTACAAATAAACCAGAATGCTGCTGGATTGCAATATGCCAGAAATGGAATGGCTTATAAAAGAAGAAATTTATTAAGCTGCAAGTTTACAGTTTTAAGGCCATAAGAATGTCCAAATTAAAACAAGTCTATAAAAATGTCCAAGTTAGGGCACCAACAAAAGGTTACCTTCACTCAAGAAAGGCCGATGAAGTCCAGAGTTTCTCTTTCAACTGGAAAGGCATATGGCAAATATGGTGACATTCAGTAGATTCCTCTCCAAGCTTCTTGTTTCATGTAGCTACCCGGGTGACATATTCCTTTTTCATTTCCAAAGGTCTCTGGGTGTGTGTGCTCCCCTGATTCTCGTGGTTCTTAAAAGGACTCTCTTCAAAATGTTTCCTCTTTTAAAGGATTCCTGTAAACTAATCAAGACCCACCTGGAATGGATGAAGTCACATCTCCCTCAAAATAAAGGTTAATACCCACAACTGGGTGAGTCACATCTCCTTGGAGATAACCTAATCAAGTTTCCAACCTATAGTGCTGAATAGGGATTAAAATAAGCTGCCTCCACAAGATTGGATCAGGATCAAAATATAGCTTTTCTAGGGTGCAGAATCTTTTCAAACAAGCACAATAGTAGAAAAAAGTATGGTCTTTATAATTAAAGCATTAAATGTTAATGGATTAAACTCCCCAATCAAAAGACATAGACTAGCAGAATGGATTAAAGAACAGGATCCATATATATGCTATCTACAGGAGATTCACATTAGACCCAAAGACAAAAGTAGGTTGAAAGTGAAAGGCTGAAAGAAGATATTTCATGCAGACAACAATCAGAAAAGAGCAGGGGTAGCTATGCTAATATCTGACAAATTAGACTTCAAATGTAAAACAATTAAAGGAAACAAAGAAGGACACTATGTATTAATAAAAAGAACAATTCAAAAGAAGATATAACAATCATAAATATTTATACGCCAAGCCAGAATCCTCCAAAATTCATGAGGCAAACTCTGACAACACTGAAGAAAGAAGTAAATGCCTCTACCGTAATAGTTGGACACTTCAATTCCCCATTCTCATCAACATCCAGACATAGGGTCAAAAAAAAGAAACAGAGATTTTGAATGATACAATAAATGAAATAGACTTAATGGACATTTATAAAACACTACACCCCACAACAGCAGGATACACATTTTTCTCAAGTGCTCATGGCTCATTCTCAAGGATAGCCCATATGCTCAGTCACAAAGCAAGTCTCAAATTTTAAAAGATTGAAATTATGCAAAACACTTTCTCAGATCATAATTGAATAAAGTTGTAAATCAATACCAGGCAGAGAGAGAAAAATTCACAAACATATGGTGGCTAAACAGTACATTATTAAGCAAGTAGGTCAAGGAAGAATTATAGTAAATATCTTGAGACAAATCAGTAAATATCTTGAGGCAAATGAAAATGAAAACAAAACATATCAAAATTTATGGGATAAAGCAAAAGTGGTGCTGAGATGGAAATTTATTGCCTTAAATGTCTATATTAAAAAAGAAGAAAGAGCAAAAATTAGAAATGAACTGTTAACCTGGATGAACTAGAAACAGAATAGCAAACTAACCTCAAGACAAACAAAAGCAAAGAAATAATGAAGATTAGAGCAGAAATAAATGAAATTGAAAATATGGAAACAATAGAGAAAATCAACAATTGCAAAAGTGTGTTCTTTGAGAAAATCAATAATATCAATGGACCTTAGCATAGCTGACAAAAAAAAAGAGGATGTAAATAAATAAAATCAGGTAGACCCAGGTTTCAGGGGAAGGGTGTAATCAGTATCAAGTCTCACTGAGGGTGAGACCCAGCAGGTTGTCAGACTTTCCTATGAAGCATCTAGACTCTGTGCTTTTCCTATCTTTTCCAGAAGGTGGTGCTTGTCAGCCCACAGCTTCCCACCCATATAAAGTGGTGTGGTGCTTTTAATTTTCAACAGCTCCTCTCTGCCATGGGCATCTTTGAGACAGAGGCTAGTAGGGTAGAAGGTGGGTTTAGGGCTTAGCCCATGGGGTCTGAATTCTCTGATTGAAGATTACCACTTGAGCTGGGCCTTGCCCTTTTTCTTAGGAATTGTCTCCTCTACTTGAATCATTAGTTGGTATTTCAGACCTATCTGAACTCAACCCTTGTCTGAATGTCCTGGACAATTAAGAATACCTGTGGCTTTCTCTAATGAGCTACTTGGAATAGTTTAAAATAAAATAAAATAAAACAGAAATTCCTCTTCAGTATCAGTCCCTTGCCCCCAAATTTCTTTACTCTGAGCTTGGCTATGTCCAAAATCATTCCATCTTTATTCCATTTCACTTTATTTTTTTTTGTTAACCCCACCTCCTCTCTACCAGGATTAAAACTGAAATTGGAGCACAGATGACAGCCTTCCCTTGCTGCCAGTAGAAACTACTTGAAGATACACCCTTTAGGGAATTATCCCCATTCATCTGACTAGTTACTTTGTCTCTCAGACACATCTTAAGTCTGTCCTTGCCTTTGGCAGTGCTGAAGCCTGAGAATGCCTACACATCTATTGAATGAGCTGTTAAGAAGAAAAAGAAAAAAACAAAGAGAAAGGAAAAGTCCTCTTTCAGAGCCAGACCCCAGCATCCTGGCTTTGCCAATCAAGAGTCATAGTGTACCCCAATTCTCTATGTGTCCCCTTTTCTTTGGGCCAAGCTGATTTCCAGTATTTTGTGCTCATTCAACTCAAAAAAGTCTCTCTTTTTAATTTCCATCAGCTCTGCCCCCTCTCTGCCAAGGCAAAAATTCCTGGTTCCTTTAGTGCTTCCTCTTGGGTTATTTGTCCTTGGGGCTTGTTTTCAACAGTCCAAATTTGTAAATTAATTCAGCAGTTGGTGGTTGGTTGATTTACCTTCCTTGCTCCTAGTAGAATCTGTTTCTCTTTCCCCCAGGGAACCAGCCTACCATGCCTATGAGGGAGGGACACCAGCCTCCGTGGCTTGGGTGGCTTACAGATCTGTGTGGGATCTTGGCTGTTCCACCCATTTCAGACTGGTGTACAATGTGTTTCCAGTCACTGAAGTCCCTCAAACAGTTGTTCCATACAGTTCCTTGCTATTTACTAGCTGTTCAGAGGATGAACTACATTCCACACTCACTACACATCCCTATTACCCTTCCTCCTGCAGCCACAATTTAGCATTGTGATCTTTTCTGGTGAACTGAATCTTTTACCATTTTGTTAAAACTTTCTTATTTTTTAGTAATGCTTTGTTCTATAAATATTTTCAAATGAGATTACAATATGAAGAGCAGCTTTCTCTTGATTAATATTTCAATGGTTTAACTAGTGATTTATTTCAACCTTTCTATATTCCTAGGCTTTAGATGGTAAGACATAAACTACATACATTTGTGTGTTTGTTGCTTGGTAGGTTTAATTTATTCTGGCTGCTTTTTTTTTTTTTACATAAAACAAGAACTTTTATCCATTTACATTCAATGTAATCCTGCTATATTTGAGTTTACATGCACCATTTTGTAATGTGCTTTCTATTTGCCCAGACTTTCATATGATTTTTTCCCCTCTTCTGTTTTTTCTATTATTCTCTGGAGAATTACCCCTACTGTTTCACCATGAAGAGCCACATGAAAACAGCCTAATATTAATGATATTAAGTTTCATCATTTGCATAATGTGGTCTCTACTATCCATGTCATTTGTCCAACCTCCCTCCTCCCAATAACTTCAGCATCTATTGATGATCTGATGCTCAAACCATTATTCCATTGATCATTGTAAAATGGTAATTTGCTATTTCCATTATTCCTCTTACCAAGAGCTGTTCCATTCTTGGTAATCTCCCGTACAGAAGTGACTTCTCCTCTCTCAACCTCCTGCTTAAACATTTCTTTAAGAAATGACTCATGGATACTTGCATTTACTGTTATTCAATGTGTTATAAACCATTCCTGCCATAATTCATTTTGATGCCCAGGTTGTCCTGGTTGGGACAGTGGCAGCCCCTTCAAGCTGGTGCCTGCCTTTTGATACATTCTTGTCAGCTATTGAGACTTCCTCATTCTCCAGTAAAGTCAGAAGGTCAGACTTGGAAATGGGAAGTCACTATGATTCTGGGCAGAGGTAAGACATGTATATTGTAGAGTAATCACTGGGGCCACAATAGTTGCTTTACATGAGGGAAACAACCAGAGGTCTGTCTGAGCTCTGGTAACCTCAGGAGAAGCTACAGTGAGAAAACACTGGCCCTGGGTAAATGAAAAGTGCTTGTAGCTAACCTGCCCTGGGCTGGCTGTGCTGATTTTTAGTATACATGGGGACTTTAGGGTGGCAACATAGAAGGAAAGACTGATCTTGGAAAACATGAGTCAAAAACAAGGGAATTAGAGAATGGAGGGACCCACAAAGCTGATGGAAGGGACTCGGTGGGCTGAAGAGCTGGGATGGGAAAGACCAGAAATCAGAAGGTCCCAGAGGTTCCAGAGATGAGCTGTCCTTGGGATGGTGGGTGGTGGGGTTCAGGTGGAGATGGGGGAGGGGCGTTCTAAGAACGGGGCCCCACGCAGGAGAGAAGACAGGGAATTGGACGAAGGAGAAGGTTTAAAAAGCTATGTTGCTGAGGAAGCGAACAAACAAGATAAGACTCAGAGTAAGATGGAGCTGTTCTCCTCCACCTCCTCCTCCTGCTCCTGTGAGTCCCTCTTTCCTGCTCCTTGTGTCCTGCTGACCTGCTAACCACTGACCTGTCTCTGAACCCTCCTACCTTCCTCTCCAGCTCCATCCACTTGATCCCATTTCTGCCCAGATCTTCATCCCCAATTTCTCTGGCCCTCCTCCCTGCTCCTGCTCCATCCCTATCCCTCCTCCCCTCACTCCCTTGACCAGCCTCTGCCTCCCGCCCAGCCTCTGGTAACCTCTGCCAGGGCAGGTTAGCTACAAGCACTTTTCATTTACCCAGGGCCAGTATTTTCTCACTGTAGCTTCTCCTGAGGTTACCAGAGCTCAGACAGACCTCTGGTTGTTTCCCTCATGTAAAGCAACTATTGTGGCCCCAGTGATTACTCTACAATATACATGTCTTACCTCTGCCCAGAATCATAGTGACTTCCCATTTCCAAGTCTGACCTTCTGACTTTACTGGAGAATGAGGAAGTCTCAATAGCTGACAAGAATGTATCAAAAGGCAGGCACCAGCTTGAAGGGGCTGCCACTGTCCCAACCAGGACGACCTGGGCATCAAAATGAATTATGGCAGGAATGGTTTATAACACATTGAATAACAGTAAATGCAAGTATCCATGAGTCATTTCTTAAAGAAATGTTTAAGCAGGAGGTTGAGAGAGGAGAAGTCACTTCTGTACGGGAGATTACCAAGAATGGAACAGCTCTTGGTAAGAGGAATAATGGAAATAGCAAATTACCATTTTACAATGATCAATGGAATAATGGTTTGAGCATCAAATCATCAAT
The DNA here is from genome assembly GCF_023851605.1 of Tamandua tetradactyla. Lineage (NCBI taxonomy): Eukaryota > Metazoa > Chordata > Mammalia > Pilosa > Myrmecophagidae > Tamandua > Tamandua tetradactyla. The sequence continues at coordinate 19,559,535 of NC_135349.1, forward strand.
AGATGCTGAAGTTATTGGGAGGAGGGAGGTTGGACAAATGACATGGATAGTCATTTGGGACCTGGAACATGTAGTCTCTGGGGAAACTCTTCTGTTTTCTCCTGTTTGGGTAGCCCTGGCAGGTGCCAGGTTGCCCAACTGCCGGTGTGAGTACACATTGCACAAGCCTAAATTCCTTCTTACTATTGAGTTGCTTATATTCTGAAGCTTAGGTTTTAGTTCTCTCGAGAGGGCTATGGGTTCTAGGTCCTCCCTTGCAGACCGAGGACCTCAGTGCAGGTTTCCTAACCAGCCTGAACTACTGTCCCTATGGAGCTCTGGGACCTGCTGTCCCTGCTTGTTTCAGGCACAGCAAAGGTTGAAATGGTGGAAACATGAAAAGATTAACTAGATTTAATCTTCAAAGTGTGAGGTACTCATTTAATAGGCACCACAGGCGTTAGACTTCTTGCTCCTGGAAGTTCTGTGCAAGATTCTGCTTCAGGCTGGGCAAGTTTAGACTTCATCCCGTGTGTACTTTGCTCTTTTTTTTTTCCTAGCACTACATTATTCCTGAAACTGCCGGAACCCTGGGAATGACAACATCTTATCATTGGCACCCTTGTTTCCCTGTTGAAAAAGAAGAAAGGAAAACATCATCTGCATTCTATGCTTTCTCATTTGTTGACTTTTAGTGGATCATCCTTTTCCTTCTACTCCCTCAGATGCCCTTTGCTTATGGAAGTTTTCCACAGGGGCTCTCAGTGTCAGTGGGTTTGATGGGAGCCTGAGAGGTCTGTCAGATGTGGGAATAACTGGCTGCAGCCTGTTTGGATGTTTACAATTAAGGGAGGGAGCACTCACTGGGAAAGGGATGAGTTAATGTCCTTTCCTCTGTAAAATGTGTTCATGCAGACTGATGATTTACCCAAAGTGGCAGAGGTCCTTCTCTGGACCTCTTGAGAAATACCTGGTTTCAATTGTGAAAGTTTCATCCTGTTCAGAAAACAAGCTTATACTCTTAAAAAAAAAAGTAAAAGAGATTTGGAGAAATCCTACAAGGAAAAATAGGTTAGGGGGGTGGGGCAGGCATGACCCAGATTCCCAGGTGGGACCTAGAAAGATTCAAAGGATAGTTACATCTAGGCAGAATCACACCTGAATCAATCCACACAGAGAAGAATCTATTTGATTTCTGTGGTGTCTACTAAAGGTGGAGATTTTTTTTAAACTCTTTATATTTGGAACTTTTGTTGGGGGGTGGGAACCCTATGCTTCATTCTTCACAAAAGAGGTTAAGCTCTCTCCTTACCTCATCTTTGAGTCTCTGGAGGAATTCACCTGTCTTGAATTTCCCACCACACTAGCCTCACTTGTGGCCATGTCCATCACTACAAATCCCACTATTTTGAGGTCAACTTTTATTGTCCCCACTTTCAGGAGGAGCATCCTCCAGGATCAGCCAGCAGGAATCTTTGTTCTGAGAATCTTTCCAAGGCACTTTGTTGGCACTGCTCTGCAGGCTTTGTTTTTACTACCTTGCTTTGCTATAAGTTTGTATGTCCCTTAGACAGTCAGAGGCTCTGTAAACCCTTATCCATCCTCTTGCCTTCTAGAATTATTTCCTTATAGGTAGTGGCTCTTATTTACATATATCCTGAGTTTTTGTGCAGAATTTGTTCTATTGAAGCAGTATGCTACTTGCTTTTTCAAATCAAGTAAGTGATTCCTTGACAAAGATGAGATATATAGAGGTAAAACTCAGCATTGGATGGATGGTTAGACATCAATATAATTTTAATTACCATGGTCTCAGGGGCAAAGATTAAACAAAGGTAAAACATCTTTCTTGTTTTTATAAATATTTCTGATCTTTTTTTTTTTCCAGATTCCTCATTCAGAGTTTTCTCAGGATGAAAAATATGTTTTCCCTCAGTCTCCTCTCTCATTTTCAAGCCTTCTAAGTAGGAAACTTAAATTACCACTTCTTAGCTCTCAAAATGATTAGTATTTCTGTGTCTTCATTTGGATTCTGCAGTGTCTATTGATTTCTGAGGGTTTCTGACATTAACCACCAGCTTTTTGTGGCCTGGACAAGGTCTAATCTTGCTTACAGTCCATTTATGACTCTAGTTATCCAGACAGTTACCAGATCTAAGGAGGCTGTCCATGGCTGGGATTTTTACCAGTATGTGAATAAGGTGGAGTTTGTCCTTTCTGTGCCTTTGACCCACATCTTTAATGATTGCAGGGAGAGCCAGTGTATGTTTCCCAAGAGCACCTGCTTTTCACCCCTCAGCTATGGGGTGACAATGACAGTGTCATGTGGTTCAGAGGTTACTTTCTAGAGAGTTTTTAGTTTATGTGAAACTACTCCTTGTTGTGCAGATTATTATTAACAATTATTTTCTCTTAGAACTCTTGTAAAATACAGTTTTTGAAGAAAAGCCTTCTTTACCTTTTGTTATATTGATTCTTAATTCAAGAAACTCTTTCAAGGTGAATTCTTTCAAGTGATTATTTGTAATGGGGTTTCTAACCAGATTGGGTTCTCATAATTTTAAGCACATAACAGACAATAGTCCACTGTTTTACATGTTCTTTTTTTTAACTTGAAAAATCTGTCATGATGTGTCCTGTGTTCAGGATGAAGCTGAATGCTGAAAGAAAAGTCAATGTTTTGCCCTAATAATTCTCTGCACTTGATTTCATTGCAATAATTAGACAATTGTGTAATTATAACAGCAGCCATCTAGCCTCTCAGCATTGTCAATATTAACATCCACTGCATATCTCTTCACCACTAAGCCTTCTCTCATGTCTACCTGTTGCAAAACATTGTGACTGCTCTTTGTCTGCTTTGCCCATTCTTTGTACAGATTGGGTGTATTTTTAGCTGTCTTTCAACAGATTTTACCCAAACACTTTATGAGTTCACTAACAAAAAGCTAGACTTCCTGACTGATGTAAGTTATGGATTTCTCTTTTTTTACCCAAATATAAATTGCTTACAAGTTCATAAGGTGAATTCTAACAGTGCTTGAAAGAGTTTGAATGTTTATTTCATCAAGAAAATGTAAATTCTAATAGTTTGTGCATGAATTGATTTTTCTACTGCTTTTTTGAGTTATAAGTAATGCATAGCAAACTACATCTATTAGAGCCCAGCTAACAGAGTTTTGCCATATGTATTCATCCAGGAAAATATATTTTCAATCAAGATAGTGAACATATCCATCACCCCCAAATGTTTTCCATGAACCCCTTTGCAAACCATCCTGCCATATCCTCCCCTTACCTTCACTCTCCTACCATGAACCTCATCAACCACTGATCTGCTTTCTGTTAGTAGAGATTAGTTTTCTTTTTGTAGAATTTTAAAAAGGAAACATATAGGGGGTAGTCTTTTTCCCTGGTTTAATCATTAGCAAAATTGTTATTTCATTTTACTGCACTGATAAAATTTGAAATTTTAACCACTTTTATGTGCATAATTCAGAGGCATAATTATATTTACAAGGTTGTGCCACCATCATCACCAACACCATCATTCATAACCAAAAATTTTCACCCAAAACAGAAACTCTATAACCTTGAAACAGTAGCTCCACATTCCCTCTCCCCTCAATATAGCCTCTGTCTTCTTCCAATCTCTGTGGCTTGGCTTGTTCTAGGTAATTTCATATGGTGGAATCACATACTTGTGCTTTTGTTTCTGGCATATTTCACTTAGCATAATGTTTTCATGGTACATCCATGTTGTACCATGTATCAGAGTGTCATTCCTTTGTATGACTGAATAACATTTCATTCCATGTATATACTACATTTTGTTTATTCATTCAGTGGATTTTAAAAGTCCATCAATGGACACCTAGTTTATTTCCACCTCTTGGTTATTAGGAATAATGCTGCTATAAACACTGGTGTACAAGTATCTGCTTTCATTGCTTTTGGGTATATAACTATGAGTGGAATTTATGGGTCATATGATAATTGTATGTTTAACATTTTGAGGAGCCATCAAACTGTTTTCCACAATGGCTGCACCATTTTTACATTCTTACCAGCAGCACACACAAGTTTCAGTTTTTCCACATCCTTGTCAGCATTTGACTTTTAATAATAGCCATCTTAGTGGGTATGCAATGACATCTTATTGTGGTTTTGATTTGCATTTTCATAATGGTCAATGACATTGAACATCTTTTCACATGCTTAATAACCATATGTTTGGAGTTGCCTACCCAGTCATCTTGTTCTCAAAATTCTTCATTATAAGAATTAATGAAATCAAGGTCAAATAAATGTAACTATGCAACCTTAAATGTCCTCCATGTTATCCAAAGCCACACTGGGACTTTTGATGCAAAGCTGAGGTGCTCTGGATCGCAAGTGGAGCAGCAGCAAGGATGGCAAGTGGCCTGTGTTTGACAAGAAAGATGAGGTTTATCCATGATTTTGTGTGAATTAAATGTTTGTTTCTTTTGTTTGCTGAGTAGTAGCCACTGCATGGGTATACCACACCTTATTTGTCCTTTACTCTGAACATGAGGTTGTTTTTCTCCCATATGGTCACAATCTTCTCACATAAACTTGAAAAGCAGCCCTTCTGTGGGGCTTACCTTCAGTTTGTACTTCCATGAAAAAAATGTTTTGAAATAAAAATGCAACTAGTATTATGCTTAAAATCATTCAGTCGTCTAACTCAATAATAGCAGTCATTTTTGGAACAACCACTCTTCTTTTTAAAAAACAAATGGTCATTTATGTTGTAGTTTGATTTTTCTTACCTCTCTATCAACATTTTCAAACTCAGTAAGGTTCAATATTTAACATTTTATATGCTTACTTAATCACAAATCTGTCTATCCATGTTTCCATCCATCCATGCCTCCATCTACCCATCCATCCATCCACCCACACACCCCACCCATCCATTGATCCATCTTTTCTCTGATGTATTTTCAAACAAAATTTCAAGCATAAGTATACTTTCCCCTAATACTATAGTAATCCTTAAGTAGAGTTCAATATCTGTTTACTGACTGCCTCTTGATGTACCATTTACAAAGAGTGAAATATATATATATGTAGTGTACATGTGCTAGTGTTTGATAAATGGATATGCCAGCATAATGCAAACACCTGTCAAGACATAGTATACTATCATTACTTGAGGAAGTGCCACTATGTGCCTTCCCGGGTAATTGCTGCCTTCACTGCAGATGAACCTTGTGAAATATAAAAGTTTAGAAGTTTCACATTTTTCTCCAGTCTCTCAAGGAATTTTACCAATACTTTATAATTAGAAGCCCATTATAGTCTTGGATGTATCCATGTATCACATTAAGCAATGCATAATTGTAAGTCCTATTCCTGTTCTGGGCTCCATGTGTTTGGGTTATTTACACGAGCTAACCAAGCAGGGTGATTTAGATTGTGTGTTACAGAAGACTTAGGTTCTAGACACAATAAACTCTCTGCCTTTAGTCTCATACAGTAGGTGAAGCTCTAGAATACATACACTATCATCCTTTTCCCTATGTTCTTATTTATCTTAATCCCAACCAACCAGCTTCATTTGTATCTCTAATTGAAGGGTGACCTCTTTTCCTGTAACTTCAACAGCTGCAGTATGGAACAATGCTGACTTTTAGAGCTGCAGCACTCCATTTCTGAGTCTTAGATGTCACAGAGATACCCAAAGTTCCAGGGAAATACAAGCTTATGCACATAAAGTATAGCATCTCAGTATATAGAAATACACTTATAATTTTGGACTAAGTTTGACTGCTATAAGAGCTTACAATCTAGGCTCCAATTTTCTTATAGATATTTTCTAAAAGAGACCATACAATATTTGTTCTTTTGTTTCTGGCTTATTTTGCACAACAATGCCCTCAAGGTTCACTCACTTTGTTGCATGCCTCACAATTTCATTCCTTCTTGTAGCTGTACAATATTCATGTGTATACATCACAGTTTGCCATTCAGCTTCCAAGTCATTGTAACATTTGGCCCCCTCCGTCTATTGTGCATCATGGATAATGTCCAAAATAATCCATTTCTTATAGTTTCTTCATTTGGCCCTACAATCATCAGCACTCTCCATTTTAGACAAGTTTCATTGGTCCAAAGAGACAAATAACCATTAAACACAGCCTCACCAAATGTCGAATCTAAAACTTCCCTTGTCACTTGTCCCTTTTCCCCAATTATTTACCCTAGAATTACTATGATATTGTTGATCTTTCATTGTTAACTATAGGCCATAGCATGCAATCTTAATTTTCCCTCATGCCCTTCTATTGTTGACTATCTGTACAAGATCAAACTTTTGAATTAGTTCATGCAAGAACTTATTTATAACTATAGAGTTAATTAGTGGGATACATGACTATATAACCCCATTCAATTCTATTCACCTTTAATACGGCAATGTTACTTATAACCCCACTAATGAACTATGTTTATGTCTATTCATTCCCTTAAATTTAAGTTCAACCTTATTGGGTAAGCTCTAGCTTCTGTCTACATCTAGGTCCCTTATATACTACATTTTAAGCCCCTGAGCTTATCTTTACCAAAATCATAAGAATGGAATCATACAGTATCTACTCCTTTGTGTCTGGCTTATTTCACTCAGCATTATGTCCTCAAGGTTCATCTATTTTGTCATATGCTTCAGGACTTCATTTCATCTTACTGCTGCGAAATACTCCATTGCATGTACATATCACATTTTAAATATCCACTCATCTGTTGATGGGCACTTGGATTGTTTCCATCTTTTGGCAATTGTAAATAGTGCTGTCATGAACATCAGTTTGCAAATGTCTGTTTGTGTGACTGCTTTCAGCTCTTCTAAGTATATACTCAGTATTGGTAATGCTGGGTCATAGTGTAACGATATTTATTTCCCTGGGAAACCGCCAAACTGTCTTCCACCATTGTACATTTCCACCATCAATGAATAAGTGTTCCAATTTCTCCACATCCTCTCCAACATTTGTAGTTTTCTCTTCGTTAATAGCAGCCTTTCCAATAGGTTTGCAGTGATATCTCATTGTAGTCTTGATTTGCCTTTCTCTTACAGATACTGAAAATGAGTATCTCTTCATGTGCTTTTTAGCCATTTGTGTTTGCTGTTTGAAAATATTTCTATTCATATCCTTTGCCCATTTTATAATTGGGTTGTTTTTTCTTTTGTTATTGAGTTTTATAATTTCTTTATGTACCAAGAATATCAAACCTTTGTGCAATATGTGGTTTACAATATTTCCTCCCATTGAGTAGGCTGCCTCTTCACCTTTTTTGACAAAGTCCTTTGAGGCACAAGACCTTTTGAATTTGAAGAGTTCAAATTAATTTATGTATTCTTTCACTGCTTGTGTTTTAGGTGTAAAGCTTAAGATGACACCTCCTGGTAATAAGTCTTGGAAATATTTTCTTGTACTTTCTTCTAAAGTTCTATGGTACTATCTGTTATTTTTTGGTCTTTGTTTCATTTTGAATTAATTTTTTGTATAGGGTATAAGATATGGGTCCCCTTTCATTCTTTTGCCATTGGTATCCAGTTCTCCCATGCCCATATTGAAAAAACTATTCAGTACAGGTTCTGTGGATTTGGGGCCCTTGTTAAAGGTCAATTGACCAGAGGTTTGGTGGTTTATCTTCACACACTTGAATCAATTCCATTGGTCAATATTTCTGTCTTTGTGCCAGTACCATGTTGTTTTGATCACTATGGCTTTATAATAACTTTAAAATCAAGAAGTGTTAATTCATCCAGTTTGCTATCCTTTTTTAAGGATATTTTAGCTGTTTGAAGTCTCTCTCCCTTCCCAATAAATTTGACAATTAGTTTTGCTAGTCATCAGTGTAGGTTGTTGGAATTTTGATTGCTATTACTTTGAATCTGTAGATCAATTTGGGTAGAATTAACATCATAACGACATTCAACTTTCCTATCTATGGGCATGTGTGCTGGTTTGAAAGGATGTATGAACCCTAGAAAAGCCATGTCTTAATCAAAATCCTATTTCATAAAGGCAGAATAATCTATATTCAATACTGTATGTTTGAATCTGTAATTAGATCATCTCCCTGGAGATGTAACCCAATCAAGAGTGGTTGTTAAACTGGATTAAAGGAGATGTGTCTCCACCCATGTGGGTGGGTCTTGATTGGTTTACTGGGGTCCTATAAAAGAGGAAACATTTTGGAGAATGAGAGACCTCTGAGAGAGCAAAAAATGACATAACCATGAGAAGCAGTGTCTACCAGCCAGAGAACTTTGGAGATGAAGAAGGAAAATGCCCCCTTGGGGGCTTCATGAAACAGGAAGCCAGGAGAGAAAGCTAGCAGTTGATGCTGTGTTTGCCATGTGCCCTTCCAGCCAAGAGAGAAGCCCTGATTATGTTCGCCATGTGCCTTCTCACTTGAGAGAGAAACTCTGAACATCATCGACCTTCTTGAACCAAGGTATCTTTCTCTGGATGCCTTTCATTGGACATTTCTATAGACTTGTTTTAATTGGGACATTTTCTCAACCTTAGAACTGTAAACTAGCAACTTATTAAATTCCTCTTTTAAAAAGCCATTCTGTTCCTGGTATATTGCATTCCAGGAGCTGGCAAACTAGAGCAACATGGAAGGTCTTTCCACCTATTTAGATATTCTTTGATTTCATTTATTAATATTTTGTAGTTTAATATATACATGTCCTTAATATCCCTAGTTAAGTTTAGTCCTAAGAGATACTTGATTCTTTTAGTTGCTATTTTGAATGGAATTTTTTCCTTCATTGTCCCTAAGTTAGGTCATTACTTATATATAGAAACATTACTGATTTCTGTACATCAATCTCATATCCCACTACATGCTGAAATTATTTATTAACTCAAGTTGCTTTGTCATAGATTTCTCAGGACTTTCCAACAATAATATCATGTCATCTACAAGTAATGAAAGTTTTGCTTCCTCCTTTCCTATTTGGATGACTTTTATTACTTTTTCCTGTCTGGCCACTCTAGCTCAAACTTCTAGTAAAATGTTGAATAATAGTGGTGGCAATAGGCATCTTTGTAACTTAATTTATGGGGAATGCTTTCATTCTCTCATCATTAAGTATGATGCTGGCTATGGGTTTTTCATATATGCCCTTTATGATATTAAGGAAGTTTCCCTCAATTCCCACTTTTTAAGTGTTTTTATCAGAAAAGGATAATGAAATTTATCTAATGCCTTCTAAGCATCAATCGATATGATCATGTAATTTCTCCCATATGATTTGTTAATGTGCTCTAATGCATTGAGTGATTTTCTTGTGTTGAACCACCCTTGCATTCCTGGTATAAACTCCACTTAATTGTGATGTATAATTATTTTAATGTGTCGTTGGATACAATTTGGTAGTATTTCATTGAGAATTTTTGCATCTATATCCATTAAGGAGATTGCCTATAGTTTTCCTTCCTTATAGCACCTTTGTCCAGTTTTAGTATGAGTGATGCTAACTTCATAAGATGAATTAGGTAGCATTTCCTTTTTCCTCAATTTTTTTGGAAGAAGCTTGAGCAGAATTGGTGTTTGTTCTCTTTGGAATATTTGGTAAAATTCCTGAGTTAGGTCATCTGGCCCTGGGTTTTTCATTGTAGGAAGTTTTGATGACCAATTGAATCTCTTTACTTGTGATTGATCTGTTGAGATCATCTATTTCTTCTTGAGTCAGCATAGGTTTTTCATGTGTTCCTAGGAATTTGTTCATTTCATCCAAGTTAGTTTATTGGCATGTAGTTGTTCATTGTATCTTCTATGATTTTTAAAATTTCTTCAGGTATCATGTTACTGACCCCGTATCATTTTTGGTTTGGTTTATTTGTGTCCACTCTCTCTTTTTCTTTGTCAGCCCATCAAGGGGTTCATTAATTTTATTGATTTTCTCAAAGAATCAACTTTTGGGCTCCCCAGATTAAAATTCTTCTTTCTCTAACTTCTCTTAAAAGTGTTACTAACCACAACAATGGCTGCAGTTTATTTAAGCATCATTCTCTCTATTGTTTTTGTTGTTCTTGTTCTTGATCTCCAATTCACTTATTTCTGCTTTGATCTTTGCTATTTCTCTTCTTCTATTTACTTTGGGGTTAGTTTGCTGTTTTTTGTCTAGTTCCTCTGGGTGAGCACTTAACTCCTTGATTTTTGTTCATTCTTCTTTTTAAAGATAAGCATTTAGGGCAATAAATTTAGGTCTCAGCACTGCCTTTGTTGCATCCCATAAGGTCTATGTTGTATTTTCATTTTTGTTCATCTCCAGGTATTTACCAGCTTCCCTAGCAATTTCTTCTTTGACCCACTGATTATTTAAGATTGCATTATTTAATCTCCATGTATTTGGAAAGTCCCATTGTATTCAGAGAAAGTACTTTATATAATTTTAATCTTATTAAATTTATTAAGCCTGTTTTGTGCCCAAGCATATGATTTGTCCTGGAGAACATTCCATGTGCACTACAGAAGAAATGTATATCCTGGTGTTTTGGGGTGTAATGATCTATATATGTTTATTAAGTTTAATTCATTTATTCCATCATTTACATTCTCTCTGTTCTTGTTGATCCTCTGGTTGTCCTATCTGTAGTGGAGAGTAGTGTGCTGATGTCTCCCACTGTTATTGCTGAAGTTCCCTTCAGTTTTTCTAATGTTTGTATCATGTACTTTGGAGCTCCATGCTTAGGAGCATACACATTTATGGTTGTCATATCTTCTTGGCGAATTGTTCCTTTTATTAATATGTATTGTCCTTCCTGGGCTCTTATGACATCTTTACATTTAAAGTCTATCTTATTTGATATTAGCATAGCTACTCCTTCTTTCTTTAGTTTACAGCTTGCACAGAAGGTTTTTCCCATCCTTTCACTTACAATCTATTGTGTCCCTAGGTCTAAGATAAGTCTCTTGTAAGCAGCTTATAGATGGATCATGTTTTTTTAATTCATTCTGCCAATCTGTATCTTTTAATTGGGGAGTTTAGTCCACTAACATTTAAAGTTATTTCTATAAGAGCAGTTTTTGAATCTACCAACTTATCTTTAGTTTTTATTTGGCAGATTTATGTGTTCTGTTCTCTCTCTCTTTTTATCCTTTGAGTTAAACTTGCTGATACTGTTCAATTTTATGCCTTCCTTCAGACCTCCCTCTCCTGGCTCTTTTTTTTCAGCTGAAATACCTCTAGAATTTCTTATGGGGCAGGTCTCTTGTTGACCAATTCTCTTAGCCTTTGTTTGTCTGAGAAAATTTTAATCTCTCCCTTAATTTTGAAGGACAGCCTGGTTGTATAAACAATTCTTGGCTGGAAGGCTTTCTTGTTCAGGATCTTAAATATATCATAGCACTTCCTTCTCACCTCCCTGGTGCCTGCTGTGTAGTCCATACTCAGACTTACATGGTTTCCCTTGGATGTAGCGAATTGTTTTTCTCTTGCAGCTTCCAGGACTTTCTGCTTCTCCTCAAAATTTGTCCTTCTGATTAGTATGTGTCTTAGAGTAGGCCTATTTTGATTTATTCTCTTTGGCCTATTTGAGGTTCATTGGGCTCATTTGATTTGTATATTTGTCTTTTATAGGAGTTGAAAAGTTCCCCCCCATTAGCTCTTCAACTAAACTTCCAAGGCCTTTACTCTTCTATTCTCCTTCTGGGCCACCAATGATTCTTATATTTATGTTCTTCATGTCATCAATCATTTCCCTGAAATCCTGTTCCATTTTTTCCATCTTTCTTGCTATTTGTTCTTTTGTGTGTTCGAGTTCAATTGCCCTGTCTTTTACCTCACTTATTCTTTCTTACGCCTCTTCAAATCTACTGTTGTGTGTCTCTAGTATATTTTTTATTTGACTACAGTATCTTTCATCTCTGTGAGATCTGCTGTTTTTTTCTATTTCTTCTTTCAAATTCTTTTTTATGCTCTTTCAGTGTCTTCTTGATATCCTTTTTGTCCTTATTTAATTGTTCCAAATTCCATGTCCCCTCCAGTGTTTTAATTCTGGTCTTTTGGTTGAGCCATATCTGCCTAAATCTTCACGTGACTTTCTGTTGCATTTGGGGAATTTGATTATCTCGATAAGATTTTTTTTGCAAGTTTGGTTTCCTTCATTCATCTAAGGCTTTTTATGTCTTAAATTTGCATTGAAGGTCCCCTTTTGCTTTTGGTTTGTGAGCAACTCTCCAACAATACCAAGGCCTAAATCACATGGAGGCTATGCAATTTTACTTAAAGCTTCCCAACAGATGGCACTCTTGAGCCAACTATACCTCTCAGCCCTGCCCCCTTTGACTGTGGCAGCTGACTGAACAAGATGGAGACCTGACATAATTTCAGCAAGGGCCACGATCTCAACGCATGCTGAGTCACCAGTCCAGAATGCCACAATCATTGGGAAGAAAGTATTGCCTTGCTGATGCCTTGATTTTGGACTTTTAGCCTCAAAACCATAGCCCATAAATTTCCATTGTTAAAGCCAATCCATTGTATATTTGTTTTAGGAGCTTGGAAATGAAATGAGAAATGCTCTATGCCTTCACTGTATCAATCTCAATATCCTGGTTTTTGTTTTGGGGGGTACCAAAGGAGAGACCACACAAGTAAAAGCAATTTGCAAGCCAATTAGGAGTCTTTATTAGCTGGCCTGCAACTGCCTCAGAAACTCAAGAAGGAAGATTCAGAGAGTAGCCCAGAGGTGTTCTCAAGGGGGGCTTATAAAGGTGAAAACCACAAGCATATCCACAGAAGCAGGAAAAAGGACATTATCTTTTAGAGCCACATCTTGGTTTGCAGCTGTAAGCAAGCAATCTTACCTACAGAAGCAGAGAAATGTCATTTGCTCTTGCACAATACATCCCATTCTTTTAGTTTCTTAACAATGATTATTGTTCAATGTTTAACTCTTGGGAACTTTCTGCCCTGGATCTTGTGACTTCAGATACTTTCTTCTTGCTAGGGCTTGATTTATTGCCTGATTTATTGCTCTGGACCCCCCACAATATCATTTAACTGTTAAAACTGTGTGCATTCTCAAAATATCAAGTAAAAAGTTATTATAAATATCAACTTTGCTATACTAGTGAGCTATGTTACTAAATATTTTGAAATTTTTGTTTTCAGTAATTTGTTTTATCTAATATTACTATAATTGCAAATAGTTTTTCTAAAACCATTTTTTGTTGTAAAATATAACACATATTTATATATGTGTGTGTTTATAAAGAAAAGAGGGGGAAAAAGCAATGATTTTCAAAGGACACTTCAACAAGAAGCTGTAGAACAGTTCCCACAGTTTGTCATGGGCTACCATGCCCTCATCTCAGATTTTTCCTTCTAGCTGTTCCAAAAGACTGGCAGCTTTATTAAAGTCATAATAACAGAACCATACAGCAACTGTCATTTTGTATCTGACTTATTTCACTTATCGTTATGTCCCCAAGGTTCATCCACATTGTCATATATTTCAGGACATTGTTTTGTCTAAATGCTGTGCAATATTCTATTATATATACATACCACATTTTGTTTGTCCATGCCTCTGTTGATGGGCACCTGGATTGTTTCCATCTCTCAGCAATTGTGAATAGTGCTGCTATGAGCATTGGTGTGCAAATGTCTGTTCATATCACTGCCCTCAACTCTTCTGGGTAGATTCCAAACATTGGTATTGCTTGGTCATAGGGCAATTCAGTATTTAGTTTTCTGAGGAATCACCAAACTGTCTTCCACAGCAGTGGAACCATTTTACATTCCCACCAACATTGAATAACATTTATAGTTTTCTGTTTGTTTAATAGCAGCCATTCTTAGAGGTATGAGGCGATATCTCCTTGTCATCTTAATTTGCATTTCCCTTATAACCAATGAAGATGAGCAGTCCTTCAGGTGCTTTTTAGCTATCTGTATTTGTTGTTTGGAAAAGTGCCTATTCATATCCTCTGCCCATTTTATAATTGGGTTGTTTGTTCTTTTATTGTTGAGCTGTATAATTTCTTTATGTATACAGGATACGAAGCCTTTATCCAATATGTGGTTTCTAAATATATTCTCCCATTGCATTGGCTGCCTTTTCACCTTTATAACAAAATCCTTTGATACACAAAGGCTCTTGATCTTAAAGATTCCCATTTGTCTATTTTTTTTCCTTTCACAGATTGTGCTTTAGGTGTAAAATTTAAGAAGCTACCTCCTACTATTAGATCTTGAAGATGTTTCTCTACATTTTCTTCCAGAAATTTTATGGTACTGGCTTTTAATTTAGGTCTTTGATCCACTTTGAATGAATTTTTGTATAGAATGTCATGTAGGGGTCCTCTTTCATTCTTTTGGCAATTGAAATCCAGTTCTCACATGTCCACTTACTGAAAAGGCTATTCTGTCACAATTCAGTGGATGTGGGGACCTTATCAAAGATCAAATGTCCATAAATTTGGTGCTCAATCTCTGCACTCACAATTCTATTCCTCTGGTCAATCCTTCTCTCTTTGTGCCAGTACCACACTGTTTTGACCACTGTGGCTTTACAGTAAGCTTTAAAGCCAGGAAGTGATAGACATCCCAGTTTGCTCTTCTTTATTAGGATATCTTTAGCTATTCAAGGTCTCTTTCCTTCCATATAAATTTGATAATCAGTTTTTCCCATTCTTCAAAGTGGGTTGTTGGGATTTTTATTGGTATTACTTTGAATCTGTAGTTTGTTTGGGTAGAATTGACATCTTAACAATATTCAACCCTCCTATTCATGAGCATGAAATATCTTTCCATCTATTTTAGGTCATTATTTATTTATTTTAGTAATTTTTTGTAATTTTTTGTGTATATGTCCTTGACATCCTTGATTAAGCTTATTCATAGATACCTAATTCTTCTGGTCACTATTATGAATGGAATTTTTTTCTTGGTTGTCACCTCAGATAGGTCATTGCTTGCCTATAGAAACATTAATGATTTTTGTACATTAATCTTGCATCTCCCACTTTGCTGAATTTGCTCAAGTAGTTTTGCTGTAGATTTCTCATGGTTTTCTAAGGATAGGATCATGTCATCTGCAAATAATGAAAGTTTTACTTCTTCTTTTCCTATTTGGATGCCTTTTATTTCTTTCTCTTGTCTAATTGCTCAAGTTAGTACTTTTAATACAATGTTGAATAATAGTGGCAATTATGGGCGACCTTATCTCAAGGAGAACGTTTTCAATTTCTCACTATTAAATATGATTCTGGCTATGGTTTTTCATATATGCCCTTATGATACTGAGAAAGTTCCTTCAGTACCAAAGTTTGGCAGTGTTTTTATCAGGAAATGACGCTGAATTCTGTCAATGGCTTTTTCAGCATCAACTGATATGATCATGTGATTTTTCCCTTTTGATTCATTAATGTGCTCTATTACATTGATTGATATTCTTATGTTGATTCACCCTTGCTAGCATTTTCTTAAGAATTTTTGCATCTATCTTCATTAGGGAGATTGGTCTGTAGTTTTCTTTTCTTGTATCATTTTTATCTGATTTTGATATTAGAGTGATGTTAGCTTCATAAAGTGAGATAGGTAGTGTTCTTATTCTTCAAGTTTTTGGAAGAGTTTGAGTAGGATACGTGTTAATTTTTTTTGAAATGTTTGATAAAATTCTCCTATGAAGCCATGTGGTCCTGGACATTTTTTTGTGGGAAAATTTTTGATGATGGATTGATCTCTTTACTTGCACTTGATTTGTTGTGATCTTCTATGTCTTCTCAAATAAGTATAGGTAATTTGTGTGTTTTGAGGATTTTCTCCATTTCATCCAAGTTGCCTAGTTTGTTGGCATATAGTTGCTCATAATATTCTCTAATGATTTTAAAAATTTCTTCATGATCTGTGGCAATAAACACCCTCTCATTTCTGATTTTGTTTATTTGTGTCTTCTTTCTTTTCCCCTTTGCTTGTCTATCTTGGGGATGAGCAACATTATTAATTTTCTCAAAGAAGCAACTTTTAGTTTTGTTGATTCTTTCTATTGTTTTATTGTTGTTCTGTTTGTTTATTTCTGCTTTAGTCTTTATTATTACTCTTTTATTTGCTTGTAGAAGCCAAGGGTTAAAACAAAACCTGCAGAATTTGTTGGGAACAGCTGGCTTCAGAGTGGCAGCAAGAAATTGAGGAGATTGTTATCTGCTTAATTGGAGGACAGTCTGAGAGGGAAAGAATGTTTGTTTCTTCTTTAATCCCAAGGTCTTGGTAGCTATCTTTTGTATGCAAGGAGTAACATACTGAAATGTAGGCACTCTGTTTTATCTTGAAATATGCACATGTTTTTAGTCATGTAAACCATGTAGTATATACATGGGAACTAGTTAAGAATAAAGTTGTCTTTTGTCTGTTATGGCTGAGCTTCAGACCCCCTGATCCCACCTTTCTTTCTTTCTTTCTTTCTTTCTTTCTTTCTTTCTTTCTTTCTTTCTTTCTTTCTTCCTTTCTTTCTTTCTTTCTCTCTTTCTCTCTTTCTTCTTTCCTTCCTTCCTTCCTTCCTTCCTTCCTTCCTTCCTTCCATCTTTCCTTCCTTCCTTCCTTCCCTTTCTTTCTTTCTTTTCTTTATCATTCCTTAATATCCTTTGAGTTCCATTTCATAGGGAGCAACATCTGGCACCCAACATGGGGCTTAAAAAAGAAAAAGAAGACTCCAAAACAATATTAAGGAACCAAGGAAAAGTCTCCATTAGAGGGACTTGTGTCCAGCTGGTAGAAGAGGACTGAAGTCATATTGGTGAAGTAAGCATTTTTCTTGGAGCATCAGGGTAATGGGTAACCACAATAAGTGGCTGGAGGTATATATATGTATGTATGTTTGTATGTTTGTGTGTTGAAAACATTGTTAGGGCGCCATTGCAAAAATAAGGCTTTGATAAAGTTTAAGAGTTATTTGTATTTTAAAGAAAAAGACTTTGTGGATAAAACAGAGAAGAGCCTAAATCAGACTCCCCATAGTGAGATGGGAGACATTGAGGAAAAAGGAGTGAAGAAAGTTCTGAGCTGAAAACATTTTTTCATAATGATACAGTGAGGCCACATGGGGCAATAACAGAAGTGAGTTTAGGAAAAATAAATAAACTAGGTTCTTGTTGTTAGGAAGAAAATAGTAAAGGGAAATAGTTAATAGCATAAGGATGACACAGCCAGTAAATATAGCCAGAGACAAAGTAACTCTAGTTGGGAAAAAGAGGTTAAAAAATTTCTTCAAAAAAGGAGCTATTTCTAAAAAAAAGACAATAGAAAAATTGAGAGAATATTTGGAGTAATTAAAGGAGAGAAAGGACAAGTAAAATGAGGATATGGAGACTATGTTAGAAGATCTGAAGAAATCTTCACAATAGAAATACAGAAGGGTGAACCTGAGGTAAGGGAAAAGGACAGTAAATAAATAACTTAAGATGAGATACATAATTATAAAAATTTCATATCAATATGAGCTGTCTTTGTATAAAAATTCATATACACCTGAGTCAGAAAATATTCAATAGGAACAATGCCATGCCGAACAAAAGTCAATGCTCAAATGGTTCCTATGGAATTGTAACAGATTGGTCCCCTAAAGGGTATACAATTCAGGATTGTAGTTCTGACTCAAAGTATTCTGTTAAGTTACCTTGTTATCTGCTTAACTGGAGGACAATTAATCTAAATAATTATTCTACTGAAATTTATACCAACACTACAAATAAAATCTTGTGACAAGGAATGGGAATGGTAGCCCCATCTCCTTTTGTAAACTTAGATCTTTGACAAACACCAATTTGGAAACTGGCCATGAGTTTAGTTCCTATTCATACTTGAAACAGAAATATATTTTAAGAACTTTAAAACTGAAAATTCTTGTTAAAAACTATATATTGATGTTTCAAATATGCATTAACTAAAGTATTTTAAGTATTTAACTGTATTCTAACAAATTTAATTTTGATGGTAATTATATATGGTAAAATATTTATTTAAAATAATGACTTAAATATGAAAAATATAAAAGATGCATTTTTATTAATAGGAAAAAAGAGGATAGTTTTACCCTAAGATAAAATGAATAACTATTACAAAATGAGAAAAATGTAGGACAAAGCCTAAAGTAATATAATAATTGCAAAGAGTTTGTAAAAATGGAAATTATGGTCAAAATCAAGAAAGATTTAATAAGCCTAAAATGACAATGTTTTCTTGGACTCTTAGCTTGTTCTAATAAAAAGAAATAAAATTTTTTTTCTAGATAATCAGTGTAAAAAGCAAAGAGTTTGTGTTTTATCAAAATAATTTATGTTAACTTTTATCATACCATTATCTGTATAAAAAATACTGACTTTCTCCTGGGTATCATTATAATGGCAAAAAAACTTTTTTTCCTTGGCCTAAACCAGGTAGCTTAATCTATTAATCTAAGTAATATTGCTGTAAATGAATCTATTACTCACTAAATAATATTCAAATCATATAAATACCTAAATTCCTTTAAGCCAAAATATCTTAATGCTTTGTCCAGTGTTTATATAAACTACATATGTATAAACTAAATTTATCCCAAAATAACCATGGCTTATGTTGGGAGCAGATCAGATTTGAGGGCTGTATGCAAGGAAAAAATATACCTGTGGAGTCTCTTTTGTTCACCTGATGTTGCCATTACATGCAACTGATGCTGCTATTGCATGACCTTGGTAAAAAACAATTAAAATGTACACTGTAGCTGGGAGGACTGACTATCCTCCCAGAAGGAGGTGTCCTTCTTTAATAAAGATATCTAGGTCCCAGGAGGCTCATTTTGATCCCTAGCCAGTTCCCAGAGGACCCAACTGGGCCTGGTCATGTAAGCAAATTGAATTTGGCCACCATTTTAGGAAAACATCATAAAAACTGCATGCAATAAATTTAAAATCACCAAAAATGCACAGCTAATTATAAAGAATCCACATTCCTGCATTCCTTTTCAATCAATCCAATGAATCCATTTTTAAAAATCTGTTCATTTACTATGGGTACCCATCACTGTTGACACTCTGCTTTCATTTTGCAACTTGTTACTTTAGGGAGTCCTAATTATATTTTACAGAACTTTGATATTTTACAAGGAGATTCTGATTTATTAAGCAAAAGGCAGTTAGCTGCTACTGAACAAGAGTTACAATTAATTGAACATCACATTCAAGAAAGACAGCTTGTTCAAATAGATCTAAAAGCACCTGTTGATTTTATTTTCTTTACCTTGCAATCTCCTACAGGCCTATTTTGGCAAGATGGTGTTTTAGAATGGATTTTTTTTTTACCAAACAATAGACAAAAATGCTTAAATACATATCTGCAAAAAATCATTTCTTTGATAGCCAAAGATCACCAAAGATATTATCAATTAAGAGGTCACGATCCTAATCACATAGTGTGTGATCTCACAAAGGAAGAAGTTCAAAGTCTATATATTTTCAATACCTCTTGGCAAATAGCATTAAATAACTTTAAAGGAAAAATTGATAATCATTTGCCTATGTCAAAGCTTTTACAATTTCTAAAAAGAACACAATGGATCTTGCCTAAAATAGTTTGGGCTTTCCCACTAGAGGGAGCCATTACCATCTTTACTGATGGTAGTAGTAATAGGCTGCATATGTCACCCCAGGGGAAAACTAAAGTTGGAAAATGCCTTATACCTCAGCCCAGTGTACTGAATTAGCAGCTGTAATTCAAGTATTGCAAAATTTTCCACAATCTCTCAATATTGTTTCTGATTCTGAATATGTTTGCCAAATAGTTACTCACATTGAAACAGCTTCTTTGTTTGAAAGAGATGAATTGTCCTGAATGTTTTTATATTTACAAACATTAGTCAGAAGCCTAATTAATCCTCTTTTTATCATGCATATAATAGCTCATACTAGTCTTCCTGGTCCTTTGTCATTACAAAATCAGCAGGCAGATACTCTTGTGGGGTAATTCAGGATCCCACAACATTTCACAAATTTACTCTTATCAATAGCAAAGGGCCACAAAAGAAATGTCCATCTTTATCTAAACAGCAAGCTCAGGACATTGGTAGGACTTGTCCAACCTGTGGACCTTTAAATGCACTCCCACTCGCATCAGGGGTTAATCCTCAAGGTCAAAAAGCAAATGAGGGCCATCGTGGCTCAGCAGGCAGGACTCTCACCTGCCATGCTGGAGACCCGGTTTCACTTCCTGGTTTGCCTGCCCATGTAAAACAAATAAAATAAGACAACAACAACAACAACAACAAAAAAAAAAGTAAATGAATTATGGCAAATGGATGTTACTCCTATTTCACATTTTGGTAAAATGCAGTATATATATATATTATCAAAGACACTTGTTCTCATTTCATCTGGGCTACCGCACAATCTGGAAATCGTTTTTGCCATGTTCGATCATATTTACTTAATACTTTTGCTGTTATGGGATATCCTCAATCTATTAAAATGGACAATGGTCCTGCTTATACAGAAAAGCAACTTCATAAATTCTGTACTACTTTTCATATTACTCATATCACAGGAATTCCACATAATCCCTCTTGAGCAAACCAGACACTAAAGTCTATGCTAATAAAACAGAAAGGGGGAGATGATGATCAGGAGGATGAGGCTATGAAAATAAGTACACCTAAACATCAATTCACAAAAGCACTGTTCACTTTAAATTTTTTAAACATTTATGGTAATTCATCAAAAGACTCCTGCATAACAACATTTTAGTAATTTGGAAAAGAAAAATGGTACAACCCAAGCAGAACTGCAGTTGCAGCTGATCTATTGGAAAGATGTTAAAGATGAGTTATGGAAACCAGGCATGATAAAGGTGTGGGGTAGGGGATTTGCTCTTATCATTGCAGATGATGGAACCTCAGTTTGGATTCCCTCAAAGAGAATAAAACCCAGACATGTCGACCTGAACAAGAATAATAACTAAATGGGTAATGTATATTATAGGACATATAACTTTAATTGCTGAAGGGCAGGGACATAATTATACTTATTGGGCTTATACTCCTAACCCACTTTTGCTGCTAGTCCTAACATGGGCAGATCCACCTTTACCAAAATATCTGAATACAAGTTTAGGATTCCCAGGTCCAATAGATTTAAGACTTTCAAAACTACTTAAAGAAGAAGAAATATGTTATCAAATTTAACTCTTCCATTTTTAGAAAGACCCATATGCATAACTCTATGGACTCAAATGATACTTGCCTGTTAGATGGGAAAGAAAGTTGAAATGGATGACAATTGTGTCATATGGACTGAACAGTTATCATAATTAATGATTCCTATGGAATTGTAAGAGATGTGGCCCCTGTGGGGTCTCCCATCTCTAACTCGAAGATAACTGAGACTATATGGACAGGAAAGCTAAATCAGAGTTTAATAC
The DNA here is from genome assembly GCF_023851605.1 of Tamandua tetradactyla. Classification (NCBI taxonomy): domain Eukaryota; kingdom Metazoa; phylum Chordata; class Mammalia; order Pilosa; family Myrmecophagidae; genus Tamandua; species Tamandua tetradactyla. The sequence goes on from NC_135349.1 coordinate 19,580,953, forward strand.
ATAGAGAATGATTTGTGCCAAATCCATTGGATGATAAATATAGCACTAGACAAAGAAATTGATAGAAAATTTTCCTTGGACTGAGACCAATTTTTATAGCAAATTCTAGTAACTATAACTTCTCTTTAAATAGCAACCATAAACACTATATGCATATAAGAAATCAAACTTTTAATTATGAGAATTATTTTCTATTGACTTGTCTCCAAGTGTTTATGTTGCAGGAAAATGAGACAATTGTAGCACCAAGGAGAAGAAGAGGTATTTGATTGCTGGTGTAGATGTCAAGATCTTTGCAATCTTCTCCCAAAACACAAATCCTGATCCACTTGGCAAAAGAATATCTGAAAAGGGCTAAGAGACTAATTGGAATAATTATTGCAGCTGTCATTGGAATCATTGGAATTATCACAGTGACTGTGGTCACTGGAACTGCACTGTATCAAACTATACAGATACAGCATTATGTTAGAGAATGGCATAAAAATGCCAGTGAACTGTGGCATAGTCTATCTCATATTGATGAGTAAATTAATAATAGAATAAATGATATAGAGATGGCATTGGTTCATATTGGAGATCAAATGTATAGTTTAATTTTTTTAATGAAATTTAAAATGTGACTGGAATGAGAACAATTTTTGTATTACCCTCTTTAAGATATAATCTGTATTAGAATTATCTCAGAACAATTTACATATAGCTTAAGGAGATGATGTTATACAATCTCTTACCCAAGAGCTAAAAAATCTTAATCCTATTTACTGGTGGAAATCACATCATTTGTTGACTACTTTAGGTCTAGGTTTGGTGCTGTTTATACTCTTTCTTTTCCTCCTCAGCTATGTCAAACAACAAATGTTCAAAGTAGCAAGCCATGCCACTAAGCAGAGCCATGCTAACACTGTGATTCTGGTGAAAGCCCTTGACTCCCTTCCAAATTGAAGTCAGAGAGCTTGACTTGTAGCCAATGATGGGTAAGACCCTTCCTTCAGAGCTTAAGGGCAACCTAAACCAGGCACAGTCACTAAGCAAAGCCACACTAACAGTGTGATTCTTGCAAAAACTCTTGGCTCCCTCCCAAATCAAAGTCAAAGAGCTTGACTAGTGGCCAATGATGGGTAAGATCCTTCCTTCAAAGCTTAAGGGCAACCTAAGACAGGCACAGTCACCTCAGCTAACAAAATAAAAAGGGGGAAATGTAGAAGCCAAGGGTTAAAACAAGACCTGCAGAATTTGTTGGGAGCAGCTGGCGTCAGTGTAGTGGCAAGAAATTGAGGACATTGTTATCTGCTTAATTGGAGGACAGTCTGAGAGGAAGAGAATGTTTGTTTCTTCTTTAACCCCAAGGTCTTGTTAGCTATCTCTTGTATGCAAGGAATAACATACTAAAACGTAGGCACTCTGTTTTATCTCGAAATGTGTGCATGCTTTTAGTCATATAAACCCTGCAGTATATAAGTGGGAACTAGTTAAGAATAAAGTTGTCTATTGTCTGTTATGGCTGAGATTCAGACCCCCTGACCCCATCTTTCTTTCTTTTCTTTCTTCCTTCCTTCCTTCCTTTCTTTCTTTCTTCCTTCCTTCCTTCCTTCCTTCCTTTCTCTCTTTCTCTCTTTCTTTCTTTCTTTCACCATTCCTTAATATCCTTTGAGTTCCATTTCATAGGAAGCAACATTTGCCTTGGGTTTATTTTGCTGTTCTTTCTCTAAATTCTCCAAATGGGCATTTAAATCCTCATATTTTGCTCATTCTTGTTTTCTTAATATAGGCATTTAAGGCAATAACTTTCCCTCTCAGTGCTGCCTTTGCAGCATCCTTTAAGTTATGATATGTTGTATACTCATTATCATTCATCTCCAGACATTTGCTGATTTCTCTAGCACTTTCTTCCTTGACTTACTGATTATTTAAGAGTGTGTTGTTTAATCTGCATATATCTGATTCTTTGGTGATTGTTAATTTCCAACTTCATTCCATTATGATTAGAGAAAGTACTTCATATAATTTCAATGTTATTAAATTTGTGGAGACTCAGTTTGTGTCCCAGTATATGATCTATCCTGGAGGACATTCCATATGTGCTACAGAAGAATGTGCATCTTGGTGTTTTGGAATATAATGATCTAGATATGTCTATTAGATCTAATTCATTTATCTTGCTGTTTAGGTTCTCTATTTCCATGTTGTTTCTCTGTGTGGTTGTTCTATCTATAGTGGAGAGTGGTGCATTGAAGTCTCCCACTATTATGCTGATATGTCTATAGTTCCCTTTAGTTTTTCCAATATGTGCTTCATGTACTTTGGGGCTCCTTGATTGGGAGTATACACATTTATGATTGTTATTTCTACCTGATGAATGTCCTTTTTATTAATATGTAGTGTTCTTCTCTGTCTCTTATGCTGTCTTTACATTTAAAGTCTAATATGTCTGCTATTAGGATAGGTACTCTTGCTTACTTTGAGTTATAGCTTGCATAGATGATCTTTTTCTGTCCTTTCACTTTCAATTTAACTGTATCCTTGAATCTCAGATACATTTCTTGTAAACAACATATAGATGGTTTATGTTTTTTAATCCATTCTGTCATTCTGTATCTTTTTTAACTTTTTATTAATTAAAAAAATTACAAGAAAGAAACACAAACATACCCAACACATACACTCAGCAATTTACAATATCATCACATAGTTGCATATTCATCATCATGATCATTTCCCAGGACATTTGCATCAATTCACAAAAAGAAATAAAAAGACAACAGAAAAATAAAACAAAAACAGAAAAAAAAATTTTACATATCATACCCCTTACCCCTCCCTTTCATTGATCACTAGCATTTCAAACTAAATTTATTTTAACATTTGTTTCCCCTATTATTTATTTTTATTCCATATGTTCTACTCATCTGTTGACAAGGTAGATAAAAGGAGCATCAGACACAAGGTTTTCACAATCACACAGTCACATTGTGAAAGGTATGTCATTATACAATCATCATCAAGAAACATGGCTATTAGAACACAGCTTTAATTTTCAGGCAGTTCCCTCCAGCCTCTCCATTACATATTGGTTAACAGGGTGATATCTACTTAATGCATAAGAATAACATCCAGGAAAAACTCTCAACTCTGTTTGGAATCTCTCAGCCATTGACACTTTGTCTCACTTCAGTCTTCCCCCTTTTGGTCGAGAAGGTTTTCTCAATCCCTTGATGCTGGGTCTCAATTCATTCTAGAGTTTTTCTCAATCCCTTGATACTGAATCTCAGCTCATTCTGGGATTTCTGTCCCATGTTGCCAGGAAGTTCCACACCCCTGGGAGTCATGTCCCACATAGAGAGGGGGAGGGTGGTGAGTTTGCTTGCTCTGTTGGCTGGAGAGAAAGGGCACATCTGAGCAACAAAAGAGGTTCTCTTGGGGGTGACTCTTAGGCCTAATTTTAAGTAGGCTTGACTTATCCCCTGTGGGGTTAAGTTTCATATGAACAAACCCCAAGACTGGGGGCTCAGCCTATAGCTCTGGTTGCCCACACTGCTTGTGAGAATATCAAGAATTCAACTTGGGGAAGTTGAGTTTTCCCCAGTTCTCACCATTCCCCAAAGGGGACTTTGCAGATACTTATCCACTCACTGATCAAATCACTCTGGGATTCATCAGGGCATCACCTGGACAAACCAACAAAATCTCATGTGCTTCACAATGTTCCATGTACTTAAGGTGTTCAACCAACTCTCTACATAAGTTATATTAGGAGATGCACTAGTCAAAGTATAAATTTGTACCAAATAAACATTTTTTGCTTTAGTCTCACACATAAGTTGAAATTTTAAAATAGTAATTACCATCTATTTTCAGCATACTGCAGTAATGACATTCTTTTGTTCTTCCTCATGCAAAAACATTTTATAAATTTGTACATTTAGTCACTATCATTATACACTCTAGGCATTCCTAGATTATACCATCTCAATTTTTATCCTCTATCTTTCTTTGTGATTTCATTTATGCCCCAGCCCTCCTCCCTCTATCATTCTCATATGCAGTTTCATTCAGTGTTTTAACATAATTGTATTACAATTAGGTAATATTGTGATGTCCATTTTTGAGTTTTTATATTCAGTCCTGTTGCACAGTCTGTATCCCTTCAGCTCCAATTACCCAATATCTTACCCTATTGAGTCTGTATCTCTTAATGGGTGAGTTTAGTCCATTAACATTCAGAGGAACTACTGTGAAAACAGTTCTTGATTCTACCATCTTGTCCTTTAGTTTTAATTTGTCAGATCTGTATATTTTCCTTCTCTTTTTCTTTTCCTTTAAATTACCTCCACTCCTATTTTTCTATTCTATGACCTTTTCCAACCTCCTTCTCCTGTCTTTTATTTATTTTTTTATCAGCTGACAAGGCTCCCTTTAGTATTTCTTGTATAGTTAGTCTCTTGTTGACTACTTCTCTCAATCTTTCTTTGTCTTTGAAGATTTGAATCTCTCCCTCAATTTTGAAGGATAATGTTGCAGGATAAAGAATTGTTTGTTGAAAAACTTTCTCATTCAGGATCTTAAAAATATCATACCACTGCTTTCTTGCTTTCATGGTGCCTGTTGAGTAGTCTGAAGGTATTCTTATGTGTTTTCCCTTATATGTAGTAGATTTTTTTCTCATGCTGTTTTCAGGTCTTTCTTTTCCTCCTCAACACCTGACAGTCTGATTAGTATGTGTCTTAGAGTGGGCCAGTTCAGATTTATATTTAGACTTCACTGGGCTTCTTTGATTTCCATATTTGTGTCTTTTATAAGGGTTAGGAATTTTTCTCCAATTATATCTTTAGCTAATTTTCCCAATACTTTACACTTCTCTTCTCTATCTGGAATACCAATAATTCTTATATTTGTGGACTTCTTGTTGGCCATCATTACAGTAAAATCCACTTGTATGTTTTCCACCTTTCTGGCCATCTGTTCTTTGTGTTTTCTATTTCTATTGTTCTATCTTCTAGGTCACTTATTCTTCCTCCTGCTTCTTTGAGTTTGCTATCGTGTGTCTCCACTCTATTTTTTTATATGGTGTACTGTATCTTTCACTTTTGTGACATCTGCTATTTTTCTATTTACTCTCTCATATTCTTCTTTATACTCTTCTAGTGTCTTCCTGATATCCTTTATTTCTTTATATTTAACCTTGAGTAGTTGTTTCATATCCTGTGTCCCCCCTGGAATTTTGATTTGAAAAGTTGACTGGGCCATTTCTGCTTGGATCCTTGAGTGATCTGTGATTTTTTGTTGTTTTGGAGGTATTTGATTTTCTTGATATTGTTATTTTGCAAGTCAGTTTTCTTCACTCTTCAAAAGTTTTGTATTCAGCTTTTGCTGAATATTTCTTTCTGCACATTGTTGTCAGTTATTCTCCACCAAGTCAAGATCTGGATTTCAGGTAGGGGATACAATAATACTTAAGGGTCTATTAGAAGCTAGGCTGAAGTCACATGGGTACTCCAGGATCAGAATGGTTGCCCACAACATAGGAGACCCAGGCTTGACTCCTAGGCTATGCACATTAAAAAAAATGAGAAAAGAAAGACTGATGAAATAATATAGTAAAAATTTGAAACAGAAAAGCAAGAACCACAGCAAAATATACCTCAATGTTAGTAGGTACCAGAATCAAAAAGAGATAACCCAGGATATACTGGGAGTGAAGTCAAGTTGGTGACACCAGAGGGAGAGAAAATTTAAGAGAAAAATAATAATAGTAATAATAAAAATAAATGAAATGTAATACTAAAAATAATATGTGAAGTAAAAAATAGGAAATTTTGGAATAAAAATTTCATTCAAAGAATGAAAATATAATGATATAAAATATACATATAAAAATTTAAAAATAATGGAAAGGACCATAATCATTACTAATAAAAATGTATAGGATGAATACATTTTAAAAGGGGGAAATAAAAAAAAGAATATTAAGAAGCAAAAAATAAAATAAATAGGCAAATATGGAGTTATCTTGCCTGCACAAACTCTTTCTACTTAGCATATGGCGACCATAACCCTCCTCCTACCTCAAACTATACCCTCAATCTGATGCAGCTGTCATGCACTTACCATATTTGGCCAACAGATGGCATGCTTGAATCTCCTGCCCCTCAGCCCTGCCCCTCCTGGCCAGAGCTACTGGAGATCGGTAGCACATTGGACTTTAGAAAAATTAAGGACTTTTATGCCTCAGAGGACACTATAACAAAATTTAAAAGACAACCCATGAATTGGGAGAAAATAATCACAGGTCATATGTCCAACAAGAGAGTAATAAAGAATATATAAAGAATTTCAACAACTCAATAACAAGACGAAAAACCTCCCAAATGGACAAGTGGCTTGACTAGACCTTTCTCCAAAGAAGATGGTCAAGTGGCCCTTAAGCATGAAAAGAGGTTCAACATTTTTAACCTTTAGGAAAATGCAAATCAAAGCCAAAATAAGATACCACTGCACACCCACTGAGATGGCTGTTCCCATAAACAGAAAATAACAAGTGTTGATGAGCATGTGGTAAAGTTGGAACTCTCACACATTCCTCATAGAACTGTAAAATAATGTAGTCTATGTGGAAAGCAGTTAAGCAGTTCCTGAAACCTTAAATATGGAATTATTATGAGATCCAGCATTTCCACTCTTATGTATATTCCAGAAGACTGGAAAACAGGGAATCAAACAAATACTTGTATACCAATGCTCATAGCAGAATTATACACAATTGCCAAAAGGTATCCATCAGTAAATGAATAGTTAGAGAAAATGTGGTATATGCATACAATAGAATATTATTCATCCAAAAAAATGAAGTTCATGTTCAAATGAACATGAACCTTGAAAACATATGCTAAGTGACTCTAACCAAACACAAAAGGACAAATACTGTTTGAGGATTTATCAAGAATATGCAAATTCATAGGGAGAAAGAGTTGAAGAGAGTTTACCAGGGAATGCAGAAAGAAGATTGGAGGGTTATTGTTTAATGAGTATAGAGTTTTTGTTTGGGATGTTAAAAAATTCTGGAAATAGTGATTGGTGGACAACATTATGAATGTACTTAATGTCACTGAATTGAACCCTGAAAAAATAGATACATGGATGGGAGATGGGGCAATAAAGTGGCATAGAGAAGTATGGGAATTGGTTCATTCCATAGGGTAGCTAATTAATAGCCAGGAACAATTTGGAAGAACTATTGTGGGACTTCATGACCAGACACACATCGCACACCAGTCTGGAATGGGTGGAAGGGCCAATATCACAGCACAGAACTGAAAGTAAATTTTTCAAGGATGTGGAGGCTGCTGACGCTTCCCCTACTGGCATGACTGGCTGTCTTGGAGTCCCTCCCCAGAGGTAATCAGAAGTCATCTCTACTAAGAGCAAGGGAAGGAGAAATCAACCAAGTAACAACAGTGGATTTGATTCACAAATTCAGATCTGCTTGTACCTCTGAGCACAGATAAACATACAACTCAAGAAAGAAATGCAGAAGTTTCTCCCCAGCAAGGAGATGAGGCTAATGAAAAACCAGTGGCTTTTGAAGTTGGCTGAGTTCAGAATAGAGGAAAAGGGCTGAGAGCCAAGGAAAAGGCCACATAGAATTAGATCCCAATTCTGGCACCAAGCCAGAATGCCCTAAAACACATGAGGCACTAAAAACAATTAAGGGAAAAGGAGACACTTCTACAATAATATTTGGAGACTTCAATACACCACTCTCCTCAATGGATTGAACATCTAGACAGATGACCAATAATGAAACTGAGTTCTTGAAGAAAAAATTTATAATTTTCACCAACCAATGAAGATATTTAATGTGGATATCTGAGAATTTTAAACTCTTAGCTGTATTAATAAGTGGTGAATGCTTATTCTTACCTAATGAGGGGAGTACTGCAGGTATTTCTGACCTCATTTCTTTCTTCACTTACTCTGCCTTCTTTATGATGTTTTATAGAATAGATGGAATGCATTTTGTCTTAAGATGGCATCACCTTGAAACTATACTTAAAAAGATTTATTTTGCTATTTTCAAACTGACAAAATAATTTGAAGCCAGAGCACTTATTTCTATATTGGAAAAATGGTTTTGAAAAAACAATGACATAAATATTTGATCTAATTTTTTTATATTAAGCCAAAGATTCTACCATCTAAATATGAGTTCAAAGGATTCTGGCTAAAATCATACAAAAACATGAGTTTAAATGGAAAATATTATTAAAGGTTTTATTTTTAATGAGATATGAAACTGCAATCCTTTGTTTTATTAAAGTTAAGTTTTTAAAAGTTGTGTTTATATGTAATCCTAGTATTAGACTAGGATCAGAGTTTTAATAAATCGCAGCTAAATATTTTTGCAGTTCTTTCTATAATGAAATAGAATGGAAAAATATGGAGGTGAAATGTATATTTTAAAAAGTCGACTGATATGATTTTTTTACTCCTTCAGTAGAAATTCAAGCACAGCTACAATTCCTTTCATTTTTTCCCCCTGGGAATTAAGTATTTAGTATTTCAAAGGCCTACAGAGTTGGTGACTTCATTATTTTTTCTTTCAAAGGTACAGTATTTATAGGGTTAAAATATTAGATTTAGAGTAACAACAGTTTCAATCACATTCTTCATAAATGGTGTATTTGATGTATTTATCTTAACTAGATATTGCAAAAAATTCTAATAAGTCATGAAAATCAGTTTGCCACATGGAACTTTTAAAGCAGTGATACCTCCTCAGACTAGAAACATTCAAAAAGTACAAGTCTTCTTCTCTCACCATTGTCCATTAACCCCATTCCCAACATCTCGTAAGAACCTCCTACCATCGTGCACTATTAAACTGCTACTTTTAGTTTTTTTTTTTCTGAAAACTATTCTTACACAATGTCTTCACTTACACTGTTTGTTTCTTCTAGGTGGAATGTTCCCTGTCTCTGGGTACCAAAAGACTAAATATCCTCCAAGGATAAAATGAAAATAATTTTTTAAAAATATAGAAGTAATATACAATTACTATAACATTAAAACAATAGAAAATATTTGGGGTAAAATTGATAAACACCCTTCTCCCTTCTAATCCTTAATCTGACTACTCTCAAGATAAATGCTGCTGCCATCCCAAATATATACCATTCTTGGTATACTCAATTCATCATAATATTCTCCTTGTGTCTGGATTTGCATAGCAATATTTGTGTTTATAATTTTGCTATCCTTATAATGTCCTTTAGGTTCAAGGGCTACTTTTTTTTTTTTTTTACCATTTTTTGGTGTATTCATGAAATACCAAATAGTTTGAATTTAAAACAATAGATTTTCAATAAATATTTACTGGGTAAGTTAGTGAATTCTTAAATAAGTTCATTTTAATAATTAAGGTATTATTATCTACATGAAAAATGAATCACTCCCAAGAAAATGTATTAACTCACCATCACATCTTGGAAAAGGATAGTTCCAATTTCTGTTGCTCCATGCTGACAAGTAAGGACTGGATGGCCTATTAATATGTACCCAGGATAACACTCAAAAGATATTGATTGCCCCACACTATAGTCTGAGTTGATCATATACCGATTTTGAAATGGAGGAGAATCTGGGCAGTTCTGTAATTCATAAGCTGAAACAAATAGAGAAATAAAATCAAACTTATATATAAGGAATTAAATTAGTTTAGAATTTAGAGTAGGGATATGATTACTAACAACTTTTTAAGATTAACTTTTCAAAAGATAATGTTTTTAAAATGTCTCTTCCAAGTTGCCAGTTACCATCCTAAAAAAAAAATTATTATTTTTAGTAGCAGGATTATAACAACACACATTTATGAATACTTACTCTGTCCTTTAGAAGCAATATAGCACTTACCAAGGAATTTCATAATGTTTAACTTAGAAAGAAAGTATAGGACATGAACTTAATTTAATTAAAAAAGTAATATGTCTGATAATAAAAAGCATTTATAAATAAATGCCTGGTGAACATAGCCCTAACAATTTCTTTTTAGTTTAAAAGTGAAAAACACTACCATTCTAAATTAAGTGCTTCTGACTAGGAAATACATAGTTGCTTTGTTTTCAACTTAACTGCTTGATACAAATATAATATGGAAGTTTATTCTGTTTTCTTTATTTCTTTTTTTTTTTTTTTACATGGGCAGGCACCAGGAATCGAACCCAGGTCCTTTGGCATGGCAGGCAAGTATTCTTGCCTGCTGAGCCACGGTGGCCTTCCCTGTTTCCTTTATTTCTTGAAGAAAAAAACTATAGAATCACTAAGCTAGTGATTCCTATCAGGACAATATTTTTATAGTATATAGTTGTTATTGTGCTTTATCATTAAGTCCTTTGTGTGCTCTAGAATAAAGTCTAGGTAGGATGATAGCTAATAAATGTTATTCACAGTCTTTGTGCTGCAAAAATTTACCCATAAATTAGTAACAGTTAGCTAATCCACAAGTTAGGTGCAATTTCCTGCTTGGTATCATGTTTCAACTAATTTAGAAACCCTGCAGACAATTTTCTCTTATATACTTTTGTGGAGAGTGAATGAATAATTTAAAGCCCACTATATCATCTTTTAATCCTTAGAGTATATTGTTATACATAAAGGTGACTGAGAATTCACTTCTAATACAATAATAAAGCCACACGGTGCAATAGCAATTCAGGAGGAAACTGTGCTCAGCGTCTCCCTCTCATGTATTTCTGAAAACCGATCAATAGCTCTTTGCCCTGGGCAACACATAATAAGTTTTAAAAGAACAAAAGGTTATCCATTACTCTTCTCGCAATCAACTCGATATACAGCAATAATATAAAGAATACAGGTGACTACTAGAGAGTCCTTTCATGTGCAGAATAAAGTAAAAAGGATTTAATTTCATATTTAAATTGTTTAGCCAGGTGATCAACATTGGTGAATGTGTAGCTTTGAGATTTTAAAATAAAGGCTGAAATACTTTATGTTCTCTGATTTCTGCCAGGCATTTTCCAGGTTTGGGTCTTAATATTTCTGTATGAATTACCTGGAATAAAAAGGGGTGGGAAAGGATAAGGATATTGCAAAAGGAATAAAATAGCTGAATATGCAAAACTGATGGACACATGAAAATGTATAAGCTAGAGGAATATTAGGTAGTTCTTCAAGATTGAAATACAGAGTATATGATTTGGAAACACACAGAGGTTAGGTTTCCTTTTGCCCAGAAGAGTAATTCGTCTGTATATCATACTAAAGGGACTGGATTTTTACCATAAAACTAATGAGGGGAACACAACGAAAGATATCAATAGGCTACTATAAGGAGATTTGAATTCTGAATGATCAATGCAGTTACTGTTTGGACTTTCAGTTTGTCTTTATTAACATTTTTCAAAAGTGAGTATTTAACATCCTATGGAATTATGAGGTTTTTTTATTAATAGGTTTTTCTTAATGAACTTGTGAAACTGCATTTTTCTCTTTAAATATTAATATACAAAGCTGGTGAGTCAATTGGGTCATTTGATTATGGCAATGTGCTATAACCCTTTGGGAAAGCTATTTAAATAGAGCCATAAAAAATCAATTTTACCATTTGACTAGTAATATCATTTATACACATCTTTACTATGAGAATAATTTCAAAGAAGAGAAAAAGCTAAGTGCTCAAACTTGTTAATTACAGCAATATCTAGTTTATAGTACTCTGAATGTCTAAATAAATAGGTTATGATCGATAGACTCATAAATACTAAAGTGGTAAAATATAGTGTTAACATCTTATAGTAATCATGTATGTATATGTTTGTATATACTTATTTGTATATATATTTAATTATTGATATTTTCAATGTAATAAAGTTACCATGCAGCTGAGCAGCAGAATACTATGGTTAACTATTGTTAAACCTTATCTTAAATTAGCAGATTAAAAGAAATCCTTAATTTTACATTTCAGTATTCCTTGATTTTAATCATTTTTTTATGTGCAATCAAAAAAAATTTTTTTTACATGGGCAGGCATCGGGAATTGAACCTGGTCATCTGGCATGGCAGGGAAGCATTCTTGCCTACTGAGCCACCATGGCCTGCCCTTAAAATATTTTTTATGTCTCTGAACTGGAGTCAGATAACCAGCTGAAAGGCAATCAAGAGCAAAAAGATAAACAAATGGCAAAGATTTTTCAATGTTTTGAGATAATTCCTGGCATTGGCTTCTGGGAGAACTAAAACTGGAATAACCTGGTGTTAGAAAAAGTCATCTCATGAAGGGAGCAGAGAAAACATTTTACAGGGAAGGTGCTGGGAAGTATATGAAAACCAGGGGTTTTCTACTTATTCTATCATATCACCAGAGATTTTGGATAATCATTTCCTAATTGTTCTCAAGGTCACATCTTGATTGTACCATACAAAAATGAAACAGAGTGCTGCCTACTCATCAAAATTGTACTGAAAATCAAATAAGTTAATTTATGTGATAGAATTCTATAAACTGTAACATGCCTTAAAGTGATATTGTTTTAATTTATAACACTGAATATTATAAGCAATCACATATATGATGTATTGATAATATGAATTTAGGGCACACATTGTTGAAGTTCAGTATTTACATTAACATAATGCCATCTTTCGACATGTATCTTTTTAATTCAATAAGTAGATCCAAGTTCTATTTATAGAAAATCAAATATGATTTACCAAGGACAGAATGAACGTTGTGATGCTGCCTTTTTGATGATGCTACATTATAACATGGAAGTTCACAAATTAGAAGGAAACACTTTCTATAAGAGTTTATTTCAAGGCCAATAAGCATTATAAACACGTGTTATTAAAGAAATGTAAAGTGCCAAGGATTGTTTGCAAAAGAAAAAGTGCTTTTCAGTCAAATGTTTTGTTTTTTTTTGGGGGGGCATGGGCAGGCACCGGGAATCGAACCCCAGGTGTCTGAGATGACAGGCGAGAACTCAGCCACTGAATCGCCTGCCTGAGTCAAATGTTTTTGAATATGGAATTTGAAATTCATAAAGATGATTGTTGCATGGTCTATAAGAGTGAGTTATGTAGTTGTTTTTATACCTTATAAGTAGAGTATTGGACTGTTTAAATTCTCCATGTAATATAAGACTTCAAGGGGAAAACTCTATAGATGTCCAAAAGCAAAGTATTCTAAACTATAAGAAAGAAGTTTGTGTTAATAGAACATATTCAAAGACTTGAGAGGCATACTCATCATTAGTGTTTGCTTTTGCAGAAGTTAGTATGCTGTATGTGAAAAACTAGTTGCTTGGAAAACAGAACAAATAAATGTAGAAACAAGGATCATTAAAACAGAAAGTCAACTCAAATCAGTGTCTCTTTTTCCCTTTTTTTCCCACATGCACACCTTTGTCCCATTCCTCCACTGTACTTCTTCCTAGGCCAGTCTCACAAAATACAAAGCCAGGCTTTCTCTGCCTTGCCAAAAAACTAACTCAAGTTGAAGGCCATAAAAACATATTTTTTTCCTGAAAGCCAGGGCCAGATTGCCTGGAAAATATGCACACTGTACAATATACCTTCTTACAATATTGTTACTTGAGTCTAAAGTTATTTTATAGACCAGTGCTCACAAAAAGAACAAATAATCCCATTCTGTGTTTGAACTATCAACAAATTTCCTTCTGTACTATGTTTAGAATGAAATCAGCAGGCTTGTTCTCATTCGTGTTTTTGCTTTAAAGATAACAAACTCTGTTGGAGAAGTGAGTCCTTTCAAACACCAAACACAACTACTAAAAAAGAGGAAAAATAAGCTATCAAAAATGGATTGCCATTTCCATGAGAGGAGAAGCAAATATAATTGGATTTGAAATAATCTAATATTCATTGGAAGATTTCACCCAGATTTAACAGTGACTTCGAGGTGCACAAGCACAAACACACACACATACATACGCACATTCACTCACATGCATTTAAAAAAAATGTAATACAATGCATTTCCTTAATTTTGTTATGTAGTTTGCTGGCTAATTTAAGAATTGTATTCAAATTCTTTCTAAGGACAGATGAAACTGGAGTTGAAGGGTACCGGCCTATTTCTGCTAATAAAATTAACCTCTGTTAAAGGATTGATATGGAGGATGGCAAAGTTGCTTTCCAGCTTATAACCTCGTGATTCTAAGTCTAATAGCCATGGAATACTCTAATGGCTCTGATACAATTGTCCCATATGGAAAAAAATTAGTAGGCTTGCTCATGCATGTGGAGGAGTGGTTTTTATCACTGCTTCATTTATTGACAAATTAAATGTTAGCTATAAATGGCATCTTAACAGAAATTTGTCTTGCTCTCATGGAGCATACATTTTACTGAAGAAACAAAAATAATTAATAAGTAGATAATTATGTAAAATAAGTTTAAGTTACTATGTAAACTGTTATTAAATCAAATTAACATGGACTGAAATAAAGATGAAAACAGACTGAAATATGCAGGGGCAGTCAAGAAACAGTCTGTTGAAGAAATGACATTTTAGCTGAGATCTAAATGGTGTGAAGGTGCAGGGCAGGTAAAGACCAAGGAAGGAAGGTTTTTTTTTTTGCATTTGCACTGGGAAGTAGGGAAAGCTTTTTAGGTCGAGGAAATAGTATGTGTGACAAAGAAAGAAGTCACTTGTCTGAGATAAGGTAGAGAGTTCAGGGAGACAGATTTTTCAGTCACTTCTCCCAACTTGTGTGCACTGTTCCAAAATTTTTACACTACTTAGAGAGAAGGTGCCAGTAACCAGATAGAAAATTCAATAAAACAAAAAGCCAGGACTAATTTCTGTATCTCATATGTCATATTTGTCAGGGCAAAAAAAAAAAAACTCAAAATAAAGCATTGCATTGTTCATTTCTGAATTATTTTAGGAATTTGTTTTAAGAATTTAAGAATTATTTTTTAATATTGTGAATTATACACTTAGCATATAGATAAGTTACATTGTTTTTAGATATTTGTGCCAAATTTCTTATTTAATGGAGTACATTACTATTTAAATATTAACATTAATATTCTTCCAAGCTTTTGACATATAACATCATAAATTCATATTCTTTTTCTTTGGTAAATATCTTTCCTGAACTTTGATTCATTATCACATTTTACACAATGATATACACACTGAAATAAAGGACTTTATTAGGAGTCTGAATTAAAGTAGCCAAAAAGAATGAATAAAAATAACTCTGTAGATGCTAAAAATATGTGAATTTTGGAAGAATCCTTATTGAGTCTTTTTTAGCATAGGAACAATAGATTTTCCATTGCCTGTTTTGACCATTTATAACAGCCTCTAAAGATGTGGCACATGGAAGTATATGGATTTGAATACTGTGCTCTCTAAGTTTGAGGACTGAAGAATCTCAACTGTCAGAATCCTCATTCAAACATGGCTAACAAATTCTTTAGTCTCCTGAAAGCATTAATTCCTGTACATTGATTTTTTAAATATAAAAAGTTTTAATTTAAGGAAAACAGCCATTAAGTAAGAGAATTTTAAAAAATCTGATGGATTTGATAAAGAATTTATCTTCTTTATCAGCAATAAAGAGAGGCAAAATTCAAGATTTTCAACTGTTTTGACAACTTGTCCATATTCTCTCTATTCCACACTTGATGACTGCTAAAGGCTTTTAGAGATATTATTTAATCATTGTATAATATTTTTTGAATTATGTATCATGTAAAAGTTGAATTAGAAAAAAATCATCATCAACAGAAGAAGTCAAATGCCTTGACATAGGTGTGCCTTAACTCTGTGACTTGAGGTAAACCTACTTCTCCTCATACAATGGCTGTGGGATCTTGGTCATATCACTTAAATTCCATCTCTTCATATCTTCATTTATGTAAGTGGAACAAATATACATATTTTATCAATGAACCACAAGAATTAAATGTGGTAAAGAATGCAATCATCCATGGTTATCATATATTAGTTCAATAAATCTTAGTCTGGACTGCAACGATTTTCTAATTTCTTTGACAGAGTATGTTACACAAATTAAGTTAAAGAACTTGAGCCTCTTCTGATAGAATCTATTTGATGAGGGTAGACTAGGAAGAAGTAAGCTACTGCTTCTGATGTCAGAAATTAATGTGAAGTACTTTGAGAAAACTGGGCCTTGTCACAGGGAGGGGAGACAGCAGTTTACATTGAAGTACACACTGAATACTAATTTGAAGCCCTACTCAAGTCCTTTTCTTCCTTCTCAACTGACAAAGGAAGCAGGGGTCTCAGTAGCAGCTAAGCCATGTATTGTGGTCCACAGACTTTTTTATGCATGCATGCATAAGCTTACCAGTTTCTCACATCAGCCACTGTAAATTTCTTAGATGATGCATCACACTTTTTTTGTGACCAGAGATATGGTCCAGGCTCTCACATTGAAGATATATATTTTTTTGCCTCGATGTTTCTCATTTCCTAAATGTTAACTCCTTGATCCCAGTACCTACTTGGCAAGCCAACCAAAATTGCTAAGGTAGCAACCAATTCTGGACATTTTCTGCTAAATGTAGCCTCTACTTGTAGATCTTAAAACAAATTTCTTGCTGACAATTGCAATTACAACTGCACCTTGTCCTTAGTCCAACAAGGAATGAGTGCCCAGTGGGACTTTTGCATCATAGCCTTCATGTTTTTGAGGCCATAAATTTGGCCCAAAGGAACTGGTAAAGTCACTGAAGTCAAGGACTGTGGGCTCACACAACATTTTGTTATGAATGTAACACTTAGACTGGTGTGCAGTTTGAAACTGTTATGTAACTCCAAAAAGCCATGTTCTTTTAATCCTGGTTCAATTTTGCTTACTGGGATCTTTTTGACTAAGTTGTTTCCACAGAGATGTTACTCACCCAATTATGGGTGGGACCTTTTGATTAGGTGGTTTCCATGTAGATATGTCTCTACCTATTCAGGGTGGGGTTGCTTACTGGAGTCCTTTAAGAGGGAACATCTTGGAAAAAGCTTTAGAGCCCACACAGCCAGAGATCTTTGGAGAGGAAGAAAAAATAAACACTCCCAGGGAAGATGTTTGAAAAGAGAAGCCAAAAACCTCAGCAGATGCCAACCACGAGACTTTCCAGCTGACAGAGGTTCTCCAGACCTTTCAACTTTTCTTAAATCACAGTATCTTTCCCTGGATTCCATCATTGGGACATTTTTATAGCTTTAAAATTGTAAACATACAATTTAATAAATTCCCTTTTTAAAAGCCTTTTCATTTCTGGTACATTGCAGTCCAGCAGCTTTAATAAACAAAAACAACTCAGAATCTGCTCTTGTAGTTGCCTCAGAAGCTTGGGTTTGACTGAATAAGAAGTATGCAGCAAATCTCAAGAGGAATGTGGATACCTGAAGCTACTTGTAGATAGTTTAAAAAGGCCAGGGTAAGCCCCCTCCCTTGTTCCTTTAGTCAACTCAGGGTTGCTCAGAATATTGTATATATTGAAAAGAAAGAGTGATTCAGTTTTAGAAACACATCAATTTCACATACAAATTATGGTTGCTTCTATAAGGAACAGTCAATTGCATCATGCAATCAGTTAGAATGAATTCTTCAATTCTTCATTGTGCAGTTTACTTGCCTCTCCTCCTAAGGAGGAAAAGTGGTATCCATATATTACAGCCTATTTTCTCATAAATCCAATTCATGCAAAATTCAGCAGTTTTAATGATTGTATTATGAATAAACAGATTTAGCATAGCCTGTTATATTCAAAAAGTCATGTTTAGTACATAATAGGAAAAAAGGAGATATTTAACTCCTCCAAATGCCAAATTACAGGAACTGAAAAACAAAGATAGCAGATAAATCCTTAATATGATATTAATATTTTTTAAGTTGTTATAAAATATCTAAGCACCAATAAGCTCTATATGTCATAGGAAAAAGATAAGGAAGATAATTTTATATAACTCAGTACCATTTATCATACAGGTATCCTCTGCTTAGATCTGAGAAAATCCATTACATCTATCAGTATTGAGCACTATTTGTGTCATGTTTAAATTATAAGCACTTAATGTGACTGCTAGTGCATTCATGTAGTCATCCTTCTAATCTCTATTGCATTTGTTAACTAATACCTACCTAACTGATAATTGTCTTTACATAATCATTTGTTTTGCAATTCTTGACTTAGAAATAGGGTACATGAACTTGATTTTATTTTAAAAAGTTCTGTAACTGTCATTTCTCAATCCTGTATCAATAACTTAACCCAAGACAGCTATATCTACTAACATTTTTAATTTTTTTATAGCCAAGAAACAACTGACAGAGTTTAAAAATATGGTGTGGAACACAGACATCACTCAGAATGACTTGAAATATTTGCACACTTTATGCATCTTCTTATGTGTTATTAGTTATATCCTTAGCTTTATTGCAAATCACAAGTAAAACCCAGAGAGATTGATGTGATTTAAAAATCAGAATTGTGTCATTTTGCCAACTTCATAAAATTTATGAAATGACAAACATTGACAAACTAATTACATGTAAATAAGTAAATCTTTGTCAGATATGATATTCTAATCTCAAACTTATTTTTTTCATTTCTTAAATTTAATTTGTCCTTATAACTCTCAGTTATAGAAAATTAATTGCTTATAATCAAAACTAATATTGTTTGGGGAACTTTTTATTTTTTAATATGAACAGTTAAACAAGAGTCAGGTGTCAAATAAAGGAAGCAATCAGTCAATCAAACAGAGGTTTGGCCTGGAGGAGGATTTACAAATTCAAGTGCTTACAGGGCCAAGCAGGCCACCTCAATGAGCAAAGCTGTCCAAGAGTTGAAGAAAACCTTTTAGGTTAATGCTTTCCCACTCTGACAAGGGCTGTTACTCTGATACCTCATCTGAGTATTTCTATCTGTGAATGCTGAACAATGTTTCTAGATTCTGATAATGCAAGAGAAAAAGGAAAAGTGGATTTATTGATTCTTCCCAATTTATGTGAAATCTAAATCTAAATATTGACAATATTCAGCACGCTCTGCTAAACGATTCCTAAATAAACTCTGGTCTTGCTTCTGTAGACTGACAAAATTGGCTGCTTTATAGAACTATGTGACATGGCTTTAATGAACCTCTTTGGAAACTGTAAAAAGAAATAAAAACAAATTACATATTTTTTAACATCAGAGGTTACAAGTTACATAGTAGAAAATAGAGTCTCAAATATATATGGTAAACAATACTAGCACTGGAATCTAATTTGAGTCTTTGTGATATTAATAAGGAAAGAAAAATTAAATTCTAAATTCAGTATTAAGTACTCAAAATGTGGGAGGCTTCTCAAAAATGTTCACTGTCAATTGAGATGGTGGTTCATGGTTTGAGACATATAATCATATTTTTTCATTGCTAACAAAATCATCATGACAAAACAAATGAAAATTATCACATAGTAAGTGAATTTAAAGTGGTGATCATGCATGAAATATTCAGTTTATAACAGAATGTATCTCAATAGGAATAAATGCATGATTGAAATTTATGAAGAAATAAAATTAGACAAATAGGAAAGTGGGGTCAGATATACAGCAACATGAAAGAAAATCATAGAATTAATAATCAATATTGTTCAAATGTTTTAATCCAAGCATATATCCAGGTGAAGATAACATTATAGAAGGAAGATGTGCTGAAGTTGAACTATCATCTCTCCTCTATATCTGTGATGGCTTTCTAATTGTTTTTGTTGATTTCAATCCTAATTCCCAAAATTCATTTTCTGTATTGCAGTAATTTTTCTTTTAATTAAAATCCTTCAGTGAATTTATACCTGGAGAAGTTCTGAACTTGTCCCAACCAGAAGCCCTAAAGAATTGGAATCCTATGAATCTCTCAAACTATATTGTCTCTTACATTCTAATTACATTCTTCCCCGTTCTTTGAACACACCAAGCCTCTCTCCACTTAGACCAGTCTTCCCTTGTATTTTGCATGCTTGCCCCTTCTTTTTTTAATGTGATTTTATTGAGATATATTACATATTCACATACCATTTAATCATCCAGACTGTGCAATCAGTGGTTCAGTATCATTGCAACTGTGCATTTGTCATCACAATATATTTTTGAACATTTACATTATCCAAAAAAATAAAAATAAGAATGAAAGTAAATAAAAGCAAAAAAGAACACCCAAAACAGCCAATATTCCCCTGCATCCCCCTTATTTACTTATTCATTTATTTTTCTTACTCCTCTGTCCATACTCTGGAGAAAGGGAGTGACTGTCACTAGGTTTTCACAGTCACACCTTTAAAGTGCTATGGTTTTTTCCACTGGATTCAAGAATCCAGGCTATTGGGTTACAGTCCAACAGTTTCAGGTACTTCCCTCTAATTACTCCAATACTCCCAAAACTGAAAAGGAACATCTGTATACCATATAGAAATAACCTTCAGAATGCCCTTTCAACTTTATTTGAAATCTCTCAGCAACTGAAATTGTATTTGTTTCATTTGCCTTCCCCCTTCTGCTCAAGAAATATTTTTCAATCCTACAATCCCAGAGCCAGGCTCATCCTCAGGGGTCACATCCCATTTGCCAGGGATATTTACAACCCTGGAGTCATGTTCCACATAGTAGGTAGAGTAATAATTTCACCTGCAGAGTTGGCTTAGACAGAGAAAGGCCACATCTGAGCAACAGAAGAGGTTTTCTGTGGGTCTCAGCCATAATCATAAGTAAGCTTAGCTTGTCCTTTGCAGGAATGAATTTTATAAGGGTGATCTCCAAGATTAAGGGCCTGGCAAGAGGACTTTGCAACTATTTTATAATTTTTTGCCCAGATCATTATGGGAAGTATCAGGGTATCACAACAATTATGCAAATGAACATGATCTCACTCCCTATTCAAGTTCCAGGAAGTTATCATGTTTGAATAAGCTCACCATACAAGTTAAGTTAGATAGCATGCTACTAAAAATATGAACATTGCACCAAGTAAACATCTCCTTCTTTGATCTCACACAGAAGTTGAAGTTTTAAAATATAGTTAATATCATCCTTTACCCTTTAGTCTGATTTACATTAGTCTACCCAGCTCAGCTTCATTCATATCTCTATTTGAAGTCTGATCTCTTTTTCAGTGCTTTTAACAGTTGTTGTATGAGACAATGCTGATTTTCATAGCTGCAGAACTCTAGCTCTGAGTCTCAGATGAACAGAGATAACTGAAGTTCCAGGGAATGGCCAGATTATATGCAAAGAGCTCAGAATCTCTCTTTGGCTCCTTCTTGTCCTTTTATCTTAGCCACAATATCACTACCACAGAGTGGCAGCTCCCCAGGTCCCTATCATCACTTTCTATTTATCACCCTAAATGCTTCTTTCATAGTGGCAACTATAACACTGCTTTTGCCAGGGCACATTTTCATCATCCATGCCTGAGACTCTACAATAATCTCCTAAAATGTCTCCTTATTTTTACTCTCATATTTTCCAAATCTGTTTTCTGCCCCCTTAAAAGTCTATTGTCTGACAATATATTGGATTAAGCATTTTTTGAAAATATATATATGACTATTTTAATTCACTCTTTAAAAACCTTCAATATTTTTTTATTGCCTGCTGGTAACCAAAACCTTTTTTATTTGGCTTCTTTTGGAATTCTGATGAAGTTAATTGATCTTCCCAAATAATGCTTTTAAATGCAAAAAATAAAATCCATAAGATTGTAAAGGAAATCAATCATATTAAAATGTCATTATTGTTTGAATCCTGGTGCCTGCCCACGCACAAAAAAAATGTCATTTTTGATGTCTCTTAAAAAACAAATTTGTGACATATTAAATATGTTATTTCATAACTGATAGGTGGCAAGTTTAATAGCTAGTGTGTTTTGCAAAATTATGCAAAGTATTACATCAGTAATATTTTGGTATATCTGTAACAAATGTAACAAAGTATGAAATTATCTGTGATTTGGTGACAAAGCCACATATATTGCTAATACTATATTAGCATTGTTGCCCACATTCAAAATTCAAGAATATGCAAGATATCACTTAAGGAGTTACAGAAAATAAACATTTTACTGTAATCATTCAAGTCATGATCCCTTGAATTCTATACATAGAGCCCCAGAACTACGTCTCTAGTGAGTAAAATTCAAATTTTAACACTAGGAGCAAATGACTCCAGTCAGATGTCATCACTCCTCTCCAGCTCATCTCCAAATAATTCCTTCATCTTCTCAGGAATTTCTGGCACTGAATAGTCTTTGGTCAATCAAAGTGCGTGTGTTCCACAGAAAGTCCTGTTTGGACAGAATATTCTTGGTGAAAACCTTCTATGTGTACCTACCCTGCAATCTCACAGAATGTGTTTCCCTCTATTGTATTCCTCTAAAAATATCTGCAAATACCTCAGTTATAGAAAGCATCACACTGGATTTTAATTTTGCATTCAAAGAGCTCATTTTCCACTAAATGATGATATTCTTTAGCACAGCAACAAAATTTTATTTTAATCCCTATATTTTTGCCCTGAATTATAGTGGTAGCCCAATAAATGGATAGCCTTAAAAAAAAACTGACTTAAATTACAATGCAACAGGTTTAGATTGTATGAACTGTAGTCAATATATTATAAGATACTATGTATGGGGCTTTTAAAAATTAGAATGATTAAACATGGATTTATACTCAGAAACTAAACAAACTTGATTTAAATTGTCTTTTTTTTAGTTCAACCTAATCAGATCTAACGAGTTATTTGAGAGGGCTAGTATTTTATCAATTAATGGAAGAATCAATCATATATATGTGCATATTTATATATTTTTATAGTAAACTAATATAGCAAAACAAACAAAGGGATTGATTGAAACTCTTCAGTCTAATCAGAATTAAACAAACAAAAATATATTGTTGTATATATTTTTTATATTATAAAACATTCAGTATTACAAATTTAGTTACTGTGATTTTTCATTTTCCATTTCTAGAACTTTGTGGTTATATGTATATATCTTTTAAGTGAACTGGAACAATTTCTCTTGGAATTATTCAAACTATCCTAATTTAATTTTAAATTGAATCCAAAAATCTGAAATTTAACTGAGTTCTCATTAGTTGACAATTCTTACTATGAGGTCATTCAAAGGCAAAATTAGCCTTCAGAGATAGGTAAAATAAATGAATGCAATTATAGACTAACAGTTTCTACTATTGCAGCATGATGCCTATCCACTATTCATCCTTCTCTTTGTCCTTAAGAATAGAGCCTTAATTTTCTTTGGGAAAATAATATGCCTGTTTAAAGAAAATTACATTTTCCAGTTTTTCTTTCAGCAAAAGATTGTTACAAAGCAACTTTCTGCTAATGAAATGAAAGGAAATTTCACCAGATAGAACTCCCAAGGAAGTTATTCAAAGGTGGCTGACCCTTTTCTTTTTCCCTTTGCCCTTCTCCTATGTCTGAACGTGGCCCTGATATTAGAGGTGGAATAGACATCTTTCAACAAGGAGGAAAAGGCTAAGGAAATCACATAATGTTGACTTTGACATCATTCACGCAGTAGATTGGCTGGAGAGTAAAAATCCAGTCTACCCCTTAACTTTTCATTATGATTCACACTGAGAAGCCTTCAAACATTTCCATTTTTAAAGACTACATATATAAGCAAAAAAATTATTCTATTTTCAAAATACTGAATTTGGAATAAACACTTTCAGAAATATATTTGTTCAAAAAATACATTTTGGGAAACAACTGATCTTGTAGAAAGTCAGATGCCGGTTCAGAGAAGTCTGGGAAGTCCTTGATTCTATAATATCTACAATATCCTCATGCCTCTTCTCAGGAAATCAGTCCCAAACAATTCTACTGAAAATTGTAATGGTTCAGGCAATGTGACACGGTTGAAGACATACTGAATCTTACTCATTAAGCCATGACTGAGTAGTCCTGACAGGTATCTCAGGCAGAGGCAAGTTAGGACAAGAGAAGACTTCCTATGTAGAGCTGCCCCAGATTGGATAGTGGAAACCCAAGCTACCTCACACCCACTCTCTTAGGAAGTATTAAACCAGAACACAGGCAGATTTCCCTTAATTAAACCCCTTCTGCATCACAATTTTATAGCCACTATCTACCAGCCGAGATAATTTCATCTTTCTGAAAACTAATATCAGATACATAACAAAGTTATATGATGTAATAGTAGCACAACATTGTGAATGTAATTAACAGCACTGCATTGTATCATTGAATCTGGTTAAAAGGGGAAATTTGGGTGGGCCACGGTGGCTCAGCAGGCGATAATGCTTGCCTGCCGTGCCAGAGGACCCAGGCTTGATTCCCAGTGCCTGCCCATGTAAATTAATTAATTAATTAATTAATTAAAAGGGGGAAATTTTATGCTGTATCTATGATGCTAGAATACTATTTTAAAATATCCATAGGACTAAACAACACAGAGTGAACCCTAAGATAAACCATGGACTGTAGTTAATAGTGCAATTATAAAAATGTGTTTTCATCAACTATAACAAATGTTCTGCACTATTACAAGGTGTTAATGACAGGATAGTATATTGGAACTTCGATTTTTAAATTTTTTTTGTAAATCCAAATTTCTCTAATAACAAACTGATTTCATTAAAAATCACTTTCTGTAACAATTAAAATAATATTTCTAAGTCTATAGTAATTAATTGGTGCAATATAAATTATATATTACTCTTCTGTACTTCAAATGGGAAATTTTAGATTAAAAAATATAAAAAGAGCTTCTTTCAGAAAGCAAAGCTCTGACTGAATGAGTAGTAATTGTAAGTCATTAACCACATTTACATATTGATACTGCATGGAAGAAGGTTAGCTATCTGTGTAAAGGAGTTTTTCTACAGTTGTATATATTAGCATTCTTTTTTTATTTGCTTAAGTTTTATGGAAAGGAGAACAGTAACAAAATTTCAATT
This sequence comes from Tamandua tetradactyla, assembly GCF_023851605.1. Taxonomy (NCBI): domain Eukaryota; kingdom Metazoa; phylum Chordata; class Mammalia; order Pilosa; family Myrmecophagidae; genus Tamandua; species Tamandua tetradactyla. The sequence continues at coordinate 19,605,960 of NC_135349.1, forward strand.
TTGCAATCTCAAACAACCAAAACTAGTACTTTGATGGAATTACATTGGAATATACCAAGTTGCCGAATTGTCTAATTATTTATAATCTTTTCTTTTATGCTGAAGGGTGAATGTGAACTGTGTGTAGGGGGAAAGCCAAAAAGAATACAAATAAGTTAAGAAGTTGTCATGGTTAGGGACAGGTGTCAACTTGGCCAAGTTGTGGTACCTGTTCATCTGATTGGGCAAGTGCTGGCCTGTCTGTTGCAATGAGGACACTTCATAGGATTAGGTCATGATCACGTCAGCTACATCCACAGCTGATTCCATTTGTAATCAGCCAAAGGGGAGTGTCTTCTGCAATTAGTGATGCTAAATCCAATCATGGTAAGCCTTTTAAGGAGGACTCAGAGGAGACAGGTTGCATTCCTGCTTTGGCTGGTGAGCCTCTCCTGTGGAGTTCATCTAGGCCATCCATTGGAGTCATTGGCTTCGCAGCCTGCCCTGTGGATTTTGGACTCTGCATTCCTACGGTCACGTGAGACACTTTCATAAATTTCATATTTGCAAGTGTTCCCTGTTGATTCTGTTTCTCTAGAGAACCCTAACTAATACATCTTGGTACCAGGAGTGGTTCTTAAGGAACAGAATCTTAAAAATGGGTTTTTATGAATGGTTTTCTACTCTGACTGGGCTCAAAGACACTAAGGACTCTGATTCCCGTAATCAGAATGACACTCCCAATCCATGGACTGAGTTGGCAAAGGAGATAGTCAAAATATCATCATTCGATTCTCCTAATGCTTCGCTTGTACGAAGCCAGACTCTGGGGGATAATGTTTTTGACACCTTTACAGAGTTTTGTAGAAATAAGAGTTATAGAGATGTTGGTTGGTTGTTGTTAGATACACTGTCTACATTAAAGGGTGAAAGGGATGGGCTTAAGGTTTCAAACAAAAAGCTTAAGTGCTGTCTGAAAGATGTAGAGGTTTCTATGAGTATCCTGAAGGAAAATTTTATTTCCTGTAGCCGTAGACTTGAGATCTCTGAAAATCAGACTCAGAATCTTATTGTTAGAGTAGCAACTTTATGACGTAAACTGAAATCTCAGTCTTGCATGGTGTCTGCCGTTAAAGTGAGGGCATTGATTGGAAAGGAATGGGACCCTGAAAAATGGGATGGTGACATATGGATTGATAATGATGTTGGGGGTGAGGTTGAAACCCTAGACCATGCTGAGCCTTCTTTAGATAACCTTGTAATAGTCTGCCCTGAGGACATAGCCGCCCCACCTACAGCCTGCCTTGAGGAATTGGCACCCAACCTCCTCCTGAAGGGATTAGCCCTAGAGTTATTAATCCTGTTTCACCAGATGAAACTGCAAATGAAAGCCCTGAAGCAAATGGCTTGGAAGATATTTCTAATTCTTTTCATGACCCACCCCCACCACCCCTCATTTCTTCTAGACCTATAACTAGACTAAAGTCCCAACAGGCCCCTAAAGGTGAGGTACAAAGTATCACACATGAGGAGGTACGTTATACTCCAAAAGAACTGTGTGAGTTTTCCAATTTATATAGACAGAAATCAGGGGAATATGTGTGGCAATGGATTTTAAGAGTGTGGGATAATGGTGGGAGGAATATAAGGCTGGATCAGGCTGAATTTATTGATATGGGCCCACTAAGCAGAGATTCTGCATTCAATGTTATAGCTCGAGCGGTGAGAAAAGGTGTTAACAGCTTGTTTGGGTGGTTGGCTGAAACATGGATCAAAAGGTGGCCAACATTACCTGAGGTTGAAATGCCAGAACTGTCCTGGTATAATATAGATGAGGGGATCCAGAGGCTTAGAGAGATTGGGATGTTAGAGTGGATTTATCATGCACAGCCTGCTCTTACACCCCAGGAATGTCCAGAGGATGCACCTTTTACCAGAACAGTGAGAAATAAGTTTGTGAGACTAGCACCATCATCCCTCAAGAGCTCTGTGGTTGCACTTCTCTGTAGGTCAGATATTACTGTAGGAACTGCTGTCACTGAGCTGGAATCCTTAAACACAATGGGGATGATAGGATCCCGAGTTGGCAGAAGCCAGGTGGCAGCACTTAATCATCAAAGACAGGGTAGACGTGGGTATTATAATAGACAACAAACTCAAAGGAGGCATCAAAATTATATGACACGCAGAGATTTGTGGCATTGGCTAGTAAATCATGGGGTGCCTAGAAATACAATAGAAGGGCAGTCTACTAAATTCTTGTTGGAGCTGTATAAACAAAAGAGTTCTAGGTCAAGGGAACAGAAGTCTAACCTGAATTACAAAAACACAGAGTCATGGCCCCTTAACCAATTTCCAGACTTGAAACAGTTTACAGACCCTGAGCCCCTTGAATGAAGGGGAGGCCAGGTCCCTATGGGGGAGAAACCTGTTACACTGCCACAAATTTATACTGTTAACCTTCCTCTAAGTCTTCCCCAAGGAGACCGATGGCCTTTTACCAGGGTAACTGTGCATTGGGGAAAAGGAAATGATCAGATATTTCGGGGATTATTAGACACTGGTTCAGAAGTGACATTAATTCCAGGGGACCCAAAACGTCACTCTGGACCACCAGTCAGAGTGGGGGCTTATGGAGGCCAGGTGATCAATGGAGTTATAGCTCAGGTCCATCTCACAGTGGGTCCAGTGGGCCCCCGGACCCATCCTGTAGTTATTTCCCCAGTTCCAGAATGTATAATTGGCATAGACATACTGAGCAACTGGCAGAATCCCCACGTTGGTTCTCTAACTCGTGCAGTGAGGGCTATTATGGTGGGAAAGGCCAAGTGGAAGCCACTAGAACTGCCCCTACCAAGCAAAATAGTAAATCAAAAGCAATACCGTATTCCTGGAGGGATTGCAGAGATTACTGCCACTCTTAAGGACTTGAAAGATGCAGGGGTGGTGATTCCCACCACATCCCCATTCAACTCTCCTATTTGGCCTGTGCAGAAAACAGATGGGTCTTGGAGAATGACAGTGGATTATCATAAACTCAACCAGGTGGTAACTCCAATTGCAGCTGCTGTTCCAGATGTAGTATCATTGCTTGAGCAAATCAATACATCCCCTGGTACCTGGTATGCAGCTATTGATCTGGAAAATGCTTTTTTTCTCAATAGCTATTAGTAAGGACCACCAGAAACAGTTTGCTTTCAGCTGGCAAGGTCAGCAATATACTTTCACTGTCCTACCTCAGGGGTATATCAACTCTCCAGCCCTATGTCATAATCTTGTTCGCAGAGACCTTGATCGTTTCTCCCTCCCACAAGACATCACACTGGTCCATTATATTGATGATATCATGTTGATTGGACCTAGTGAGCAAGAAGTAGCAACTACTCTAGATTTACTGGTAAGGCATTTGTATGTCAGAGGATGGGAGATAAATCCAACAAAAATACAGGGGCCTTCCACCTCAGTCAAATTTCTAGGTGTCCAGTGGTGTGGGGCATGTCGAGATATCCCTTCTAAGGTGAAGGATAAATTGCTGCATCTGGCCCCTCCTACAACCAAAAAAGAGGCACAACACCTAGTTGGTCTTTTTGGATTTTGGCGACAACATATTCCTCATTTGGGTGTGCTACTCCAGCCCATTTATTGAGTAACCAGAAAAGCTGCTTTATATGAACAAGAGGAGGCTCTGCGATAGGTCCAGGCTGCTGTGCAAGCTGCTCTGCCACTTGGGCCATATGATCCAGCAGATCCAATGGTGCTGGAAGTGTCAGTGGCAAATAGAGAAGCTGTCTGGAGCCTTTGGCAGGCCTCTATAGGAGAATCACTACACAGACCCTTAGGATTTTGGAGCAAAGCCTTACCATCTGCTGCAGATAGCTACTCTCCTTTTGAGAAACAGCTTTTGGCCTGCTACTGGGCCTTAGTAGAGACCAAACGCTTAACCATGGGCCACCAAGTTACCATGAGACCTGAGTTGCCTATCATGAGTTGGGTGTTGTCTGACCCACCAAGCCATAAAGTTGGGCGTGCACAGCAGCACTCTATTGTAAAGTGGAAATGGTATATATGAGATAGAGCCAGAGCAGGTCCTGAAGGCACAAGTAAGTTACATGAAGAAGTGGCACAGATGCCCATGGTTTCCACTCCTGCTGCCACATTGCCTTCTCTTTCCCAGACCAGAGCTATGGCCTCTTGGGGAGTTCCTTACAGTGAATTGACTGAGGAAGAGAAAACTCGGGCCTGGTTTACAGATGGTTCAGCATGATATGCAGGTACCACCCGAAAGTGGACAGCTGCAGCATTACAACCCCTTTCTGGGGTGTCCTTGAAGGACAGTGGTGAGGGGAAATCCTCCCAGTGGGCAGAACTTCGAGCAGTGCACCTGGTTGTTCATTTTGCTTGGAAGGAAAACTGGCCAGAGGTGCATTTGTATACTGACTCATGGGCTGTTGCTAATGGTTTGGCTGGATGGTCAGGGACTTGGAAAGACCATAATTGGAAAATTGGTGACAAAGAGGTCTGGGGAAGAAGTATGTGGATAGACCTTTCTGAGTGGGCTAAAAACATGAAGATATTTGTGTCCCATGTGAATGCACACCAGAGGGTGACTTCAGCAGAGGAAGATTTTAATAATCAAGTGGATAAGATGATCCGTTCTATGGATACCAGTCAGCCTCTTTCCCCAGCAACTCCTGTTATTGCCCAATGGGCTCATGAACAAAGTGGTCATGGTGGTAGGGATGGAGGTTATGCATGGGCTCAGCAACATGGACTTCCACTCACCAAGGCTGACCTGGCTACAGCCACTGCTGAGTGCCCAATCTGCCAGCAGCAGAGACCCACACTCAGCCCCCGATATGGCACCATTCCCCGAGGTGACCAGCAAGCTACATGGTGGCAGGTTGATTACATTGGACCACTCCCTTCATGGAAGGGGCAGCGATTTGTTCTAACTGGAATAGACACATACTCTGGATATGGGTTTGCTTTCCCTGCACGCAATGCTTCTGCCAAAACTACTATCCGTGGGCTTACAGAATGCCTTATCCATCGTCATGGTATTCCACATAGCATTGCTTCGGATCAAGGAACACACTTCACAGCAAATGAAGTGCGGGAATGGGCACATGCTCATGGAATTCTCTGGTCTTACCATGTTCCCCATCATCCAGAAGCTGCTGAATTGATAGAACGGTGGAATGGCCTTTTGAAAACTCAATTACGGTGCCAACTAGGTGGCAAAAACTTGAAAGGCTGGGGTAATGTTCTCCAGGAAACTGTGTGTGCTCTGAATCAGCGTCCACTGTATGGTGCCGTTTCTCCCATAGCCAGGATCTATGGGTCCAGGAACCAAGGGGTGGAAATGGGTGTGGTGCCACTCACTATTACTCCTAGTGATCCACTAGGAAAATTTTTGCTTCCTGTCCCTGCTACCCTGAGTTCTGCTGGTCTACAGGTTTTAGTTCCAAAACGGGGTGTGCTTTCTCCAGGAGAAACAACAGTGATACCACTGAACTGGAAGTTAAGATTGCCACCTGGCCACTTAGGGCTACTTATGCCTCTGGATCAACACACCAAGAAGGGGATTACATTATTGTCTGGGGTAATTGACCCTGACTATCAGAAGGAAGTAGGACTGCAACTACGTAATGGAGATAAAGAAGAGTTTTCTTGGAATATAGGAGATCCCCTGGGGCGTCTATTAGTACTACCATGCCCTGTGATTAAAATCAATGGAAAACTGCAACAACACAATCCAGACAGGACCACTAATGGCTCTGAGACTTCAGGAATGAAGGTTTGGGTCACCCCACCAGGCAAAGAACCACGGCCAGCTGAAGTGCTTGCTGAGGGGAAAGGGAACATGGAATGGGTAGTGGAAGAAGGTAGTGATAAATATGAACTTCGACCACGTGATCAGTTACAGAAACGAGGACTGTAATGCTGTTTTGTTTGTGTTATACTATTTAAGTTGTAAGATATCAAGTTTAAGAATGAATGTTGCCCAAGGATTTGCACGCTATTCTGGAGAGATTTAATGTGTTTCCAGTTATATGCAGGACAGTTGAGTATTGTCAGGTAAAAGAAAAAATGTGTGCTTATTTGTTTTCATTTGGAAATTAAGTATGGTCTAAGGTGATATATATATATATGTGTGTGTGTCTGCCAAGTTGACAAGGGGTGGACTGTCATGGTTAGGGACAGGTGTCAACTTGGCCAAGTTGTGGTACCTGTTCATCTGATTGGGCAAGCGCTGGCCTGTCTGTTGCAATGAGGACATTTCATAGGATTAGGTCATGATCACGTCAGCTACATCCACAGCTGATTCCATTTGTAATCAGCCAAAGGGGAGTGTCTTCTGCAATTAGTGATGCTAAATCCAATCATGGTAAGCCTTTTAAGGAGGACTCAGAGGAGACAGGTTGCATTTCTGCTTTGGCTGGTGAGCCTCTCCTGTGGAGTTCATCTAGGCCATCCATTGGAGTCATTGGCTTCGCAGCCTGCCCTGTGGATTTTGGACTCTGCATTCCTACGGTCACATGAGACACTTTCATAAATTTTATATTTGCAAGTGTTCCCTGTTGATTCTGTTTCTCTAGAGAACCCTAACTAATACAGAAGTTTAGAAGAAGAAAAGGACATAAGTTATAGAAGAGCTATATTTTTGGCCTTCATGATTCATAATATTGTTTATATTTAATTAGAAGCAAAATTATGTTAACATAAATTGTTAATATTTTGTTTCAAAAATATGAGGAGGTATTTATAGAACCTAACTTTAGAATTTTAGATTTATTTGAATTTTGTTTCTGTTTTTTTGAGGGGAAGAAAGTGACAGTCCCTAATCACTTTAATGTTGATTCTGTAAACTTATAAACTGAATTTTAAATAACCACCGGTAAGATGGAAGGTAGGATAAAATGTAAAAGGCCAGAGAAGAGTGTCACTGCCACTAACCTTCATAGAATTTGATTTTATAATCAAAAGAAAGATGAAACTATAATTGGTCAAACATTTCTAGATAAGGTAAAATTGTGAGTTCAGCATATGAATTTCTTCAAATTCTTAGGATGCATGACTTCACAGTTTTTCCAATGCTACCTCTAAAAGTCCACTTTGCTTCCTAGTTGATTGGTTTATTTTTGAACCTGTGGTTATCTAACGGTTTTTTTTTTTTTTTTTGCCCTGGGTAGGGTACATATGCATAGTTTTGTTATCAGTAAACCTGGGTTATTTGGAGGGCCAGTGGCTCTGTGTTGAGAATGCTGATGAGATTCCTGTAATTTATAGAGTCTCAGAATCTTAGCCTTCCAATCCTAACCCATTCTCTACACAGGTATAAAGATTGTTGATGCCTTAGTCTCAGGGGAATAAAGAAGCCAGTCTGATCAATAAAGGGATAATGATATAAAGTTGGGATATCATTCCATCTCCATGGTGGAGAAGACAATCAGGAAGACAGCTCTAATGTAAAGCACTATGAATGAAAGGATTCCCTGAGAACATCCCCAAATCTGGTCTTTGAACCTGCAATGCTGTAGATGTAGAAAGGATATAAAGCTTGGAGGTTGATAGGACAGGGGATGGGATATAGCAGAAGCATGAGCATATAGAAGAATTAGATGAGGAGCTTACACAATTGAAGGCACTGCATCAACTACTGGTTCAAAGCAACACTCTGGCACCAGAGTGCCTGGACTCAAATCCTCGCCATTCTACTGACTGACCCTTGGTCAAACTAATCAATGTCAAGGTGGAACTCAGTTTCCTTACTAGTAAAACAGGGGAAATGGTGGTTTGACCAACAGAGGCCTGTTTAAAGAATTAAAAACTGCATCTGTGCAAAGCTCTCAGAAAGTACTATATGAGTGTTGCTAAATATATCATGGGAAAAGCTTTTGATTTTCAGAGCCCATGAAATTGTATAGCGCCTGAATAATTATACCTGGATCTAATGTCAGCCACAGCTGACATCTGGATTATGTATGACACTAAGAAAAACTTATATCCAAACCTCAAGGCTGGCATTATAACATAGTAATAACAAGTATTAACTTGTTATTTCAGCCCTAGGAAACTAATAAAAGAAGTATTTTTGAAAGTATTAATACACTCCTAGAAGCATTTAATGGAGACCATTTGATTTACAGATTTTTGGCAAAGCTATTAGCCACTACAAAGCTCAAGATAAATAAGTGGATCTGTCAGGTGTCATGTTAATACTCCAAAAATTGTTATTTGAGTTTTCCCATAGTCAGTGCTCTTCAGCATGAATGGTTTACTAGTTTTGCAAACTGTGAGAGAAAATTGAAATTCTTATACTTATTCTGTTAAGTTTTAAACACCATTTTTATACTGATGTGGTGACTAAAGCATTGAATTTAGAGTCAAAAGATTTTATCATTTCCCTACCTCCATTAGAATGACTCCTACTTTGGAGTCATCATGACTAATTTGAGTTGAATTTCAAATAACCATTCCACACATGGTTATTAATAATTCCACAGTTTGTTCTACCTCCATGAGCCCTGGTTTCCTTATGTGTAGAATGTTCATCATGCACACTTACAATTTTATGAAAAGACAAAGCATGGAGTGTGGCACACGATGAGTGCTCAATAACAGTCACCTTGTCATTACTCTTAACATACTAAAATAGGGATGACTTGCTTTTTCAGACAACTCACAAAATTTTTGTAAGAACATATGAAGAAATGTTACAGGTTGAATTGTGCCCTTCCATAAGATATATTGATCCTAGGCCACAAAGCCTAAAAATCAGATCTTATTTGGAAATAAGGTTATTTCAGATAGATTTAGTTATGATAAATGAGGTCTATTAGGAGTAGGGTGGACCCTTAATCCAATATGACTGGTTTCCCTATATGAAGAGAAGAGACAGAGGCACAGAGGAGAAGGTCATGTGAAGACCAAGGCAAGGACTGGAGGTATATAGATACAGGCCCATAGAATCCTATGGAATGCTCGTCACCACCAGAAGCTAGGAAGAGGTGAGGAAGAATTCTTCAGGAGCCATCAGAGAGTGCATGTCCATCCTGAAACTGTACAGACTTCTAACCTCCAGAAATGTGAGACAAAACATCTCTGTTTTTTTTAAGCCACTCAGTTTGCGGTAACTTGTTATTTCAGCCCTAGGATACTAATAAAAGAACTATTTTTGAAAGTATTAATAAACTCCTGGGTTGTGCAAATATAATAGTTTATCAATTAGCATAGAAACATTTTGCTTATAGGGACTATTAATTCAATTATGCAACATTTTGTTGTACATTTACTATTCTGTTGTTCCAGAAGCACTTCTTAAAGAAGACTTCTCTCTTTCTCAAATTATGCCATTTTAATGAAGTCTGCTAATCACATTTTCTCACCCATGTGAACCAAGTTGCTTTAATACAGGGTACCAATCCACCTAGTCTCACTGATTGGACTTTGGAGGGTTATATGACCCATTCTGGCCCATTAAGAATGTGAAACCAAAATTGCACTAGGAAAGGAAGAGCCCTGTCCTAGCTGAATACATATGATTAGAACATGGCCATCTTCACATCACTGAGTCCTAGATTCCAATCATGCAAGAGTTTAGTTGTAACCTTGCACTTATTGCTTAAATTTTTTGTTCACTTACAATGAAAAAAAGCTTTCTTCCCTACCATATTAATTAGATCTAGCTACCAATCAATGGTACTTATTTATGGAATCCAGGTTCATCCAAGAATTTGATAAAGATTGTGTATTTCCATCATTTTACTTATCACCAATTGCATGAGTATATTTATATAATTCAAAATGAACAGAGACTTAATTTTGATTCTTTAATTTTCTCCCTTTAAGATTTGAGGGGTGAATGGAAGAGAAAGAATGAAAATAAAACACATAGAATGCTTGTCTAGATAATATTTCAATATTGGTAGTTATACTTAAGGTACACCCAGAGTTATTTGCATAGATGAAAAGAACAGCCAGTGCCCAAGTAGTTACTGGTTGGCATTGGAGTTCCACTATCTTTGCTAAACTGTCATGCATTTGGCTTAAGGAAGAATTCCATAAAGAAGGTTATTAAAAAACAAAACATTACCAAGACAGGACATGTGGTAACTGTGCCAGTATCTGACTTGATAGTATATCGGCTAGCAATATCAGGTGATGGGTAGAGACTAAATTATATTCAACTTAGAGAAAAATACAGAGCATACAACTTAATCTAAGGTAAGCCTTGTATAACTTCTTCCCTGAAATGCATATAAAGCACAGTATAACATCCCCTGGCACCTGGGGTAATAGAGCATCAAGTACGGAGGACACAGTTATACACTGGGGACCTATTATGAGTTAGGGACTGTTCTTCACACTGAGCATAGAGCAGAGATAAAAATAGAATTGATTTCTATCCTCATGAGGTGTATTCTTTCTGATCAGACTTTCTTTGAAAATATAAGTGTACATTACATTTATTTTAATGCTTTCAAAGTATATCTGTCCATATACCACAGTAGTGAAAATTATCACAAATCTCAAAGATGTAAAATAAGAAAGATTACTTCTTCCTTTTGCTTGCAATGGCAGGAGGGCTCTACTCATGCAGGTAGCAAGAGATCCAAAGTTAGCAGCCATTATCCTGGTCACTGTCGAACTCCATGTAAGAAGACAAGGAGAAAAAAGTGAACCACATGCTGGCTCTTCCAGCTTCCATCTCATATAGCATTCACTCAAATTTCATCGCCTAAAACAAGCAACACCACCACTCTTAATCTTAAAGGGGTAAGGCAGTGTGTCCCTATCCCATCTCCAGAAGGCAGAGAATAGGATATATTTGGAGATCAGCACTAGTGACTAACACACAGAGAAATGCAAGGTGATGAAGCTTATAATGGGAGATTTTACCTATTCTGGGTGATCAGAAAATGTCTCCTTTAGGATATTATGCACAAAGTGAGTCCTAAATGACTAATTGATGGAAAGTGGGGATGGGGATGAAGAACATTCTAGCTTGATAGGATTACATGTATAAAGCCCAGAATTAGAAAGCATCATGGCCCCAGGAAAACACATTATTAAAAAGGCCATATTGTTGGACTGCAGTGAATGAGATTAAGGGTAGAGAAAGAAATGACTGAAGGTCTAAGTCCATTATAGATTTTGAACTGTAGTCTAAGAATATAGGGAAGCATGGAAAAAGCTTTAATTAAGAAAAGGGCAAGTCACATTTTCCTTTGAGAAAGATGCAGGAAGTAGCAAGAATAAATGTGGTAAGACCTTCAGGAGTTGAGGAATTTTCTAGGAAAAATATGAGGATGGTTAAGCTTATTTGTGGTAATGGAGATGGAAAAAATGAGACGGATTCCATGAGTATATTACAGGTGGACAAAAGGACTTTGTGATTGGTTTAATATTGAACAAGAGAAAGGAACCAAGAATAGCATCAGCTTTAAAGCTGAAACAGCTGGATAAAACATGTATCATTCACTTATTAGGATGGAGAACACTGGAGGGTGAGCATATTTGGGAAGGAAAATTGTGAGCTCAATTTTAGTCACAGATAACTGGTAGAAGGGGGCCTGGGTGACACCAAATGGAGATGTGGAGAAGTAAGTTAGACATCTGGTACTGGAACTCAAATAAATACCTCAATTGGTAATGTAAATGTAAGAATTAACCATTACTTATTACTACAATAGTCTTTGGATCCATGAGCATTGGTGATACTCAGAGAAAGCATATGATGAAAAAATCAGGAACTCCTACTGAGCTCTCTAAATTTAAGTTGTCAGAAGAAAATATTTTTGAGAGCAGAAAAGCCAAGAAACTATATTCTCATCAAAACCAGTGCAGAAAGGCTGTTAAACCAAAAGTGGTTAATAATGTCTAATGCTTCCAAGAAACATGAGAAATGAAAAATTCCCAGTGGACTTGATGACATGAGCAACTCTTGAGATGGAAGAGCATGTAAGTAGAAAGTTGTTTTAAGACAGGTAAAAATGAGTAAAGAAGAAAGAGTGTGGAAGTTGAGAAAATTAATGGAGATAATACTTCTGAAAATTTTTCTTAGAGAGCAGACACTGGAGGAAGACATGGGGTCAAAGGTACATGTATACGTATATATGAGCATGAGTGTGTATATGAGAAATATCTGAATCTATTTGAAATGCTATTAGGAAAGACCTAATAGAGAAGTAGCAGTTGAAAATGGATTTAAGAGAAGATAATCCCTAGCTTAATTCCTCTGAAAGAGTAGATAGGCAAGGAACCTAGAGTGCAGAACACAGAATGGATTGGCTTTAGGTAGGAAGAAATTCTCTTCCATTTGAACGAGAGACAAAGAACAGAAAATAGGTACACATGTAAGTAGATCCAAAGATTTGTTGTGGGAAATCTCTTCCTCTTTGATGTTCTTTACCTGTTTGTATGTGTGTTCTTGTATGCCTTTCAAATAGGAAATGACAGTGTTTCCTGAAAAAGAAGGGGAAAGTTGAGATGGAAGACAATGAAAGTCAAAGTGTTTAGATAGAGAAATTCTGGAAGAGTTTTGTGATAAATTCCTCACCGGTCTAGCCATTTTTTCCATTTCCTTTTTCCTCCTACCTGGATTTCTACTTTAAGAGGCCCAAGTTGTTGAAAATATATGTTATATATGTAGGTACCAATTTAAGTAACAATGTCCAATGGTTCAACACAAGATACTATCCTCTCAGTCATAAAATATGAAAACTCTGTTTCCAAAGTCAGTCTATAAAATCAAGGAAAGCAAGTGCTTTAGAAAAGTTAAAAAAATTAAAGCCACTAGATTCAACTTCATTTGACTTAACAATACTCAAGAAACAGTCAGCTAAATTATTTTGAACAAAATGAAATTTTTGAGCTTTTCCTATGTCTGAATTCTTTTGTAATGTTGATTGAAGAAATTTAATGATTTTGCATTTATATTAACTTTAAAAGATACAGCTCCATCACTGAGATTATTTTCCTAACATAATTTGAACATTACTTCATATATATAAGCCATTAACTTGAGCTATGGCAAGGCATAATGACATGAAAGACAATGCCAGACCCAAATTCACCATGAATTGACTCCCTATACAGTAATCCTGGAGGGATAAGACTGAAGTACAAGTGGCTAAGAAAGGACACAGTAAAATCTGTTGACTGAAAGGTATGTGACAATGGCCATTTGAGGGAGTATGAGAAGAGGGAAGAGAATGTGGATGGAGTTACAAATAACTGCAGCCGATTTGGGGTCTCTGTTCTTACTGTCTGCCCAGTGCAAGAAGGTCAATGGCTCCCCTGTTAATCAGACAGTAGCATTTCATTAGAAATTATTTCAGTTGTATGTTTTTAACCAATTATGGAACATACCATTTAAACATCAAAACACATGTACATATCTGAGTCCTTATCTTGATAAGCAAGTTTAAACCCTTGCCGGTTCTGCGAATGATCACCATAAAAGTGGATGAGTGCTTCATGCATTGTACTCAGCAGTGCTGAAGGCAAGTCAGTGCCACTAAACTGCCCAATCATAGGGCTGGTGTGATAAGGTCCATTTTGAATTTCAAGGTAATCATGATTAGCTTCAGTAGAAAAATTCAGGAATTGAATATGGGCACCTAAGAAAAATATGCAAAATTAATGAAAGTTAACATTGAAATGTATAAAATCAGTGTTTATCAAAGGTGATTCAAATGTTATCAGTATTCCAAAATAATAGCTCTATATGAGACTGAACATTGTAATGAAAGAGAGCACATATTTTTGAATACAACAAACCTTGGTTCAGTTACTTATGCCACTGCTGGTTGTGTGACTTTTGTCAGTATAATTAACATCCGTAAGTCAATGTTTTGTGAAACATGAATAATATTCATACTGCATCATAAGCAGGTATAATTATTAGAATGGTGATTGGTGCATATATGCCAATGATTCTGAACAGCTACTTTGTAATTATTCGAAGCATACACACATGAATGTAATTGTGGGTCATGGCATCCATGAGTTAATACACATCTTTATTAATGAAGAAGCTCATATAGGTCTAAAAGTTGCAACAAACTTTAAGTGTCTTTTACTTAAAGTCTTTTACAGCAACTGAATGATCAAACATTGTGCAAAATATTTATTAGTTTAGCAAGTGAATATTTGCAACTGTGTTTTATATGCAAAGCAAATCATTGATATTTGTATGAAGGTCAAACTGATTTAAAAAATAATAAAACAACACCATACCTCTACAATTTAACAGCTTGGCATAATTCACCATACTTAAAGACAGTACAAATGATCTATTTTCTATGGTATCATATTGATCTGCATAGTAGATAAGCTACAGTAGGAAATTTAGAAGAAAATCAAAGTATTTTAGAGTTCTTTGTTATGGTATTGTGACATTTTCGAAAATGTATTTGACTATGGTGTCTATGCTGGTTTGAAAGGATTTATGTACCCTAGAAAAGACATGTTTTAATCCTAATCCCATTTTCTAAAGACAGACATTTCTTCTAATTCCTATTCAGTACTTTATGTTGGATACTTTAACTAGATTATCTCCATGGAGATGTGACTCAATCAAGTGTGGGTATTAAATGATTAGGTGGAGATGTGTCTCCACCCATTTCTGGTGGGTCTTATGATTACTTTATTGGAATTCTTAAAAAGAGGAAGCATTTTGGGAAAAGCCTTGATATTCTGAGAGAGCAGAGAATAACAACAAAATAATGACAGAAAGCCACAAGATTCTGGGAGGGACAGAGTCCATCAGCCAGTGACCTTTGGAGATGAAGGAGAATGCCCCTGGGGGAACTTCATGAAACAGGCTTGGAGAGGAAGCTAGCATATGCAATGTTTGCCTTGTGCCTTTCCACTTGAAGGAGAAACCCTGAACTTCATCAGCCTTCTTGAATCAAGGTATCTTTCCGTGGATGCCTTAGATCAGGCATTTCTATAGACTTGCTTTAATTGGGATATTTTCATGGCCTTAGAACTGCAAACTCATAACTTTTTTAATTCCCCTTTTTAAAAGCCATTCCATTTCTGGTATATTGCATTCTGGCAGCTAGCAAACAGTGTCTAAAATATTTTAACACATTTCAATAGTTTATATACAACTCCAAAGGCACGAGTCTTTGCATAAGTCCATGCAATTAATTTGGGTAAGAAAGTCTAAACAAAGAACACCAAAGCTATTATAAATTAACCATCCAATATATGAAAAAAGTTCTATTTTGTATTGTTTTTCTACTGTTTTTAATGGATGAGAATAGCTTTACTTTTACATCTCATGTAATACATTTGATAATTATTTCTTAGGTTGGGAAAATTAAGGATCATACTTATTTGGGTTATCCAAGTTATATGTAAATACAGGGAAACTTTCAAGGAGACAAATCTACATGGGTAAGGAAGAAAACAGTTATCAAAAAACAGAATTTGGTAAAAAAAAAATGAAGTAAAAGCTCAAGTAAAGAGTTATACAGATCCGGAGACTGGCACTGGCCCAGGAGAATGCTGGAACTTCACGCCTCCGGTCGCTGCTCTTCACCTGGCCAGGACAGCATGGACGCACTGTAGGTTTCAGGGCCGGGCTAGGAGCCTGCAACCCTAGTGTCGCTATTCTCGCAGTCTTCTACGGAAAGAGCAGTGTCCAGGCCTCCTCTAGCTGTAGGAGGGCCTGGAGACCCTTTCCGAAGGAGGTGAAGGAGCCTCAGGGTGGTTCCTCATCTGCTGCACTGAGACTCCATGAGCAGACGGAAGGCAGCAGCTGCCACCAAGGACCCAACAACGAATCAGTTCCTTTAATCTCGACCCAAGAAAGGATGAAGAAATTTGGAATATATACAGACTACCGCCAGAAAATCTGGACCCAAATCCTCACAAAGAAACAGAACCTGCAGGAGAAAGAGGGCTTTCTCAACTGATCCTGGCCCTTTCTGAACAGAGGAGCACCAACCAGTTGAAGATGGAATCGCATTCCACCTTGCCTGAGAAATCATTGACATTTGAAGATGTGGCCATATATTTCACCCGGGAAGAGTGGAAGATACTGAACCCCGCTCAGAAGGTTCTCTACATTGGTGTCATGCGAGAAGTCCGTGAGACCATCGCCTCTCTAGGGTTAAAACTTAGAAGTGACACTGGGAATGATGTGCCAGCATTAGAATTACAAGCACCACGTGACAAAGTAGTATCTGTGCAGGCCAGAGTAAATGCTCCCCGAAAAAGAAGAGTCAAAGGAGTACGCACGGAGTGTTGTAAAACCCCATCAAGATGTGCCAAATGACAAAAGAATGAATGAGTTTATAAATGAGAGCTTCAGAATCTTATGGCCATCACAAGAGCAGTTTTATGGGAGAGAAATGTTTTAAATACCTAGGAATGTAGGGAAAACTTCAGGATTAGATCTGCCCTCATTAAGCACCAGCGTATTCACACTGAAGAGAAAACCCACGCATATCACTAATATGATAAACAATACAGATGTTTTTGGTGTGGGAAAAGTTCCACTCTTAGCATAAACTGTCTATAAATTCATGAATCTATAAATTCATCATAGAAATTCACCCAGGAGAGACATCCTTTCAAAGTCAGAAATGCAGTAAAAGTTTCGGTCATAATGTCCACCTTTTAAACACCAGAGAATATGCTCAGGCAAGCAGCCTTTTATCATAGCATGTGTGGGATAAAGTTTAGCAGCACTCAAACCTTCTGAGATACAGAAAGTCCCTAGGGGGAGGGAATCTTGTCCAGTGGCCCCAATCTAAAGAAGACACCAAGTGGAGTTTAACCCTAAGATGATGAATGAATAAAAAAATCATCAACACCAAAGATAGGGACCTGTGATTAAGAGAAACCTTGAAAGAGGCAAGGGCCATGCTTGACAAAAGAGAAAATAAGTTATCTTCTTGTTCAGCATTCTTTCTTTCATACTTGGCACAAACCTGACCCATGGTAAGTTCTTTATGCTTTAGGACTTTTGACAGTGATTTCTTTATACTTTAACACTTAGCACAATACTGACATACAGTGAGTGTTTTGTACTTTATTACCAAGCACCAGACTGACACATAGTGAGTCCTTTATACTTTAAAACTTAGCACACCACTGACACATAGTGAGTTCTTTATACATGAGCACTTAGCATAAGATTGAGACAGTCAGTTCTTTATATTTTACCACTTTGCAGAAAACTTACACATGGCGAGCTCTTTATATTTTACCACTTAGCACAAGACTCACACATAGTGAGTTCTTACACTTTAGCACTTAGCCCAAGACTGAAAAGTAGTGAGTTCTTTATAATGTAGCACTTAGCACAAAACTGTCACTGTGTGCGTTCCCTATAAATAAAATGTGACAGTATATCTATCAAAGAACAGAAACTTCTCTGGCCACCTGAAAATTAGCTCTAGTTCCTCTGAGCATCCTCAGGTTTTAGTGTTCTTTATTCCCAGGATGTTGGGTAGTTGGCAAATGCAGGACGCCCCATGTCCTTGTCTCATTCTCTAGCAGGAGGGATGGTAAAGAAGAGTATTCAGTTCCTTTGCACAGCGCTTAGGGTAGAAATAATTGCACAGCTGCTCTAGCTGTCATTCTAATTGTATAGACTTCCAAGGCTGGGAGGTTCAGTGTGCTTTACTCTGGAACAGGAAGAAGGGATTCATTATGTGCTATGGGAGGAGCGCCTCCACTTGAAAGCAACTGGGACCTTGCAAGCTTAGGACAATTCCCCTTTTTCCTCTCAGAACTGAGATTCTAGAGAGTATTAAAGCCTTCTGCTCTTGAAGGAAGTCAGAAATCTTGCTTGCTCAGTGCATTCCAAACATACTCAGGCAATGCTGCTTGACAGCTACTAAGACGTAGGTTATGAAGAGAAAATATTCTTCAAGTACGTTTGGGATCTAGGTGTTTATGACATCATTGTTTTTTTTTCCATCTAGCAGTTGTCATAGCTTTTGGAAACTAAGAGAAACTGAGAGACTAATGAGAGAGAGATATAAGTATGCTTTCTCTAGTGTTTTTTAAGCACAATAGAGTTTGTGGGTGGTGGAGGGGGTGGCATGTGTGTTTTTGTAGGTCCCCTAACATCTCTCAGAGCATTGTCATGGAACACCAGTTAGGGAAACAGTGATCCAGTGAAACTCTCAGCATTATAGTTACTGAAGGTCCATAATGCTAAACTGAGTTGTTAGAACAAAACCCAGTGCTCATGTCATCTGAGTCACAATGAAATGTTCTTTCCTGCACACTGCACAGGTTTGCTGGTGGTAGAGAAACAAGCATTCCTCAAACTAGGAGGTTGAATGTTATGATGTTATGTCAGGCCTTGGTCTTAGAACAGAACCCAAACGTGTTCTTCCACTTCCTAGTAGGTGACATGGAGAATTCCCTCTCCACGGGCCAACAGAGAGGCTTTCATGTCTCCAAATTCAAATCACCCAGTATTGTTTGGCATCTTCTCGTGTATCTAATAGGGAATCCACGTGTTTTAGCAGAACAATTTCTGTAACTTCCAACAGCTGCACAGCTGCAAAAGCAGACAGGGCATCAGTTCTGCCTGGCCCATAGTATAGACCGCATTGCCCAAGCTGTGTGGCAGGATAAGTGTGTCGTTGTAATTTGCTTCTATCTTCTTCGACTTCACATCTCTTAAATCCTAATGTTTTTGTAAAATATGATAAAAACTATTGCTGGAAAAGTTCAATAATAAAGCCAAAGAAACGTGAAAAAAAAAAGAGTTATACAGAAAATAAACTAAAAGTATTATATAAAATTGAAAGTCATCCACAAAAAACAATTTCATTAATATGGAGAAATCTTTGTGAGGAGGACCATTTGAGTAAATAATGGTCCTTTCTGATTGAGCATATACTAAGGCTAATGTTATGGGGAGAGTCACACCCTCCAAAAACATACATTGAAGTCCTAGTCTCCAGGACTTCAGAATGTGAATTTATTTGTAAATAAGGTTGTTACAGATGGCGTTAGGTGAGGTGACCCTTATTCCAACATATTTGTGGTCATCAAAAGGAGAGAGTTGGCACAGACTCAGAGAAAAAAAAATCCATGTGACACTAGGGCAAAGACTTTTCATACTACAAACCAAAGAACTCCAAGAATAACCTGCCACCACCAGAAGAAGGAAAGAAACATGGAACAGATTCTTCTGTACAGACTTCTTATAGGGAGCATGGCCATTCCAGTATGTTATTTCAGACTTCTAGCCTCTAGAACTGTGAGACAATATATTTCTGCTGTTTTCAGCCATCCAGTTTATGCTACTTCATGGCCAGCCTTGGAAACGAAGGCAGTCAAGTCACATCCTTGAAGATGAAGCTGTGAACTATTTTTTCCTCATCCATTTACCCAGCAAGACAATCATCATCATCATCATCATCATTATTATTATTATTATTATTATTATTATTATTATTTCACAGGTGGGCAAACTAGTGCTCAGAAATATTAGGAAATATTTTCCAAGTGACACTGGAAGGGACAGAGGTAGAATTTAAACACAACTCTGACTTACAAAGTGCTCACATTTTCTGGCTAAGCATCCAAATTTACCATACAAGAGCTGGTAATCTTATGATAAACACATATTAATCTTTTTCAGAGAAAATAGGTTTGTATTACAGTTGTTTAATCTAGGTTGGAAGAGGATAAATAAAAGGAAGTAGAAATGTGAGATGCTTCAGGGAGAAGCTGAGGAGGCAAAAAGCAGAAGAAAGTATTCTTCAATATATCAGTCAAAATTATTTTAGTATATGTGCTGGTTTGAAAGGAAGTATGCCCCCTAAGAAAAGCCATGTTTTAATATAAATCCCATTTCTTAAAGGTAGAATAATCTCTATTCAATACTGTATGTTTGAAACTGTAATGAGATCATCTCCCTGGATGATGTGATTTAGTCAAGGGTGGTCGTTAAACTGGATTAAGAGATGACATGTCTCCACCCATTTGCATGGGTCTTGATTGGTTTATTGGAGTCCTATAAAAGAGGAAATATTTTGGAGAATGAGAGATTCAGAGAGAGCAATACTACGAAGCCGAGTCCACCAGCAAGCGACCTTTGGAGATGAAGAAGGAAGACGCCTCCTGGGGAGCTTCATGAAACCAGAAACCAGGAGAGAAAACTAGCAGATGACACTGTATTCGCCATGTGCCCTTCCAGCCAAGAGAGAAGTCCTGACTGTGTTCACCATGTGCCTTCTCACTTGAGAGAGAAACCCTGAACTTCATTGGCCTTCTTGAACCAAGGTATCTTTCCCTGGATGCCTTTGATTGGACATTTCTATAGACTTGTTTTAATTGGGACATTTTCTCAGCCTTAGAACTGTAAACTAGCAACTCATTAAATTCCCCCTTTTAAAAGCCATTCCATTTCAGGTATATTGCACTCTGGCAGCTAGCAAACTAGAACAGAATATGTAATTGAATTTATAATTACAATGTCCATGCCTGTTTATTAGTGGTACCCCAGCTGTCAGGTAAATAATAACTCAGTCTACAGTCTTCCTGGCCATTTTAATGTCATATGTAACATATAATTTTTATTTTAATATCGGAATAACTCTTTAAAATTTATTTTAAAACATTTCTTTAAACACTAGCAAATTTCAATTATTGATATTTGCTGAACATCTGTCAATGAACACATAATTTTTTTTTCCTCAAGGTTAGCAAATATTTTTGTGAAAAGGAAATGAAAAGGACAAGTAGGTAGGTAATAGCAATAGCTCTTCTAAGTCCTTCAGCCCTAAAATATCAGCCTCTATTCTGCCCTGATAGGTTGTTGACCACTTAGTAGCTTACATATCTGTATTTGACTTGTTTCCTCACCCCTTCATAAATTAAGAACACAGTTTCCTTTTCTAGCATATCCCATACATTGGATAAAAAAAAGTATTTTGTCACTAGAGAACAGGCTGCACAAGAATCCCTTTTGTTAATGGTAATTACTTTAAGGACATGGAACCCAAGATATATTAAAAGTTTAATAAATATCCAGTCTCCTCCATCCCTACTGGGTGGAATGTGAAAGCTCCAACAAGAACCATCAAAAACAACTTGTTGAATTACTGGCATTGCTATTTAGGTCCAAAAAGTATCAGACAGTGTACTGGCTTGAAAGAAGGTATGTACCCTAGAAAAGTTATGTTTTAATCCTAATCCCATTTTGTATAGGCAGCCAATTCTTCTAATTCTTATTCAGTACTGTATATTTGAAACTGTAACTAGATCATCTCCCTGGAGATGTGACTCAGTCAAGAGAGGTTGTTAAACTGGACTAGATGGAGATGTGTCTCCACCCATTCAGGTGAGTCTTAGTTTACTGGAATCCTTTAAAAGAGGAAACATTTTGGAGAAAGTAGAGATCTGAGACAGCAGAGAATGACATAGCCACAAGAAGCAGAGAGTCCACCAGTCAGTAACCTTTGGAGGTGAAGAAGGAAAATGCCTCATGGGGAGCTTCATGAAAGAAGAAGCCAGGAGAGAAAGTTAGCAGATGATGCAGTGTTTGCCATGTGCCCTTCCAGCCAAGAGAGGAACACTGGCTGTGCTTGCCATGTGCCTTCTCACTTGAGAGAGAAACCCTGAACTTCATTGACCTTCTTGAGTCAAGGTATTTTTCCCTGGATGCCTTAGATTGGACATTTCTATAGACTTGCTTTAATTTTGACATTTCCATGGACTAAAAACTTACTTTGTAACTTACTAAATTCCCCTTTTTAAAAGCCATTCTGTTTCTGGTATATTGTTTTCTGGTAGCTAGCAAACTAAAACAGACAGAACGAAAAACTAGGGCAAGATTGGACATTTAGAGGTTTTTTATTCACTATTAGGTAGAAAATCAAATAGTAGGGAAATGACTTAAATTATGCTAACTGTAGATATGGATTTGCAGACTTAAGATGTATTTATCATGAGAGTTTTGCAAATTCCTGGAATGACACAATAAAGAAAGAAATGAAAGACAGGAAGTAGACCAAGGGATAAACTATTAAAGATGGTCAGTGTCTCAAAAGTATAGGAAATAATGAAAGTGGTCTTTTGCTGTTTCAAAATTAAACTTGAGGGGTAGGCCATGGTGACTCAGCAGGCAAGAATGCTCACCTGCCATGCCAGAGGACCCAGGTTCCATTCCCGGTGCCTGCCCATGTAAAAAAAAAAATTAAACTTGAAGTGGAAATGAAATTATGACAAATGCAATATTATGAACAGAATTAGCATTTTAAGTAGGATAAAGTATCCAACCAAATGTCAACCAACCTAATACATATCTGGAAATAGAACAAAGCTCAGCTTTAATCTGATTTAAGGTAGATTTATTTAGCCATATAATTTTCAGTAAATTATGTCTAATTTGACATCATTATGTCAAAATGAAGGGATTAAAATAGTAATAACCTAGTTACTCTTTTATTATCTCACTGAATATTTTTAAAAATGTTATTACAGCAGAGAAACTAATCTGAATACCTATCTTTTGGTGGAATTTACTCAGCACACTTTCATCCAATTACAGCTACATTGAAAATTGTGTTGGTAAGGACTCATCTGCACAAAGTATTTTGCATCTGTGCTTTGATGAAACTTTGAACATGTGACCATGACTTGAACATTAAACCCTCATTTTTAGTTGTTAGAACATCTGACTAATAATCACTGTATTACACATTTTCTTCATGTAAAATTATATGCAATATGCAATTTAATGACAAAAATTTTGAAAGAAACATTCGGATAGCCCATGCCTGTGTAGATGGTCAAAAGCCATGATAATTTTGTACAGTGTGATGTGCAATATTAATCAGTGATTTTTAAGTATAAAAGGTAATGAAAGCATAAAAAACATAGTAGCACTCTGCTAACTGTGCCTTTAGGCATTCTCAAGAAAACAGAGACAGAAATTGTGAGCCAATCGAGCTCATGCCAAACAACACAGAACACTGCCCAAGTTCGTGAAAAGGAAAGAAAACAGTCTAAAAATATAAGAGAATTTGATTTAACTACTAAAGCAGTTAACACTTAAATCATGCTTTCTCTATGTCAAGCATTTGTATCGCTTAATCCTCCAAACAGCTCCATGAGATTTTTTTAAGATAAAAGATTTATTTAAGATAAAAAATAATCAAAATCACATGGCTATTCAAAATTTCACAAAGACTACACCTCTGAAAACAGGTCAAAATGGGGTTTAGTGTGCATAGCATTGATGATTATGAATTATTTAAGATTGATGATCTGAAAGTTCATAAAATATTTATAAAACAATACTGTTTTCAAATCATATGACATATTCAACTTATGTCAAAACCTTAAAAAACCTGAAAAATCTTCAAATGAAATAATAGCTATTATTGAATACCAGAGGTAGATTTGAAAAGGAGGTATTATAAATGAAGAGAGAGACAACTGAATTAGGGATGCTACATTTTACACTTCATCTGCATACTATACCATAAGGCAGCTAATTTAATTTCCCCCAAAAAGAGCTGCATGGTTGGACTGATTTTTCAAATAACTTTCTGTTTCAAAAGTTGTTCCACCGAAGCTTTATTTAAAGTTATAAGCCATTTTCAATTAAAGGAACAGTTGGATAAACAGATTAAGGTATAATTTTTATTCAGCATAATTATTTGCAAGATAGAAATTGAAAGTTGAATTTTTAAGAATTCAAACTGATTTCACTTACCATAGCCAACGGGCAATGAGATCTTCCAAGTGCAGTCTAAGTTGTTGGGGTAACTGCCTGGAAATCCTGGACTCAAGATCATGCACCCCAGGCTGCTCAGTGTTCCTCCACATGTTGCTGGTAAATGGAAAATGGCTGTCAGTTCCATGGCACTATCCTTTTCTCCCAAGACTATTCAATTCAAACAACTCTACTAAGCTAAGTAAAAGCAAATCTTCAGAATTGAATTTTACTTCTAACTACAGCATATAATCCAACATATTTTACTTTAGTTATCTATGGGATTTTCCCTCTTGACTATGAACTGCTTAAAAATAAAGAACATTTTCAAAATTTATCCTGTTCTGCTAAATGCAAGGGAACAGATAGAAGTGAGGGTAACTAATTAGCAGGGTTATAAGTAACATAACCATATTGAAGGTGAATATGATTGAAAGGGGATGGATAGTGTCATGCATCTTATGATTAAATCTACAGCTATAAATAAGTTCTTGCATGAACTATTTCAAAGGTTCGATAGTGAACAAGGAGTCAATAGTAGAGCAGTATGGGGGAAAACTAAAACTGCATGCTATGGCCAGTAGTTAACAGAAAGACATCAGCAGTACAATGCCAGGGGTTGTGTGGGAGGGACATGATAAGGGGTAATTTTGATTTGATAATTGGTGACACTGTGTTTGTCAGTTCTTTGTTGCTATGAACCAAGGAAAATTGTTTAAGATTTAGAGTGCTGCTGATTGTACAACCAAGTGAGGATACTGTAAGACATGGTTTGTTTATTTTGGACATTATTCATAATCCCCAATAGATTGAGGGAGCTAAAGGGTACAATGACTGATAAGAAGAATGGTAAGCTGTGATATAATTATTTGATGGAATATGGTGTGGCTGCATAAAGGGAAAGATGTTGAGAGGCATGTGATGAACTGAATAAACCATGGGGACAATGTGTTATGTAAAATAAACCAGAAACAGAAGAACTGATATGCAAAATTCTCCTTCAGAAAATATTTGTAAGAAAATAGGAGCCAAGATTTTAAGCCCTTACAGCAAGCCACACTTAGTTGTAAATATATTTCTAGATTCTGAGACACTGAGCTATATATGTATCAATTGATATTTCCCTGGAATTTTGAATAACTGTGGCACCTAAGTCCCAGAAATGTAGTGCTACAGCCCTGTAAGTAAACATAGCGATATAACAATTTAAATAACAGTTAAAGTAACTGAAAAGGAGATCAGGCCTCAATTATAGTTAAAAATGGCACTAAATCTGGCTAGGTCTAAAGTAAATCAGAATATAGGGTAAAAGATGATGATGTATGTACCTTAGACCTTCACCTACTATATGAGACCAAAGGCAGAGAGGCTGATAATGTCTAGGACCTAAGTTTTCAGTAACACATAATCTAAATCAACCTGTCTGGATAGCTCATTTAAAACCAAGCTCCTGGAGTCCAGAAAGGGAATGAGAACTTGTAATTCTGTATAGCTTAATGTAATGCCATGATATATCTCAGACTATGGTGGGCTGATAATTAAGAAGTATTGGTAGAGTTCCT
Source organism: Tamandua tetradactyla (assembly GCF_023851605.1). Lineage (NCBI taxonomy): Eukaryota > Metazoa > Chordata > Mammalia > Pilosa > Myrmecophagidae > Tamandua > Tamandua tetradactyla. The sequence continues at coordinate 19,631,214 of NC_135349.1, forward strand.
TGTGGGTCCAAAGAGGGGGGAAATGTATATATATGTAACTATTACATTTTCCCATCTGGGAAACTCCTAATACCCTCTCAACCACTGGGGACTCCCAAGAAAATAGTCCAAGCTTTGGACTTTGAGGTTTGTCATTATGAAACTTATTTCTGTAGGAGAGAAGATAAGACTACCTATAAAGAGGGTTAAAAGTTGCTTCTAGGAAACGTCTTTTGCTGCTCTGATGGGGCCCCTCTTTCACTCTAAGCCCAACTATGCAAAGAAAATCATTACCCTCCCCCCTACATGGGACATTCAGCAGTGAAAATCTCCCTGACAACATGGAGACAAACTTCCAGGGATGATTCTGGCCCTGGTGCTATAGGATTGATGCCTTCCAGACCAAAAGAGGGAAAAGAAGTGTAATACAATAAGGCATCTGTGGCCAAGGAGATCAAATAGAGTCAAGAGATTATCCTGGAAGCTACTCTTTTGAAAGCTTCAGTTAGATAGTGCTGATTGCCATGATTTGCTAAACCCCAATTCCTAGGGCTTGAACTAAGACTCTATAAAGGTTTCATGCACTAAGTTTGCTTTCCTGGAATCTCTAATTCTCAGAAGGTTCCTACATCAGATATATCCTGAAAAACAGAACAACCAGCCTGTTCAAGATTGCATGCCTTTTCCCTTTAGTGTTGACACCCCTTCTCAACATGTAAAAGTCAGAATGGGCACTGCCTAAAGATCCTGATAGATTGGGAGAGGGATTGGAGGAGAAGGAGGGGGTATAACAGAGAAGATAGGGTTTAACAAATGAGTATAACTGCTGAATCACTATAACAATATTCCTTCTAGCCTCCAGTTTTCTGGAGCAGCTAGAGGGAAGAATTTGAAATAGCAGAATGAATAGAATATGAAATAGCCCATAACAAACTCTAGGATCTCTTCTATGATCGCTTGTTTGGTATATAGAGGCTCTCAGTAAAAGTTAATCAAATTAATGTTTACATTTTCATCAGGTATCAATGGATGTGCAATATAACTTATACAGTATTTATTTGTTAACTATGCACAACATAAATATAGCACATAGTTATAAATATATTTATTTCAATTCTCATAGCAGCCCTAAAAATTTTGATATTTATTGTACTCATTTTACAGATAAAGAAATTAAGCCTTAAACAGATTAAGAAATTTGCCTAAGTCTATGTGCCCAGTAAACAGCATATCTAGAATACTATTCTGGGTCTATCTGATTCCAAAATCCAAGTTTTAATCAGCATATATTACCTTCAGATTCCTATTCAACTTTGGGATTCAACTAACTCGAACCACCTTCTCAGGAAACCTGATGCTGTGTTGCTGAGAGTGACCATAAATTCATATTCTGGCCTTATCTTGGTTATTCTGTTTTATTTTACTGTATCTGAGATTTAACTACAAGGAGACATGACTGATTTTGTAGCAAACATGTCAAATATTATAGGTTGAACACATGAAATTCTAGTATTTGACCATTTGTGACCTCTTCAAGTGGTAGTTTCACATATTTCAAACTAAATACCCATAGGAATGCCACTATTTGTCAGCTTGCCACATCAGAATGCTTTATTCTTATTTTAACAATGCTCTCACTACTACTGAAATAAGTAAATTTACATATTTAAATATTCTTGAAGCTCTCTTTCAGAAATCCCTCAGAACCTGTAGTGAAGTCTTTGTTCATTTTTCCTTTTTTTTTTAATCATCAATGTAAATCTGGTATGAGGAAAGATCTAGAAGATTGACAGAGTCATGTCTAGTGAATATCACAATTGTTCAAGCCAGAGAATCAGGCTGGGTCCCAAACATTCTGCAAAACAGCAAATTAAATGATAATATATTTCTGTAGTATGAGTAAAATTCCAGAAAAGTTTAGAAAAACATGAACTTTGTTGAGGTTTAAAGTATGGCCTTTCAATCTGACTGCTTTGTAGGAGACACCAAATATTTGGATATCTAACTTTGAATATTCATTTTAGCCATGATTCTACTGACTTTCTTTAAAACACCTGAGCAGCATACCTAAATATCTACAGACATAATATTCCTTCCTTTAGGGCTCTTACAATCTGCAATAAAAATATATTTATATATGTAGACTCAATTACAAGCAGGGTATATGTGAAAAATGCCAAGTAAATGATAGAAATAGAAAAGCTAATGTGAACTAAAGATGATTTTCTTAAGAAGGCCCTTGATATTTTCAGAAAAAGTTTTGCCAAAAAATTGGGAATTATCTCTGAAACAGAAATATCCACATGGATCTTCAGTTTAGGATTTACACAGTACATGGTAAAGTGCCTGAACTGTAGAAGTCATTACCAATAGTAAAGACTGTGTTTAATATAAGTCAGCATGCATTTTAGTGTGACAGCAGATAAATATGTGAACACAGATGTTGGATACACTTCCTGTCAAACATATGATAATAAACGAATCACTTGAGTACCTAGTTAAAGCCACATATAAGCCTTTCTTTTTCTTCTCTTAAAAAAATAAGAGTCATTGGATAAGGATCTGATATCTATCAATCTTTTTTCTTTTGTGATACTTTAAAGCTTTGTAAATAGACTTGTCTTGGTTGTTTTACATTTGTTTAATGCTACCATCAGTTTTAGCCTTTTCATCAGTGTTTACCTAGTATCATTTTATGTACTGTCCTCCTGCCTCCAGTGCTAAAATCTCCTTCTATGCTAGGCCTTTCCTTATAGGTAAACAACATATTAAAAGAGCTATTAGTGAATATGGTATTTCTAAAGAACAAGGGGCTTACTTTTATAAAATGGCTACGGATCTTAAATTCTACTGGAGTGATATTTGCTATTTTGTGCAGATTCATGATTTTTTCTAAAGAATATATACAATTTTTACTCAAGGGCACATGTCTTCTCCTGCTGTAGAAGGTGGACAGTGTGGCGATGAGACAGGGAAGCCTCCAGAGTCCATCTACAACCATAGACTACATTGCTGTTGGGGGTCTTGGTCAAGTGCTTAATCACCTGAACTTATAATATTCAAGACAATTAAGATTGATTAAACTCTAAGAACAATGTCTGAATACTCAGCAACTTTTATAGAAGCATTTGGGATATAAACTGTATTCATTAGCATTCTTATTATTACAAAAAAAATAGGATCAGAGATTTCCAGGGGCAAATAAATAAAATATTATTTCTTTATTGATTTCTAATCCTCAAATTCCTCAGTTTGGATTAATCCACTGCTGACATTAGATATATTGTGGATAATTTGTAAGCTTTCCCATGAAAAGCTGATAATTCTACCTTTGTACACCTTGTTAAGGTATTAAGAGCAACAGGGTGCTACAGAAGTTAAAACGCTTTCAACAACTGTGACTACACAAGCTGTTTTAAATAGAAAAAAATAATTACCTTTTGGCAATATATCTTTTAAAATAAAATCTTTCCTTACATATTATAGAGTGACAGCAAAGCCATATTATTTGATTAAGTGCATATTATGAATTGATTCCCTTCCAAAATTAAAAATATTTCTATTCTGAAGTTTAAGGAAAAAACAGGGAGAGAGGAGGTAGCCCACTAAAGTAGGTACCATACCCAGTCTTGTATTTCATCCTTCCATATCAAGCCCAGGATTTTAGACCTTCATAGAAATAGCTTCAAGTTGTAGGTGATGTGTGAATTTATATATTCATCTTATTGAGAAAAAAATTTCAAGAAATAAGATATTAGCCACCAAAGTATGTTCTTCATTTGAAAGCAAATATGATATAGTGAACATAATATGGACATGTATTATTTCTTGGATGGGACTATCATAAAAGCTGCCGTTTCATTTTACTTGTTTTACAGGTTTAGTCTAGTTTTACTTTCCTTCTTACACAATTATATATATTTCTCATTTAAGGTAGTTAAGTTGTATATTGTTGGAAAACATTGAATACATGAGATTTGTTTGAGCTGTGCAGAGACCAAGCTGTCAGAAGAGCCTAAAACACAAAAGAGAAGAATTGCCTTGCTTCACCTGTTGAGACATTACACATTCTGCTATCCAAAATGAATCATAAACAGCATTTAAATCAAACAGAGGAATATTTTGAGAATCATCATGGCCTTTAAAATTGCTTGCATTTGTCTAAATAGCATTGGTCACTTTCTTCTGAAATCCCATTGGCCACATGGGGATGATTTTGACTAGCATTCTGGGAGAATGGGATTCTGAGTGTGACACACAGTGATATGCAAGTGTTGGAAGCTGGGAGGGGACTATGAAGAAGGCATCATGATAGCATTACTACTATAATGTCCCATGCTGTAGATAGTCATTCATTTACTGGTCATTCTTAAACAATATTATTGAGCACTTAATGGATTCTAAAAGTTCAGAGAAGAATGAGGGATAGCTCCACCTTCGAATGTCCTTAAGAATGTCATTGTGGAAGAGGAGATTAAATAAATATCATTACAGGTTCATGGTGGGTCCAGTGGTAGAATACTCACCTTTCATGTGGGAGATCTGGGTTCAATTCCAGGACCATGCACTCCCCCCCAAATATATATATATATATGTCATTAAATTTACACATAAAAATAGTCATATGGAAAGGTGGCAGCCCAGGGTAGGGATTACTAGTTGTACTTGAAGGTGGGAATCTGGACAAGGCAAGGTGAGTCAGACACTTCCTTCAGGTGCAAAATTTAAAGACATGACTTCAAATCTCAGTAATCAATATAAATTATATATATATATGTATGTATGTATAAATGTATATACTGTATGTTGTGCGGTATTGAACACATCTCATTCTTTTCCATGTGAATATTCCATTTTCACAGCAACATTTATTGAATATTTCTTTCATTTTTTGGAGTGCATGGGCTGGGAATCAAACCCTGGTCTGCCACATGGTATCCAAGAGTTCTACCACTGAACTACCCTTGCATCTCCAAGGTAAATAATATTTTAATGCACTATTTGGAAACATCAAAAGTAATACAAAAATCCATGATGAAAAAATATCCAAAAGTAAATAAAGACAAGATCAATATATTTATTTTTCCCTTTTGCTTCAAGTTCCAATATGGCTTGACACAGTACTGAACATGGATGAGTATAAGTGGTTTCTTGAAAAATGAACAGAGATCTATGTGAAAAAGGGAAGGAAAAGAATAGTAGGTATTGGGAACAATGACAACAATCATGCTGGGCCAACAAGCACAGATAAGGACAGTCCTTGATGAAATCGTTGTGGTCACACCTTGGCTAGAGACAAATATTTCTGAGTGGCATATACAACACATAGGTGAAGGGTGAAGTCTGGGGACGGAGTGAAAGGAGAGAACATGCAGAGTTCACAGGAGAACAAAGCAACCTGGAAACTGCAAGATTTTACCCTTCAAGGATTTACTCTATAATGAGGCAAATGTTATCCCTGGGGGGTCATTAAAACTCCAGTGACTTAATCCATGCTAAAAGCTTATGGAGCTTCAGACTTAAGTTCTTCCTCTTCAAATACAATGTTGAAGAAATGTTTCCCCTGAAAAGATAGTCTGATTCTCCAGGTTTGGTGGGAATATCCAGAAGCATTGTCACTTTTCTATTTCTGATATGAAACACTATCACTCCACCTTCAAATCAGTTATTTGTATTTCTGAACTTTGTTTCTAGAACTTGGCTTTCTTGAGGATAAAGACCAACAGAGTATTGCTAAGACTTTCAGACCAGTTACATCCATTCTTTCCCATAAATTAATAACCTGGACTTCTGATATAAATGAAATTGAGTTTACGGTCTTAAACTAACAATTTTATATTTAATTTGTGTAGGTTGATAAAATACTGACTGAAAAGACTGAGTTATGGCATCCACTGAGAAAAGATATGTTAAGTTCTTATTAAACCTCTACGGCATTATCATATTATTACATAGCACATAGTTGAAAAGAAATTTGAAAGTACGATATTAAAGCCCCAAATTGAGCAAGCACACCACCATTAGATTACTGATAATATGTGTGCACAGTCACACAGTTACAGAAGATGTATCCATATCAATGCAAAGGGGAGATGGATAGTTCCAATGACGGATAGTTCCTGGCATACAAGAAATGTGGGAATGACCCTATTTAAAAGAAAATGAAATAAAATTCACTCACTTAAAATATAGTATTCAGTATTTAAGGGTTATATGTTAGTAAGAAATGTTTCTTTGCTTGTCCTTCTATTATAGATTTACATAAGTAAAAAAATGCAATCAAGAAATACTAGAATAAATTTCTACCAATATCTATTAATGAATAATATACATTAGATTTAAAAAATCTCATAATCTTGGTGTTTCTTTTAACTAGAAACAAAATCTTATAATTTCCCTTTAGGCAGACTACATTTGTGCCACAGTCCTTTTCTAAGGTTTAAGGAGGATTATTGAATTGGGCAAAGTACATCTTTTTTCATCATCAGAAGTTATAGCTCTTGGTCTGAGAGGCTGAAAATGATTGAGAAATACTTATATTGATTCAAAAGGTAAAAATGTTAACAATATGTTATCTGCTCTTGAAATGATAAGTTTCGTGGTTATCTATTGCTCATGTGCAAGCTGCTGGAATATTATGGCTCAGCAAAGGAGTGGGTCAGTTCTTCTCTCATGAGAAGAAAAGGAGATTTAATATTCATTTTTTATTAGACAGCCTCACAAGCTGTCAAATTAACATGGTTGAAATGAAATTAATCCTCATCACTCGGATGTCTCTTATTCCTTTAAATAGACAATGCTTTCAAAATTCAACCTTCAAAAATCTGTTCTACTATTCTGCTTTTAAAAATAAAAAAAGCCAAAGGTTAAATTCTGAGATGTTTTGTGCTAAAATCTCTCTTAAAATGAAGAGAAGGTGGTAAATAGGTAGCTTAGGTGTAGATAATTTTTTTCCTCCTTGTAGCTATGTGGCAGATCCACTTACTTATCTCATGAATTTCCATTTGCCAACCACAACTGACACAGAGGCAGCTGAAAAACAAATCTTTAATTCACAGTAAATAACCCAAGCCATATTGTGAATGTATCAAACAAGAATTTGTACTAATGCACTTATAAATGACAACCTGATTCCCTAAGCTTAGAAACATTTCCTACCCAATTCATCCACCCTAAAAGTAATTTTCTCATACTTCCTAATATTTGTTAAAAGTAGCTGCAACAAAGGAAGACTATGTTTATTTTTAAAGAAGAGTTCCTCCCAATATTTTCATGCTAAAGTTCATGCTCCTGTGTATATTTGTTCTCTCATCCACTAAATTTTCCATAATAAGTTTGTTTAAGAATTATGTACAAATATAATGTTCAAAAGCCACTAAATATATTTATTGAAGACTACAATAAAAAAGTTATTTATTACCAATCTACATCATTTTTTGCTATTAACTTTGGTACAAACCTTTCATGTTAATGATTCCATCTAAAATGTTTTGTAATGAATGAAAAACAAGACAGGGCTCTGGTATCTATTTACTAACTTATACCCAAATGGGGATTTTCTTTTTCCTTTCTTAAAAGAACACTTAACAATTCTAGAGAAGATGGAAATCATTCATTATTCAGATACTCAAGGTTTATTTTAAACGTGTCATGCCATGGCACTTCTATGTCATGCCTGTGAATCTACTAAACATATCTATTTGGAGGCATTTGTATATAAAATACACCAGGAAAAATACTTTTCATGAATATTATGCAATTTATGGATGTTGTCATTCAAATAATTAATTTGTTAGTCAAATTGGCAGTGTTAACATTAAAAAAAACACCAGAATCCTTTCTTGTTCATGTGAATGAAAAACAGCAGCTTGTGAACTAAAAGCTTGACATTGTCTGTAATAAGGGAAAAAATAGCTTAGTTTGCATTTGAAAAACAGCTAATAAAAGGCCTGATTGGTCTCTGCAGATGTGTGTTCATAGGCCTTTATCTCTAAGCAGCATATTAAACAATACATTGTAAGAAATGCCTTCAATAAGAATCCTTTCTATTTCCTTCTCTGAAGGCTGTAGAAATATCACTTATAAAAGAATGCTAACAGAAACTACAATGTGGCCTCATAAACAAGGAGAAAGAACATGAAAATACATAAGAGCAAATACTAAAGTGTGGAAACTTGAAAGAGAATAGAGAGAACATTCTATTAATTTGGGTTAAACCAATTATAATGTATGGGTAAAAAAGTACAAATATGGGACATCAGTATTTACTGAGGTAGGATTATTGACACATATTTCTTTCTCTTACACGAGTTAAGCCAAAAGAACAAACAATATGAGGTTTTCTTATTTTTGTTTTTTTCTTTTCTTCTTTCACAACATGGCCCTAGAAATGAAGCACTTTGTGATTCATAACATGTGAAGCAGAAAAACTTTGTCTTAAAGAATCAATTAAAATAGCCTTGGTTTGCTTGGTTAAAAACTAATTTAGATAGCAGAATATTAGAAAATCTACCTAAGTGTTCACTATAAGAACATTTGTTCTACATTGCAAGGATGTGTCCATCATTTTATAGACACAGAGTAATTATCATAGTAACTACCCAGATCTCTGTGTTGTAGGTGACAATCTTGTTTTTATAAAGGTGACTTTGTATACTGATAATTGTTTCTAATGATGAGCAGTAATATTTTCATTTATTGATGCATACTGTACATTTTAAAGATATTTTAAGTTTATACATGTTCTAATTCCTACATATGGTCCTACTTGATCTAGCTCTGCTGACATTGCCAGCTTTTCTGCTCCTTCCTTTGCTCTCATATACTCTCTAGGTTCCCTCATCAAGAAAGATAAGCGCATTAAGTACCCACATCATATGGTTGATTAAGAATTATGTGATGTTTGACATGTGAAGTTTTGCACTTAATGTGAACTCCATATTGTTCAGCATTTGCTAGCTGTTACTGTTATTTGTTTTCATACTATAAGTTGCTGTATTTTTACAACTTTCTTCTGATGCTTCTTCAGGTTGTATTACTTATCTGCAGAACATGATGAAAATAAATACCCTTGAAAAATGATTTGTTGTGTTGTAACAGTCAGCCAAAAGAACTCTATTACCTAAGTTAAATCAAGAATAGAAACAAATATGATTAAATATTTCTATGGGACTTTAGAATAAACATGCTTAGAATATCAATTTTTATTTGTGGCAGAGAGAATTATGTTAAGTGACATACAGAAACTATTCTGGGAATAAGCTTATCTGTGGTTAAACCACAAAATAAATAACAGAAAATTGACTACTCTTTCTGTACATTGAATTAGAACTAATATATTCCTTGCCAGAGTTCATAACTTAAAATGCAATTTTGGGAACTTCTATTTCACATTTCTTAAAAATTACTCAAATCTATCACTTGAACTCCCTGCACATATCTGGCACAAGGTAGACACTTGATGATTTATTGGATTGAATTATGTCAACAGTTTGCAAAGCAGAATAAGCATGCAATTCAGAAGCAATTTGATAATTGAGTTGCCAGGACAGGATTTACAAAGGGACTGGGTAGAAACTTTGCCTTTCAGAATTTTATCTCCATAGTTCTTTGGAGAGCATACAAATTGAAATAAAATAATTATGAAGATGAAATGCTCAGTTTAGGAATAGTGCTTTATCATTTAGGAACTATTTTCACATGATAGTTAAGACTACCTGTTTAATATGAATACCTTGATTCATGAACAAGGTGAGGGAAAATAAATCAGTTCTTCAGGTGCAAATCTGGGGCTTTAGCTATAGAGAGCTGGTCAAGTATTATTATGTTGAACAATTTTTATTAACAAGAACTCAAAAGAAAGATACCTGCAGTGTGTACCCAGGTTTGCACTGAAAGGAGAGCATATCATTCACCATGTATCGCTCTCCTGTTTTGATGCCATTGCTAGGAAGGGCTGGTTCTTGGCAGGCAGCAAAGACCCACAGCTGTAGAAATGCAAATACTAAGATTTATATATTACATGATATAAATAGTATCCTTGTTACTGAATAACAAGAAGTTTTTTCTATTGTTCTCCTGCTATAGAAGTGAAAGAGGCTAGAATTCTATCTCTTCTTAGTTACAAAGAAGAGTTTAAATACATTTAAATCAGTTATAAGCTAACTCTTAAATATTAATTTATTTCATCTTCATAAGGTAAGAGTCAGGCTCTTTTTAATAATAAAATTTGTTATTTTTATGTTTAGTATAAAATACCCCAATCTTAATGCATATGCAATTTAAAAGGTTCTAAAAATTATTTCCAATTATATGCAAAACCATATGATGTTCCTCTCTTGCTGTTTTATTCAAGCATACTTACTAATTTGTATTTAAAAATATAAGTGTGAATCTGGGAATTTCATCATTCCAGAAAAACACAGTATGAGAACAAATATCCTGTATTCAATAGTTCTTTCTCTGTTACTCTCTTTCTTTTTAATAAAAGACAAAAAAAAATTCATGCAGTCTCTTAGATAAGTAGAATAAATATTTACAGATCTTGAAGCTATAATCAGGCACTATATTAAACTAAATTATCTTCAGTTAGGATATTCACAAATAAAAAACTCCATCATGTAATGTTGGAATCTAGCTTAAAATAGCAGGTAAATTAATTGCAAATATTACTTAAAACTGATAGCTATCTGTATAAACCCTTCCTATAATAATAAGAAAAATATGCTGCTATGATATTTTGTGTATGCAGAATTGCATTGGAAGAGCTATAAAGATTTTTTGACTGCAGATAATCTCTTACATTAATTTATTCAAATAGGATGAAACACTGAGGAATGGAGACGGAATAGGAGAGGGATGAGTGTGAAAGACTATAGATAACCCAGAGCCATTGAACTGTATGAAATGGGAAGAAAATATGTAGACAGCATCAGCTCCATAATTTGCACAGCCCAATGAAAAATATCTGAAATGTCATGAAAATGTCTGCTGCCCTGTCTTGATCACAAGACTGAGGCCACATGCATGTAGCATATCTCCTCTTCACATATTCATGCTCCATTGTCTCACTAGATTTCACTAACCAAACACAAGTTCCATGATAGAGTTATTAAATCTGCATAGATTGCACACTTATGAAACTGGCACTGATCTAGGCTTATGGATATGAACAAGCAGTCCTTGGAGATATCAGATAAATGAAACTGAAAGTCAGGTTATTGAGGAACAGGCATTGAGGTACAATGAATCTGTCTGTTTGGTATGCAGCTCATCATGAAGATCCTTTACTTACTTGCTTTTCAAAGCCTGAGGTAGAGTTTGCTGGAAATGAAGACTCTCGGGCCCTGACTCAGATCTACTGAGTCATAATCTACATTTTATCACCATTTAGATAATTCTTATGCATTACATTTCAAAACCATTCACCTGTTTTTCCCATAGTTGTGAGAATATGAAACAAAGAAACAAAGTGCTTCCATTTTATATTAGTTTTTTCATTTGGGAATAGTATAGAAATCATGTCACTGGTACATAAATTAGCCTGATAATTTCAAGCCATAGAACACATTGATTCTATATGGGATATGTATATATGAGGTATGCCATGAAGTTATTTTGTTGCTATTTTTTTAAGGCAAAATTGATTTCCTCCTCAATGGCTGCATTTTAAAAAGCATAAAACACCATATAAATTAAGTGGCAATATTTTTTATTTCTAGCTCAGAATTCCAAGCCATGTAGGGCTTTTCATAGAAGATAAAATTGTTGAGTATGGAAAAATATAATCACTTAAGTGTTTAACTTGTTCTATTAGTGTAAATCTAATTTATCAACCCATTTTTAATGTTAGAATATAGATTATAGCTGTATTTAAACTTCACTTTTTTTCTACTAGGATTTGGCAGCTTTGCCTACCATATATCATTTAGTGTTTAATTTCACCTTGAAAAATATATTTAACATATTCTTGGTATTAAATTTCCAACTAAAACTTGGAATACTAAGAGTCTAATCTATGATGATATCACATAACCACCATTTCAGGACACTTCAAAACAAATATACAGCAATTGTGACAGGGATGAGAAAGTATCAATACAAGAATAACTCTCAAGAAAGGAAGGGGGAAAATACTTTATAATTTAAAAAAATAAAGCATGACAGGTAATAGAAAATCAAATTCCAGATGCTAAATTTTCTGTTCTTCTACACCAAAAAGTGTTTACTTATTTATTATATAAGCATAATATATAATGATTTATATTATATATTAACTTATGCTTTTCTTCCTTCAACTCTTTGTCTAATTTCAATTCATCCTCTTAAAAAATAACTTACATTTACATCTATAACTGCTAGGATTAGAGCAAATTTCCTAGACATAATGAAAACAAAAAATCATGCTAATCTGTGTTTAATTGGTTAGACATGTCAGTAGTAATATACAGACCACAATATCTGAAATATCAAAAGGTACATCTTTCCTTCTTATCACTCCTTTCTCCTTCCCTTTCTTTATCACTCATTTAATGTATACTGAGTGTCATTATATATGTACTATACGTTAGGAGCTAAGAATACAAAGGTAATACAAGATATTTGCAGGAGTACATTCTAGAAATAGCATTTAACTGATTACTGTCTCTATATGCAGAAACTTAGCTACAGAATGGATGAGTGATTGATATGATCATGTACATATATTTACTGAATTATCTTGGACTAGAGCCCAACTATTTTCTATTCATTGCATTTATCTCCTCAAGATGCAAAAATCCACTTGCAACACTAACATTAATTCAACTCAGTGAAAATAGTGGATATATGTTCTGAATAAATGACATAAAATGAGGGACTTTTTTTTTTATGAGTGAATAGATCCCTACCCCAATAACAGAGGGGATAGTTAAAAAATGTGGCAGATAAAGAATGAGAAAGTAATTGAGATGGAAGAGTGACATGTTAAAGCATGGCACAGAGCTGAATGTATTAAAATATGACACAAGGAGAGAGTAATAATTTCCTGTGTTATAAAGACATGATGTAGTAATCTTTATAAGGAAAAAACAGCGATGTACAGTATGAACTCAAAGATAAATCATAAAGGACTTGGGGTAGATCTAGGGATATTAGCAACAATGTAATGCAAAAATTCAGTAACTTAGAAGACAGGATTTATTTTTGAATTGTGAATGGACAGAAAGTGGTATGCTTAAAAATGTTTGGTACTGTTTTGTATTTAATCATTGTACTAAGCAATATATGAAGTAAAGAAGATTTGACACAAAGCAGGTAGGGTGATGTATGATGATAAATATGAACTGGAAAGAAGATGTATTAGTTTCTTGGCTGCTAAAAAAACACCATAAAATCGGATGGCACAAATAATGGGTTTTAAAGTTAGTAGAAACCCAAAATTGTATCAAAAAGGTTTTGCTTTCTCCCTGAAGACTGTGGTGTTCTGGGGCTTGCTGCTGGTGAGCCCTGGTCCTCAGTACTTGGTTTTTCCACCACATGGCAATGTACATGGCCATCTCTTTTCTCCTCCAATCTTGTGACTTCCAGCTTCTTGATGCTCCCACGGCTTCCTCTCTTCCAACTTGCTTTGCTTTTAAGGACATCAACCATATCACATTAAGGCCCACAATCACTCAGTTTGGGCACACCTTAACCAACAACACCTTTTAAGGTCCTATTTACAAATGGGTTCACACTCTTAGGACCAAAGGTTGAGACTTTAACATGCATTTTGTAGGGGACATGATCCTATCCCCAACAGAGGGAAAAGTTCATAACTGTATATTTCATTTTTAAAGAAATATAAAATGTAAATGCAAACCTCTCCTTTATGAAAAATTTTAGAAGAATCATGCTTCGCTTCAATGAAACCTTTATTCTATGTTGTTAAGCATGGCTGGCCATATCAAATGGCAGACAAATTGTAAAAACCATCATTTAAAAGATGTTTATTTGGACATGGAAACAGCCATCTAGGAAGGCATATACAAATGAAAGAACTACTCTAAAGACCTACAGAATGAAGTTGTGAAACACAACCATATGTTGGGAAAATTCAAAATTAATTTTATAGTACGGACATCTATAAAGAGTACATTTTCAGATGATAGGCAAAATATTTACATGGAGAATTTCTACTTTTTACAAATCATAGTATACTAGTGTATACCATAAATGTTAATAAAACAAATATAATTTAGAAATTAATATTTCTTTAAAAGATAGCAAACCACTGGATTCTGAATCACCTGGCATCCTAATTAAATGTGAACACAACTGTACCAATCTTAGACTTACTCAAGCAGAATCCATAGGATGGATATTAGTGCAAGGAAATCTGAATTTTTAATGTTTCCCAAGAAATTCATGCGCATAAGGTTTAGAACTTTAGAATCACTGCTAAAAAGGAACAATGTAACAGAAAAAAGTTTTATGAACCATGATGTTTTATTTAATGTTATCACAGATATATTTATTTGATGATATTAAATATTAAACTTTGGACATTTTGAACCCCAGACTAATTGGACTGCAAATACAATTAAAGGTTTCACCCACCACTGATCATAAAATGTGAATGTTATGAATCATACTATAACAATAAACCTCATCAGGTCTCTGAATTTATTGTAACAATTATTCCAAAACCATTAGGCAAACTTCAAAGAATAGTTAGCTTAAAATTTGGAAATGAAAATTACTCTGAAACACATGAAAAACATATATTTTTTATCAAATATTTAGAAAAGGATAATAAGACTTATTTAGATATAATACATTGAAATGTCTGGACTAGTTTCTTCTACTTGGCACTGTGTTCATATATGTGGATTTAAACCTTAGAAGCTTCAAAAAATGTGCTATTCTAAAAGCTCAAAGTACAATGAATGGAGTCATCAAAGAGAGAGGAAAGCAATTTCAAGTGGAGAGCTTCATAGCAAAACATTATTTGTCTTCTCCAAAGATATGTCTAGCGGAAGTTCATTATTGTATCTACTTCTCAGAGATTCACCAAAGATATCTCATTGTTAAAAACAATGAGAAATCCAAATGATGCATCCTCTTCATCTTTGTTTAACTCTGATTTCAAATATTTATTGAATCTTATAATAAATTACCACCCAATAATAACACAGGGAACTAGAGAATAGTTTGAGAAGCACTGATCTTTTCCAGTTTCCTTATTCATAGATGCCAATGTCAAGTCTCAGAGAGTTTAAGCAATCTATACAATGTTATAATACCTGAAAATGACATATGCGGTTAGAAAAACCAGGTCTTATTAATCACAGTATTTTACCCACCCCAGTACCACACAGTATAGTCCTATTAAGTGTAAACTTTTCCTGCCACCAACTTACTTATCTTGTTTAATTAGACTACAAAATTCATAGGGATAAAAACTGTTTCTTGTTATTAGTATACATTGGCACTTAGCATGTTGGCTGGTACAAGGAAATATATATTTGTTCAATTAATAAATAGATAAAAGTGTGAAGAATTTTGGCAGGAATAGGTTAGTCATTAGTTCAAACATATTTTGACTGCTAAATAATGATTTTCATATTTTTCTTCAATAAAGAACTAATACTATGAAATAGGTTGCTCATTAGTGAAAAACATCTCTTGAAGAAATGATAGATTAAGAGTGCACAAGACATATCATTTAATTCACTCCTCTCTTGCAGTAAAAAGTGGAACTTCCAGTTTTATATAGTGTTCTAAATTATGTGTATATGATTATATGAATTTTATGTACTTATGTTGGATGGAAATTAATTATTAATGATGTAATTATGTCAGTCTTTTTTTTCCATAGAGCTGTTTATTACCAACTCCAGCAATTTCCTCACTTGCACATTTATTAGATAGACACATGGTCAGAAAATTCAGACTATTAAATTTAGTTGGAATTTAAAATGTCAAACTTGATCTTAGTCTCAATTATGAAAAAATAAAATTAACAATGCATGAATTGATTGAACTTTCCAGGATTTGTGAGTAAAAGGTCCATTTATGTTTAATGAAATAACAATGGTGGTAACTTCTTAAAATCTTCTTAGCTTTCTTATTTCATGTTTCATATATATTAATTGGAATAATTATCACAGCAAATGTGGCTACTTGATATAAGTGAATATATGTACACATAAATGCATAAAAAATGATTGCCATTCACATATTCTCTAATTTTTTTATTTAAAAAGCAAATATATGATATTTAGATTTAATTAAAATTCTTAAAATGATAAGCCAAATCAACAGATACTGAAAAAGTCATACAATTTTATTTTATTGAAATAATATTTTTAGTAAAATATATCCATAATCCCAGTACATTTCTCTTGTTCTAATGTACTTGGGTCAGCAAACTAGGTACTGTGACCAAAATCTGGCCATGCCTAATTGTTTACATATTTTTTATGGGTGTTAAAATATTTACTATTAGCTGATCACATGTTTTACAGTATTCCATTTTATTCTTAAAGTATAATACTGCATTATTTGAGCTCACACTAAAGCTTGAGCAAGGCAGACCAAACATGTACCTATTATACCAGAGGTATCATTATTTTGTTTGTGTCCCTGCTTCTTCTGTAAAATCAGATCCTTAAGATGACTGATTGTGTTTCCCTAAGAACTAGAATAGCCTCAGTAAATGCTCTCTTTTTAATGACTACATGCACCATGCACATCTATGGAAAATACAAAGCAGTTCACAAATGTGCAATTCTTTGTTTACATATTAAAATAGTTATAAAGGTTTTTATTTAGAATTTAAAATTGAATGTTAAAAGAAAGATATGATGACAGATCTAGACTTGGTTTCTTTAAACATTTTCCCCAATTGGTTATATGACATAATGAATAAATCATGTAAAAACAAACAAAGGAGCCAACACAATTTATTGAGTTATTCAGGAAGATTAAAGAAGGAGGCAGACCTGGAGGGAGAGGGGGTCCTAATATTGCCTATGATTCCAAAGAGTTAATCTAAAAGACAAAAGACAAATAATAATCCAATAGAAAATCTGTGCTATAAATGAAGCACATGTGCAATAAATCTCATAAAAAATATATGCGAAAGACATGACCATGAGTTGATATTTTCAGAGAAAGTTTAGAAAGGGCTACAGCTTGAACAGTGTTTGAAGGGTAATTAGAAAAGGTAGGAATGGAACAGTAGATAAGGACAATATAGTAAGGATTTGTTTGAAAATGAAAATTTATAAAGCATATTAAGGGGACTACATCTGTCAGAATTAAAAGAAAACAGAGGGAGATAAATTATTTGACGCATTATGAGGAGCCTTGGCCCAGATAAGGAGGCTACAAAATGGCAAACCACTGAAGGGTTTTTAGCATGGTAATTGATATCATAATCAGTGACATTACAGAAAAATCAAAAGTGCATCAAAAGAAAGGCCAGTTAGAATAGGATTTGACCATGAATGTGGGTGCTAAAACACTGTGTTGATATTTCTTCTAGCTCCCAGTATTTTGGAGCAGCTAGAAGGAAAAATATGAGATGGTGGAATGGTAGCCCATGACAAATTCTGAGATATGTTCTGTAACTTCTTGTTGAAATGTGCTTTGAAAGTATTACCCAAAAGTTTGGGGACTGGCCCTGTCCTCATTTGCACTTTCAAACCTCTTTACTTTTTCCCACTCATAGTTTTGCCTACCATCTAATTCAATTCCATTTATATGACTCAAATTCACTCCCCTATGTCTAGAGACTTGATCAAAAATTCTGAGAGGACTGAGTTTCTCAAAAATGATTAATTGGTGGTTGGTTAAGTCACATATCCATTAGTTATTATTTATTCCATTTCTAGCATCTTTATTACCTAATTACTCACCATCAAAAATTTGCAAGAACTGTGATAGAATAAATAATTCTTTCAAGTTTTAACATCCAAGACATGAATTTGGTAGAATAGCATCATAAATTTTAAAGCTTATAATTTTAAAAGAATATCCTGAAACTGAAGGAGTGATTTAAAAATAGAGTAATCATAATATTCAAGTGACCACAACCACTAATAAAATAAAATATTTCAACATGCATGTCCCTACTGAACTATATTCTCTGGAAGAAAACCCCTTTAGATTTACCCATTATCTGCACATAGAGTATTTATAAGAATACAGAAGGGGTAGAAGCAGAGAACTGAATTCATCTTAACAATTTATATATGTACAGAAAATGTTAGTTTAATTCTATTAAATAATTGCCATGTAATTTTCCTAAATTTGGACACATAAACCCACTATTTGAACAATTTTAATTTTCTACAACTTCATACTTCTCTGCATGTTCGCTTTATAGACTAGCCTCATCTAAACCATATAGCACTTAAGAAAATAAACTAAAAAACTATTGCTTACAAAACTATAATGAGAAGCTGCACTACACAGTAAATCAAATACCATGAACACATGCCTGGCACAAGAAATATACTCAGAAAAAAACCAGTAAGAACATTATCCTGATGCTAGTTTTCAGGTTTCTTGTGTAAAGGGCTAAACTCTAAAGGAGTTCCCCAGCCAACAAAGAATGAATCTGCAAAGACTGTGAAAGGTATTTTGTGTTTTTTGTCTGTGTTTTTGATATATTTGGCACACAAGGAAACCTCTGTCATACCACTAAAACCTGTCATACCATTAGGTGGATAAGAGATACTTAAATTGCTAAATATCAGAATTAGCATATTAAAGTATTAACATGTACAGTGGGCAACAAAAGATTAAAAGACATACAAAGAAACAAAAAATGATGGTCCATCCAAAGGATTAAGATATAACATCAAAACACCTCAAGGAAAACCAGAATTTATACATATCATTCAAAGGCTTTTAAAGATAAAAAGTTGAATATGCTCGAAGAGCTAAAGGGAACACTGCAAAAGAACAAAAGAATATCAGGAAAATGATATATGAAAAAAATGAGAATTTTAATAAAGAAAGAGAAATTCTAAAAAAAAACCTTAAACATGGGAGCAGATTTGGCAGCCTTATCAAAAATAAATTGGTCATAGATCTGATTAGGAGATAACTTCATTTTGTCACTGAATGAACACACTCATTTATAGGGTGTCCATTTTGTGCAAAGTATTGAGCTGTCATTTCTAGGTATAACAGAATGAAATTTTCTGCAAGCACATTCAGAGGTATATTGAAGCTCCATCTTATCCAATCTTTCATTCCCTATCATTCTCTTTTTTGTGTGTTGTATGGCAGAGTCACATTTCACTCTTTTTTTATATGAGTACCCCATTATTGCAACACCATTTGCTGAACTTTTTTGCTTGTTGGTTTCTTTTGTTTGTTTCTTTTAGGAAGTGCATGGGCCAGAAATTGAACCCGGGTCTCCTGCACAGTAGACAAGAATTCTACCTCTGAACTACCTTCCCACCACCCATTTCCTATCATTTTATTCCTGCTCATCACCCAAGTTAAGAAATATTATTAATATTATCAATGTAATATTAAAGTGTCATTAAAATGTATTGATAATTTACATGTATTTATAAGGATTACTGTAATTATAGTGGGCTAATCTAAGTCATCAATCAGTTACAATAACATCCTATTAAAATATTTAGTACTTTTCATTTCAAAAAGCTTAAGTCATTTTCCAGATATTTAATCCTCCTTTGGATGCTTCCTTTTGCCAGTTTTGAGAATAGTACACAAAGGAAGTGAAAAGTAGTCTATTTTTAATCACTGAAAAAAAAAGCATTGAATAAAGAGACTTTAAAAGAACATCCATAATTAAAATGATTTTTTAGCAATATATTTCTATTGGCCAATTTATCTTTCCCCTACAGGAATTAATGCTATGTATATTATATTCCCAACTTTTTATCAAGAAATGATGTATGACTGTTTTGTAAAGATGATTTCTGTATTTTTTAGAGAACTTTTTTGAAAAGGTTTCCTTTTCCTTCACAAGTGACAAAATCTTTTAGAATAGAGCACAAGTAGAGTTCACTTCTGTTAATTAATTGTTAATTTTCTCTTTTAAAAATGATCTATGGTAATATGTCTTATTTCAGGTTTTTGCTTTTAATGTCAGAAAACTCAATGTCAAATTTAAAGCCTAATAAAATGAATTATTTTAATCTAAGTGGCTAGTACATTTACATCTTTCTCTTTAGTTTAGTTGTCTATTTAAAAAAAACTTTATTATTCCATTTACAGAAACCCTAATTCCAAATAAGGTCACATTCTAGGCATGATGCTAGAGATCACATATTAAAAAAAAACAACTTTATTTTTATATTAAGTAATTGTCTTAATTATATGTACTATCTATTTTAAGTTGCATCAAATGCTTTTTTGGAAAACAGAAAGTTTACCAAGTTTTTTAAAATGTCAAGGCAATCTTATTTTTTAATTCCCATTTGGCTATATACCTTGGTATTAAGGTCTTATCTGTTCATAATAAATAATTTTTTTCACTACACACCCATCAATTACATATGTACCATATAATAAAAACTTAATCACTTTTAATGAGTTTTGAACTTACACTTGAAGTATTTGTACTATACTGCAAAATGTTCTGAATAAATAACTGTAAATAATTACACTTTTTACAAAAGTGTAAATGTTATCAGTTATAATAGTAAAATATTTCATGTATGTTTGATAATGCCGAGCAATAATTTTAACTAATGACAATGCTTGAACTTACAAGCATACTAAAATTGTGGAAAAATGTTTTTCATTTAATTCCATTTTGTAAAGGAATAACACTCCATTCAAGAATGAAAGAATTGTTAATGTTTATATTTCTCCTAATTTGCTCTGTTCTCCTATAGTGAGCTATAAATCACTAACTCAAGTTCTTACTTTTCTCAGAATAAACATTATGTAAATCTTTTACTTCAATATTTTGGATGCTCTTTTCCTTTCCTTTCTTTTCCTTTTTTCATTTAATTTCATTTATTTTCTTTTCTACCTTCCCTCCCTTCTCTCTTTCCTTCTGTCTTTTTGTCTTTCTCTTTCTTTTTCTTTCTTTGACAATGAAGCTAACATTTCCACAGATTTTATGTTTCTTGTTCTGATCCATATATATATATATAGTCTAGTCATAAGGATATGGCTTCCACATTGGACTGTGTCTGCCTGCTACAATTCTTTGTAGGATACCTGGAATTTATACTTCACAGTACTGCATAAATCTTACTTCCCTTCAGAGATCGAATGTCATATTCGATGGACTCCAGAAATATTGTGTTGATTCTACTGGGTTTCCCAGTGGTGAACATTAATAAGAAAAAGCTTCTAGAGACAGGAAATGAAATAATAATGCTTCTCTGTATAGAATTATGTTGGTACCATTTGACTCAGCGTCAAACATTATCCCAAAATAGGCTAAAATAATTGCAGCAGCCCATTCCTAGATATACCTGATTAGGTTTATGGCATTAATTTTGGATAGATGCCATTAAATGGTGGTATTGGATGGCTCAGTGTGGATCCAGAAATTAAATATATCTTCTGATTTAGCAACACAGGAATATGTATAAACTCACAATAATTGTCCAATTTAATAAAGTTCTTAATTAGAAAAGTAAGATTATTAGAAAATTACTACCTACAAGATTAGAATACAAGCATTACTACCTACAAAAATTAGAATAAATGGTTTCTATTTCAAGCAATCTCTACATTGGGATCAATTCCATGTTGGATAAGAGTTCCCTGTTAATTAATCTGCAATAATCCTCTGATATTTTTCATAATTATGACGAAACCTATATCACCACTTTAAAGTTATGTGTATAATTAGATAGATGATACATAGATAGATGGATAGATAGATACTTTTTTAAATGGTTATTCAAGAATAAGGTTCTTCATGGGTAATGCTATAGATTGACTCATGTTCCCACAAAGACATGTCAAGTCTGAACACCCAGTCCTGTGGATGTGAACCCACTTGTAATAGCATCTTTGAAGATGTTATTAGTTAAGGACAGGCCAAACTGAATCACAGTGGACTTAATACAGTATGGCTGCAATTCTTAAGAGCAGAGGAAATTTGGACCTACTTAACAGAAGACAGATCTGGAGAGAGGTGACCATGTGACAGAGTCAGACATTGGGTTATGGATTGCCCACAAAATGCCATCAGAATGCTCAGACTTCAGAGAAAACATGATCTAACTGAAACCTTGATTTTGTACTTCTTGCTCCTAAAATTGTAAAGATAATAAATTACTGTGGTTTATACCAATTAGTCTGTGATATATATTGTTTATAGAAACACTGGCAAACTGAGATAGTTAACCTAAAAAAATAATTTTAGTATTTACACAACTGTTCTTGAAACAGAACAATTTCACAAAACCTTGTAAGAACTTCCACTTCCACCCATGATGTAGAAACCTGCGAAATAGAACACTGATCCCAATTGAATAAGGAGAAAAAACTAGACAATCTATAAAATCAGATTTTCTTAAACCCTTCAGGGAGCTGAGGTTGCAAGGTAACCAGATCATTGGAATTACAAAGAAGGACAAGATAATTAAATAATATAAAGAAGGAGCGATGGCTTCAGGAATATAATAAACATTTCCAATATCCTGATCTTTCAAGCCTTTGCACAGATGTTTTACATAAGCAGAAAATCTAGATCATACCTATCAAATTGGACCTCCTTGGAACTTCTTTGGTTATTATTAATATTTTACAACCTATCATTTCAAATAACATTTTTGTTTTCTGTTTCAGAAATTCCTATCACCGTTCATTTAGGATAATAGACAGTTATAGTTAACAGTGTGTCTAGACTTCATTTTCCACAAGAAAAATGATGCTCCTCAGATGGAAGCAAGTGTGGCATAGCCAGACAGCACAGGATTTTAAGGCCAGACAAGCTTGATTTCCAGCACTGACTCACAAATGCTTTGAATTTCCATACATTATTTAATGCTACTAACTCTTAATGTCCTCATTTGCAAAACAGGGTAATTGACATTCTAGATTTCTAATAGGAGAAAGTTATATCAGGATGGTTGGAATACTTTCAAAAGGTACTCAGTAAATGGTATTTATGATAAAGTATTTTTGGTGCCTCTGCATTCCATCAGTTATTAGCAGTGTGACTGTGATCAGGGAAGGTCACTATAAGTTTTGTTCTTTCACCTTAAAAAACTGAATATATTAATGCCTCATAGCATTGTTGTGAGGGGAGAAGAGCAAGCACTTAGCATGCTAAGGGAGAGAGATGGCATAGGGTAAGTGTTTATTAATTATTGTTTCAGGATATCAATCAACAAAAATCTGAATTTACAGATTGGAAATATTTATTTTGAGGTATATGTAAAATATGTGAGCAGATTAAAAACATTAGATGATCTGTTGGCTAATTCTGTCAAAAGTCTTTATCACCTTTATGCTAATATTAATAAGGTTAGTTCTACTGATACCTCATATTTCACACTGGCACAAAGAACTAAAACAGGAAATGATTGCCTTTAAATATGTTGGAAGTAAAGAAAGGCATGAACTATCAAAATGGTGTGAGCATCAGAAAACCACTTGGAAAAGGAAGGATAACAAATGTAAAACTACCTTTATATTTGCCCAAATAAAAAAAATTAAGTAATTAAATAAAACCTTAAATTCTTAAACAGGGTTCAATTCAATTATAAATATATTAGTCTTGCTCTTTTAATAAATGATAATGAGTACAAGTACTGTAGAATGTAGATAGTTATATTATTAGAACTGAAGTCCATCTGTGTATACAGAAGAGATTGTAGACAAATTAATTTGCCAGCATCTCTTTATATAAGAAGTGAATGGAAATCCAGCAGCTACTTTAACAGGAATAGAAAAAAACACTCATCAATTCTAAAACTGTTAAGACTATTAGTGAATTTATTCACACTATTATGAATAAATTTTATAATTTACTACCTACAGATGTTCACAAAATGTATCAAAGTAACAGATTTTTCCAAATATATCCTACATAAATAACATCCAGAGTATCATTTCACGCTGTCACTAAAGTAGTCCTACTCAAATAAACTGGAATAAGCTTGCATACAAATGCCTGTAATAAGTAGGGAAATTTAACCAGAATGCAAAACAGCCCTGTAGTTTGCATTTGGTTCAGAATATTTATCATCAGCAGGAAATCTGGCCCTTCAAAAACATGCATGCATTTACATCCTAGCAGACTGTTTATCTCAATTCAAAAGATCACTTATTAAAGCTTATCCATGTATTTGCTTATTTTCAACTGCTTATTAAAGGAGATGAATATCAACATTAAGCATTTTTAGTGCTCAAAAACGCATCCTAAAATAAACCTCACTCTCATTGGAAATTCCTATTTAGTTTTTACAAGGTTTACCTGAATAATCAAACACCAAAAAAGATTTGTGAATTTGACCTTTGTCATCCCATTTATCAGACTATTAACTCAGTCTCACATCCATTTTTAAAAGGTTAGAGTCTCCTTTTCAATGCCTACTTCCAATTAAAATGAATAATGCACAAATGCAGGCATTGAAGTTACAGCTCTTTGCTACTCCTGATTTTGCAAGCCTTTGAGACTAGAAATAGAAAAGGCATATAATCATAATCTATTTGGAAATTATGGTTTCCTATATTTTGGGCATTAATAAGAATATTTGCTCTCACTCACAATAACACTGGTAATATAAATCATTTTTATGTGCTTTTTAACACAAACTACCCAAAATTTTAGTAGTTGTTTTAAATAATGATTACATACATTGACTTTAAATTTTCTCATTAATTTGTCTTTTATAATATATTTTATCAAGACAGGTTTTCTAAGATCCAATTCCATGTAAATCTTAAGTATGGCTTTAGAATAATAATATTTCACTGTATAATAAGGACATGAATTTATTTCATCTTTAAGAAAATTATTCAATATAATAATTAAAGTTAGATGCAGAAATAGTTGACCTTACTTTTGTATTCCAGGTGAAAACCAGCAGCTGCCACACTAATATCAGATTGGAAATGTAGGTAGAGTTGGTTGGAGGTGCTATTCAGCAATGCTGGCACAGTGGTACCTGTCAGAAATAACATAGATTTAATTTTAACAGATGCATTCACTTTTCTGAATATTAAATATATGAAGGCATTTTTTAGACTTATAAAACTCAATAATTTGATTATCACAAATGTAATCTAAGTATTGGCTTTGATCATAATATATTGAGTCTTTCTGTTGCTTTAGGTACAACTAAATGTTATGCTTCATCATCTCTGCCCTCCTTGAGTAGAAGGTCTGTGATCCACTTTTTATCATGCCAGTGTACAAACACACAAAATCTTATATTTTAACTATGCATTTGTTTATTCACATGGCTTTCTTTTACAATGTAATATTCTGCTTAATTTTTTTTTACTTGATATGAACAAAGAGGGAACAAAATCCAATGCTCAAGTCTTATGGGGGTGAGGGAGCACTCAGGTTGAGTAGTTGCTGATCTAGTGTATTATTTTTAAGATGATGCTTTTGACTATGTATCTCTTTTTCTGTTCCTTCTGTGACTCATATTGAATAATGGTCCCACTTAGATCTGTGAATGACTTCAACTAAAAATGTGTGAAAAGGGAAATAAAGATTTATTTTTATATAATGCTCATTTTACTAAAAAGTCCTAGTCTGTGTCATAATAGCTTAGAAGAAGAAAGGCAAATGCTGAGGAAGAAAGGGTGAGAAAGAAACCATGACATTGGAGGATGCTGGGATAAAAAAAAATGCTCACAAATCGAAATTTTAAAATATTTTAGCAGAACATATTGTCATATTTTCATATCAGAGAATACTAAGCAAGCTTAAGTAATACTTGTCTAAAGCATATATGCTTTATATTCTATTATATTTAATGTCTATTCCATAAATTAGAACTACACTTATAGTATATGACAAGGGAATATCCACTGTATAAAACTGATCATGATGCAGACAAATTAGTAGAGCAAGGTACCATAAAGATAATTCCAATGTACAAAGAAATAATGTTTCAAGTAATAAATCAAATAAGTAAGTTGATTATTCAAAAAGGGTAAGCATTATTGGGAAGATAAGATACTCTATCATACATCATTGCCTACTTAAGCATATCACAATATCATCCAGTAGTTTTAAATAATTCAGGGACTCCAGTAGTCTCTTCACAGTACTTGATTATCCTAAGGCTCTTTAAATGAGATATGTCCAAAACTGATCTCATAATCTGTCCCTGGTTGACCTCCCTTGTTTCCTTTTCTGTCAACAACATTATCAACTTCCACCCAAGTGCTCATATCAGAAAATTCCTCCCTCTCCATTACCCCATTCTGCTCTATAGTTTCTCTATCAGGCCCTAAATAGTGTGGTGCCTAAATCCCTCCTATTTTCATTCACTCCATCTATCTTCACAACTGCCCTGGTTCAAGCCATCAAAACCATTACCCAGGATTAGTGCAATCATCTTCTAATGTGTTTACTGAACCTATTCCTGCCTTAAACCAATTAATTCTCTATTTGTTAGTCAGAAAGCTCTGTTTAAAATGTATATATAAATATGTCATATTAAAATCCTCATAGATTCCCCATAATTTTAGGACAAATTTCAACTTTTTAAATTTGGTCTAAGGAGCCCTCATCATTTAACCACTGGCTGCATTTCTAGCTTCTTCTCACTCCTCCTTTTTTCCCAGTTCATTTTTCTGCCTCAAGGCATTCCCAAAACAGGGCATGCTTTGTGCTTAAATTCTTTTCCACTTCTTTCCTGAACCATTTCCCCTTTCTTATTCCTATTCATACCCATCATAGTCTTCACTTCTTTACCAAACTAAGCCATTTACTTATTAACTCAACATGGGTTTACCACTCATGCAGACCTATTAGCCATCACTCCAAAAACTATCAATTATTTTCTGATAAAGCAGAACTCACCCTGATTGGGATTCAGTTTTAAAGACATCAGCTTCTTTAAATGCTTTAGAAAGATGAACAGACCAATCTTGCCTTGTAATATAGGAAATTGGAAAACTTCAGTCATTAACTCTTTATTTCCATTGTCATCATTTCAGTCTAAATTACCTTCAGTTCTTAACTGGGCTGATGAAATAGCTATCAATTTATCTCCAAAATCTCTATATGCTTTTCCATGTATTCTTCATTCTGCACTAATTCTGCATTTGTTAATTTTATTTATATGTATTTCTAGAAATTAAATAATTTTTTATTTATTAGGATGTCAGCTATTTCTTTTGGTTCAAGTCTAAATCAACTCGGATTGTTCTGAGGATCCTTCTATGGAGTTGGGGATGTTTGCTCTCTGTCATTACTGAGGATTCCGACCCTGCCCCAGGATATTAAATAGTTCCAATTTTTGGTCCTCTGTTTTTTTTTTTTAATTCACATATCCTCATTCTCCAAATGCACATAATCTCTTGGATTCTAGTGGGTCCAATATTCTGCAGTCTTTTGACAGAATGCTCCTTGCTGAATTCCTGGTCCTAAAATCTAGCCTTTCTAAATATTTCAGGCTGCCATTTTCTTTCTGTGGTACTACCACCTCCTATTGGTACTTCAAAGAAATCATTATAACTTAAATTCCTGGAGGATGCCCAGGAGAGGGGACATCACAACTTTTCTTCTTGGCAATAATCTCAACTTGCTCAGCCTTCATCACCATCCTTGTAGCTTCTAAAAAAGCAAGCTTAGGCTTTTAAGTGACCAAAGCTAGGAGGGGGTTTTAACCTTAAAAAATGGACACCTGCTGCTTTTAGTCCAAGCCAAATGTTAACAAAGTCTGACTCTTTTCCTGGAATGAGGGAGGGAAAAATACCGGCCAAATGAAATATAAATAATATCCCAATAAAATAAACTGTCACAAATGCAGAATGATTCCGTTCTGAAAATACATTAAGGACTTGAACTAGCATACAAAATCTTCCACTGGGTTTAAAAGCTTCACTCACATTTTGAACATATATACTTAATCAGTAATTTTGACATCTTTGGATAATCAGTGCCCAATATATTTCAAACCAAAAAAAAAAGGATATGGCTTTTTGCATTATCTCATACAATGTTTATGCTTGCTTCATTTTTTTTTAATTGTACCCTTTTTGAGTGACAAGACCATAGATTATTATTTTTTTAACAGGTCACATCCCCACCACAGTTATTTGCACATGGGGTATTCAATACACATATATTTGTTGTTTGACTTTTTGTTTGTTTGTTTTCCATGGCTGCATTATTGTGGAAGGGCCCTGGATGGGGAATCAGAAAACCTGTTTCCTGGCAGTGACACAAATTAGCTCTATCACCTTCAACTAAGTCACTGAAAAAGAAACTGTGATATGTTCCAATATCTGTAAAATAATGATAATAAATCTCTTGCAGGGATATGTGAGTAATAGATGAGTTGCATATATGAAAGTGTTTTATAATGCATCATGCTGCCTCTACCTGTTATTATTAATTGCAGCAAGTAAATTCATGAGCAGTCCTGCTTGTACTGCTGTCATGAGATATAATCATCTGTTATTCTATTAAAAAATTGGATTTTAATGGCTCAGGCCCCATAAAAACATGCGAGTATCAGTTACCTAGGAAGGGTTGCAAGGATGTTGTATATTTGGGTGCCCAGACCACAGCTGAAGAGAAACCCTGCCCTGTACACCCCCCTAACTCAATTTTCTCTTTGGGTTCTTCTCAGAGTGAACCGGAAGGAATTTATTCTCACCACATGAAATGTACATGGTTACCAAAAGAAAAAAAACAATGTTGCCACAAGCAGAATCTTTTTGATCAAATCGTCTTACTATAATCTAGATAGAAAGAGATATAAAAAAGAAAATGGAGGAATTTTTATTATATTCTTACAAATTCTACCATCAGCATCTTTTTAAATATTTACTTTTTTTAATATTTACTTTTCCTTAAATTTGATTGTCAGTTACAAATTGTCATGAATTTTGCTCAGTTTTATGCATTTATAATTTATAAATTGCCTATCTCTAAAATGATTTAAAATGGTTTACACTATAAAAAGTTAGATAGATATAGCTGTCCAAAAGGAAATGAAAAAATCAAAGCACAGAATTTCTTAAAGTTGTCAATCAGTAAGACAATCTTCTGTTCTAAATTATCTACCTCTAGCAACTACTTATTCTTATTTGTGTTTTACCCAAATACTAACTTTTAAATTGAGTTTAATATATATTTTATGAGTATTTAAAAAATATTGTGGGAGGGTGGTCAACAGTGGCTCAGTGGCAGAATTTTCACCTGCTATGCTGGCAACCCAGGTTCAATTCCCAGAGCTTGCCCATGCAAAAAAAAAATATATATATATATATATATATATATATATAAAGTTTAATATATTCATTTTTGCTGGCTAATTTGTCATTATTTCCACATAAAGCTTTTTAAAACTTATTTAAATTTTTCTGAAATAATTTCTAACTTAAAAAATCATTCAAGTACAGAAAAAAGACTCCCAAAATCCACTATCTTCATATTACATACTAACTCTATTATCTTTGTTTCTATCTGTTATGTAAAATGATTCTATTAAAACCATTTGAAGAAAATTACAGAATGATCATTACTCCTAAAAACTCAGTGTGCAGTTCTCAGAATAAAAAAATTAACGTTGATGCAACACTACTGTCTATTCCACAGACCCCACTGAAGTTTCAACAACCTCCAAAAAATGACTTATATATAAAATATTTCAATCCAAGAGCCATCAGAGCACTTTAATACTGTGTTTTTAGTTTTCCTTAACCTGGAAGACTTCCTCAGCCTTTTGTCATCTTTCATGAACTTGACACTTCTTAAAAATACGAACAAGTTATTTTGCGGTATATTTTTCTATTTTAGTTTGTCTGATGCTCCTCGTGCCAGTTAAGCTATTATGTACCCTAGAAAAGCCATGTACTTTAACCCTCATTCAATATTGCTGGATGGGATCTTCTGATTGTTTCCATGGAGATGTGATCCACCCAATTATAGATAGTAACTTTGAATTAGATGGTTTCCATGGAGATGCTTTTCCACCCATTCAAGATGGGGTTGCTTACTGGAGCCCTTTAAGAGGGAACCATCTTGGAAAAGTTCAGAATGAATAGAGCCCACACTGCCAGAGACTTTTGGAGATGCAGAAAGAAAACATCCCCAGGGAAGTGCTTGAAGAAACCTGGAGAGAAAGCTAGCAGACATTGCCATGTGCCTTTCTATCTGAGAGATGAACCTTAAATGTCATCAGCCTTCTTGAGCAAAGGTATCCTTCCCTGGATGCCATAGTTTTGGCATTTTTATACCTTGTCTTAATTTGGACATGTTCATGGCCTTAGAACTGTGAACTTGCAACTTAATAAATTTCCTTTTTAAAAGCTGTCTGCTTATGGTATATTGCATTCCAGAAGTTTGCAAACAAAAACAGATTTTGGTACTAGAAATTGGATGCTGCAGTTTGCAAATACCAAACAGGTTAGAATGGCTTTATAAATGAATAAGGGGAAGAGAATGTAAGAGCTGTGAGGTGTTTGATAGGGAAGGCCTGGGAGGCTTTGAAGAGACTGTTGGTAGAAATGTGGACTCCAAAGACACTTCTGATAAGGCCTTAGGCAGAAATGATGTACATGTTATTGCAAACTGGAAGGAAGGCAATCCTTGTTTTAAGGTAGCAAAGAATCTGACAAAATTGGCCACTGGTTTTAGATGTAAGGCAGATTTTAAAAGCCATGAACTTGGATATTTAGCAGAAGAAATTTCCAAATTAAATGTCAAAAGTGCAGCCTGGTTTCACCTAGCAGTTATAGTGAAATGTAACAGGAAAGAAATAAGCTAAAACCTGAACTTCTGAGTATAAAGAAACAAGAAACTGAGGGTCTGGAAAATGATGGGTTTCCAGAAAGTGAGGCCCTAGAAATAGGGCCTCACATGATGATTTAATAAGACATGGAAGCAGTCAGCCATTACAGGACAAGTGAGAATTTGAGATAGAGTTATCCAGAAAGGATTTGTGGAAAATTTCTTTGATGGGCATGATCCCAGCATACTGCCTAGAAAACCAATAAGTGTTGTGAGATCTGTATAAACAGAGCCACTGCCAGTCTGAACTAAAAGGGACTGAAAAGGGACAAACTGGAGCAAAAATAACTTCAAAGGCAGAAACATGAAAGCTAAGGTCTAAAGCCAAGAACCCTTGGGCCAAGAGAAAGGACCAACCCATGCACTTGGAGAAGATGAGTTTGCCCCAAGGGCAGAGGGCAGGAGTTTCAGTGCCTCAGGTCTCGGAGAGGATGGAGCACATTCTTTGGGGACTGGGGAGAGCCAAGCTGCCACCACATTGTTTTAAAGGGGTTGAGCATGCTCCAGAGATGGTTGAGAGCTTGGGAGTTGCCCTGATGCTTGGAGAGAGTAGAACTGAGAAAAAAGTAGTCCCAATGTCCTTCAAGGTTACAATTCTCAGCATTTGGAGAGAGCAGGGCCACTGTTTAGGGCCTTGGAAAGGGTGGGACTGCTGCTTTCTAAAGGCCCTGAGGATAAATAACATTTATCCTATGACTGTTCCTCCTTTGTATGTCGGGAGTGGAAAATTTGTTCTGAGCTTTACAGGTCCAGAGTCAGAGGAGAATTTGCCTCAAATACAAATTTGCCTGTAGCTTATTTTTGGGGGATTTTTTACTGTTTCTGACTTTGTATTACATTTGTATTGTTACTGAAATGGTTTAAGGCTTTGTGTTATTGTGATGGAATGAATATATTTTGTATTTAGAAAGAACATGTGTTTTGGGAGTCCAAAGTGTGTAATGTGCCAGTTTGAAGTTATTATGTATCCCAGAAAAGTCATATCTTGTTTTTCTCATTCAATATTGCTGGGTGGGATCTTTAGATTGTTTCCATGGAGATGTGACCTACCCAATAGTGGGTGATAACTTTTGATTAGATGGTTTCCATGGAGATGTGTTTCCACACATTCAAAATGGGGTTGCTAAGTGGAGCTCTTTAAGAGGGAACCATTTAGGAAAAAGCTTGGAAGGAACAGAGCCCACACAGACAGTGACCATTGGTGATGCAGAAAATAAATGCCTCCAAGGGCACATTTGAAGAAACCTGGAAAGAAAGCTAGCAGAAACCACCATGTGCCTTTTCAGCTGAGAGAGAAACCCAAATTTCACCAGCCTTCTTGACCCAAAGCATCTTTCCCCTGATGTCTTTGTTTGGACATTTTTACCTTGCCTTAATCTGGAAATTTTCATGCCCTTAGAACTGTAAACTTGCAAATTAATAAATTCACTTTTTAAAAGCCATTTCACTTCTGGTTATTGCATTCCAGCAGCTCACAAATTAAAACATTCTTCATGACTTAACTCAGGCTATGCACTTTTGGCAGGATATCATAAATGTGATGGTGCATTTTTCTTAGGACATCTGATCACATGGTACCTTAACATTGCTATTCAGAAAATGCTTTGTACTGGCTTGCAGGAGCTGATTCAGCACATTTTTTCCCATCTCTGCATTCAGTGACATTACATTGTTTTCCTAAAATCAGCCATGGTGAGAGTATTTACACATAAAAATTGAGAAAGCTACAAATCATACTTTTTTTTTCTCCCAAGAGCAAATTTATCAGTTTACCATTGAATATGATGTCTGATTTTGGGTGATAACATTAATCACTTGGTTAACATGGTTTCTGTCAGAATTCTCCACTGTGAAGTTACTATTCCCCCCTTTGGGGAGATACCATGAGATTATGTAAATGTCCTGTTCATCATCAAAATTTTATCCACAATTGTAAGCTTCCTTTGGTGCTAAAAATCTACTCTGGATCAAATGATGATGTTTTAATTCATCTTCCATCTACATTTGTTAAGTGTTTTTTCTACAATCAGGTAAAGCTTTCTCATCATTCATTCCTTCATTTATGTATATAAGTAGGGACTCACAGATTTCTATTTTATATAAAATCATTCCTCTTGTATTTTTTTTCCCACCACAGCCTTGAAGTCAGCATTTCTCCAAGAAACCCTGTTCCTTTAAGGGGAGAATTGTATTTGGAGTGATGTTTAGAAACCAAAATATAGGTATCAAATATGCTCATTGATACTGGGCTTTTACTGTCTCAACAACTCTTAGAAGTGAGAAGTAGGCAATGTGCATACACATGCATGCTATTTATTGCCATATCTATGAATATTAAAACCATTAGTTGATACAAATATCTAATTCAAATACAACCCAACAAGTTCATTCTAGCCTTCCTTTTTGCCATTTTTCTAACTCCCCTCTCAAATCTGGTTCATATTAACCTCAACATTCTTCCTTTTCTTCTCAATTTCCAGGTATGTATTCACCGGCCTTTCCTCAGCCCCCAACCTACCCAGCTACCATCACATGCAACTGCCTTCTTGCTTGGCTACAAACTGTGCCAAACACCTCCATAAATATATGGAAAGAGGAAATTAGCCCATATGAAATCTTAGAATTAATTGTATTGCTTGTGAAATTTAGACTATGAAGAAATCCTGTTGTGTTCACAGAGTATTAAACAACTCATTCTTCACTGCTTCAGCTGTATGACCAATAATGAATAAAGAGGAGATCACTACAAGAAGAGAAATGAAATTTTACATTTTAAATATGAAAAATGTCTTATAACACTCAAAAGAAGGAAGCTGGGTTCCTGGTAACCTGAGGAAGGTGAACTTATTAAACCTGAGGCCAATTTTGCCTTGCTATTTCCCTGACCCTATTAGGCCTTGGGACTTCCTTATATTCTGAGGCATGCATGTAGAAAGAGAGTAAGAGATTGAGAGAGAAAATAGATAAAATAGATTCTGCAACCATTTACCAAAATGTTCCAAGACAAAAACTAGCCCTCCTACCATGCCACCCCTGATATACCTGACCTCAGCCAAAACATAAAGAAAGAAAAAGAAAGAGACAGGGAGGCCCTACCAGCCTATTAATAGAGGAATAAGAGACAAAGAGGACTTCAAATAATGGTTTCAATGGTAGGACCAAGCCACAGTGACTCTGTTCACTACATTTTTCAACCCAATGAATACAAGACTCTCACTAATCAGAAGGGTCATTCCTCTTCCTTTAGGGAAGAATGAGTAAAAGAATAGAGTGTCCAAAAGCTTTTATATAGAACTTTGAGAAAGCACAGAAGTCTAGTTCTCAATGGACCAAAGCAGAAAACCAGGAAGGGAATATGAATCTTTCTTCTTTACTACATTATAGTATATGAAATATTATTATGTTATATAGAAAACATAAATTAAAGAATTTTCTTGATTACTTCTCTTAATTGAATATGCAAGGGAACCCTTGATATCCTTAATGGCACAGCTATAAACTACCCAAAATTCATCAACATGGCTCTTGCTCATATTCTGTCTCACAGAATGCATAGGTGACAAGGAAAATTAACAGCTACATTGGGGTTCACTCACAAAAACACTACTGTCTTGGAGTCTAGAAATGTCCATAATTCAAGTTTTTATCTTAGGAAAATTGCATAACACCACATATTGAGGATCTCTATGACTTCTAAAAAATATCTTGAATGTTAAATTACAAAATGTGAATACTCTGCTTAACTTCAAACAATGTGAAGATAGAAATTAAATTAAAATGATTGTTGTTGATTCCTAGCAACATAAAATAAATTTGCTTTGTATAAATGAGTTTTCTATCAACTTAAGAGAATCAGGCTGAACAGTATGTTTTTACATTCACTTAAATTGAATTTATTTAAATATAAAATATATTCCCTTAAATAATGTATACCTAATTACAAATAAACATTGCACAAGCACAACATTGTATGATTCCCTTTGCCTGGAGCATTTCTTCTCCCTCTTATTTTGGTGGTTAAGACATTTTAATTTTTTGAAGGTAGCTTTCTTTCTCCCAAATCTAGAAATCATACTGCTTTTTACCCTCCTATAACACCTAATGCCTACATTTAACATTTGCTTACCTACCACTTTCTATTGATATGATTAAGGAGAGTTTGAGATCTACTTAAAGATTTTAAGCTTTGTTGTTTGTTGTTTTTAATGAAAAAGACCTGATCTTTTCACCTTAACAATAAACGCTGTGCTTGCTATATAGAGCACATTCTTTAAAAAAATGCATATTAACCTGAACTTTATCTTTTCTGGTAATGGAAAATAAAAAATAGCATTTGAGATCAAGCCTGAAGAATTGTAATCGGTTGTTGCAAAAAAAAATGCTCCAAAAAATAAATAAATAATACAAAGACAATCATATAGATTGTGTGTGACAGATAACAGTAAAAAGTTAGACTGACATTTTATTGCACAAAATCTTAAATTGTGTTGTATAAATAAGTACTTATTTGCTAACAACTAGAAACAAGATCATGGAAACTTATTATTAAAAAGGTGAGTGATAAAATGAAAGTTGTGTCAGATGTTCTTAATGTCCCACCCACTACTGGTTTTCTGTTTCTTATTTCTCAAGGAAGAATAGAGTAGAGATACTGTTTAAGGAAGGACTATACTAAGTTTAAAAGGAAAAAAAATCCCAGTCTTCTTTTGCAATTGATATGACCAAAAGTTCAGGCCAATGAGATACTTATATATACTTATATTGAGTAAGTTATGGGAACTTTTTGAAAAGGTATTATTTACTAGATAAAAAGAAACTTTCTGTATTTAGATTTTTTGTTACATCAGAAAAAAAAACTTTTATGTGCTTAAATCACTCTTTCCTAGAATATGATCCCAAAATCAGGCAATTGGACCCAGGCTCTGCAATTAAAATCCCAATTACATATTTTCTATCCTTGGAAAATTCTAAAATACCAAACCTTTGTTCCTCACTTGTAAACAATAATGACCAAACTTTGTTCATAGTGCTATTGTTAGGAAAGAAATAGATAATACATGTAAAAATGTATACTAGCAGGGCAATATAAAAGCTCAGTCAATGATGGGGATTGGGAAAACAATGATTATGATGAAGCTAATGACAGCTAATCTATCTGGAAGATTGATGGGCTAATACCACAGAGAATGGAAGAGAGCAGTGACAAAGGTCTAGAGGCAGGAACCTGCTAGTATGAAAGAAAAGGGACTAGGGTCCTGCATAAAGGTTATGGACAATGGGCAAAGACAAATTGTAGGTATATGACAACAAATCACAAATTCTGCTAGCTATTGCTTCCTAGAACAAAGAAGATACCTAGTATTCAAAGGCTACTACTGAAACCTGTTATCCACAGAACTTTCCTATAAAATAAGCTGGCCCATTCCACTCAGTGTATGTCCCTCCCTCAGCCATGTCCATGTTAACCTCTTAGACATGTACTCTCACTTTTAAGAAACTTCTCTTTTAATAAACTTTACTGTTTATTCCTAAAAAAAAAAGTTTATGGGCAATGGGAAGAGAAAGAACTGCACAGCTGAAGGGAACATTTTGAAAGAAAACTCTTTATTACTCAAATAAATATGTGAGCATTGGAAGTGGAACAAAGAGTCAGACAGGACTAAATGAGGTTGACTGCAATTTCATGTCTGCTACTATTTACAAGTAAGTAGGGGAACATCTGATGTAAAAAGGTTAAGATTTCTACAATTCTTATGCAACAAAGAGTTGCAAATTTTAGGCATAAACATCTTGTTTTCATGAAAGCCTGAAACTGAAGAGTATAATTTTCCAGATTACTTACCTTTAGGTTATCTATTTTTAAGAACTAAGAACTGTTATCTAATCTATGCCTTACTCCCCACTTCATATTCCTTCTTCTTTGCCCCTCTATCTCCTGACCAGCCCAAGGTCTATAACATAAAACCTCTGCTAAGTGAGACTCAGCATCAAGGGACAGAAAAACCCTAGAATGAGCTGAGAATTAACATCAAGGGATTGAGAGAACCTTCTCTACCAAAGGAGGAAGAGTGAAATGAGACTAAGTGTCAATGGCTGAGAGATCCCAAACAGTCGAGAGGTTATCCTGGAGGTTATTCTTATGCATTAAGTAAATATCACCTTGTTGTTCAAGATGTAGTGGAGAGGCTGGAGGGAACTGCCTAAAAATGTAGAGCTGTGTTCCAGTAGCCATGTTTCTTGATGATGACTGAACAATGATATAGCTTTCACAATGAGACCCTGTGAGTGTGAAAACCTTGTGTCTGATGCTCCTTTTATCTACTATATCAACAGAAGAGTAGAACATATGAAATAAAAATAAATAATAGGGGGAACAAATGTTAAAATAAATTTAGTTTGAAATGCTAGTGGTAAATGAAAGTGAGGGGTAAGGGGTATGGTATGTATAACCTTTTTTTTCTCTGTTATTGTTTTATTTCTTTTTCTGTTGTCTTTTTATTTCTTTTTCTAAATCGATGCAAATGTTCTAGGAAATTATGAATATGCAACTATGTGATGATATTAAGAATTACTGATTGTATATGTAGAATGGAATGATATCTTAATGTTTTGTTTGTTGTCAATTTTTTTAAATTAATAAAACAAAAATCTCTGCTAAGAGCTGGAAGGTAGGCCAGTCTCATTTACAGACTGATGTTCCTGCTCCTAGGGAATAAAGCTTTCTTTTTTCTCACCTTTTTTGGGTGGCTTAGACTCTTGATACTAGAGATACTATTATGGATATGGGAGAGTTGTGGGAAAAATTGACATTGAGTGTTTTGTTTATTGTTTTTGATCCATATACAAAGAAACAAGCCTTGGTATTTGTTGTCTTACCTGACAAACTTCCCAGGTGAGATGCTGTCATATCACCACCATCATAAATCTCAAGTGAGTCCCAATTCTGTTCTGTGGCAAAGCTGATCACCTGAATCTACCAAACAATAAAATTAAACTAATATTTATTTTCAGTTTGAGCAAATTAATCACATGGGGTTTTTCACAAGATTAAAAACACATGAATAAGAGAAAGGCAAAAAAAAAAAAAAAAAGAAAAGAATCCATGAAAAGGCACCTGAAAATTTCCACAAATAGCAGTTTTATATTGTTTTCACTCAACACGTCTATTATTTTAATTCCAAGTAAAGAAACATGATTCAAACACTATGTAGAAATCATAAGAAAAGAGAGAGATTGCAGTCTATGTATTGAAAATAGCCAATACAAAAAGAAATGAAAAAAAAAATAGAAAAAGAACAAGAACTACCCCATGGGCCCTAGCTTAGCACTGGTTATTTGAGGACTCAGGGCCTTGTGCACTCACCTGAATGCCTGACCCCTCTGTAACTATGATTTTCCATATACAGTTTCAGTTGTTACCATACGGTTCAGGGTAACCAGGAGATAGGATTGTACCTCTCTGCTGAGTGAAATTGCCACTGCAAGGGACTAAAAGACAAAGCCACATTTAATAAAAATAAAATACAATGAAGAACAATATTAACTTGGTATCTGGCTTTCTTTTGGTGTGTGATTAGATTTATTTTTCTTTTGGGTGCATGACCTGGGAATCAAACCCAGGTCTCCACATGAAAGATGCCCATTCTACCACTGAACCACCCACGCACCCAGGTGTGTAATGGCATTTTCTTTTTTTTTTTGCATGGGCAGGCACTAGGTATTGAACCCAGGCCTCCAGCATGGCAAGTGAGAACCCTGCCACTGAGCCACCATCGCACCACCCTCTTTATTCTAGTTATTCATTTGTTTATTTTATTATTTATTTTTGACATGGACAGGCTCCAGGAATTGAACCTGGGTCTTCAGCATGGCAGGCAAGAATTCTGCCACTGAGCCACTCTTATCCAACATGTGATGAGATTTTAAGAGAAATTTTACATGTACTATGAAACTTTAATTGACATTATTTAGCCAAGGCAATAGCTCATCCTTTTTTTTTAAATGGAAATACTATTGATTATTTTCTATTATGCTAATAAATTGTAGAACTTGAGTCTATAAATTAATTGTTTAGGTTCTCAAAGAAAGGGCTTTACTTAATGCCTACTCTGATACTGATTCT
The DNA here is from genome assembly GCF_023851605.1 of Tamandua tetradactyla. NCBI lineage: Eukaryota > Metazoa > Chordata > Mammalia > Pilosa > Myrmecophagidae > Tamandua > Tamandua tetradactyla. Next base: position 19,670,228 of record NC_135349.1, read on the forward strand.
CTTTAGAATAATTGATCTACTACAATTTAAGAACCCTTGAGAAACTTCTCTTTAAATGCAGACATACAATTTCAAATAATTTAATGGGATTTTTATGAACAAGTTCAGAGAGGAAAAGAGATGTGTAAAATGTACAAATGAATTTGACGGCTAATCCTGATTGCACTAGAGGATCTTATACAAAATGAGGGAAATAAACTATAACTAAAAATGTGATTGTTATTCAGTCTGCATTAACCTATTGCTTTTCAAACATTCATCAGCATAAATTTATTAAAAGTGAATTACACGAGTGATATAACCAATCAACATTATAATTATTTTCCCCAAATGAAATTTTGTTGTATATTCATGGTTTTAGGGTTGATGACATACTTAATATATACTGAGAAGGAAAACATGTCTCACATTCATTAATCTGACTAGTTATTTTATGAAACACAGCAATATTTTTAGGGTTTGGCTGCTACTCAATTATTTCTGATAAAACAAATTATTCCTTAAATAGGTCATAAGCATGATCAATTCAATTTGTTTAGACAGGATATATGCATTGGGAAGCAGTTCTCTAAAGCTGCTCCTAAGTTCTGATTTACATCCTCATGCAAGTTTTCAGATATCACCATGACGTGCTTACCTACACAACTTGGTATTGTGTCATTCCACTGAGCTAAAGCATTAGGTACAGACTGACAGTGGATAGCTGTGGAGTCTTGAAGTAAGTATCCTGGGTTACATTCAAATCAAACAATTGAACCAGTTGAGAATTCAGAGCCAATTCTCCTTCCATATCTGGGCTCTGGGACAGAGCTGCACTGTGTATCACTGGTGCAAGGAACAGCTAAAAGTAAAACACACACAATACAACCAAATGTATCTTCATGAAGAAGCCAAGGTATTTCCTTTAAAAGAAATTCAAAATGAGTCCAGTAAGAGTTTGTATTGATGTAAAAATTAATAATTTTTAAGTATGAATTTTTTATTCCAAGCAAAGAAACATAATCCGGAACACTATGTAGAAATTGTGAGAAAAGGGAGCAAGATCATGGTCTATGTATTTAAAACAACACTTTTTGGAATACTTTCACCTTTATTTCATCCTCATATTAATCCCAATAACCATCTTTCTAACCTCATTTTTAGACATGGAAACCAGGGCCTAAATAGAATTCATGCCTTAGGAAGACTGATTGATAGTCAGGCAATTACAACTAATTGAACACTCATTTCATCCTGCTAGTGATAATGAGATGACTAAGAATTTATCTTCATACTTAAGGACCTTAGAGCCTAGTGAGAAAAGCCAATGTATAAAGGCATAGTTATATATGGCAATTGTGATATGATAATGAATGTGCTATGGGAAAATAGAGAAATTAAATAATTCATTCCAAATGGAAACACTTGGAAGAGATTATTCGAGAAAGCTAGTTTAGATACCACTGCTGGGGGCAGAATTAGATATAAAATAGAGCCTATCATCTCTTTTCCCTGGGTCTTCTCATTGGACTCAGTTGTCCTCAGAGGGGTGTAGGGGCTGAGAGAGCAGCTGTGTTGGAGTGCAAGGGTAGAGGAGGTAGGATATTTCCATAAATGATCATTCTAATACTTAGTGAGATGGTGTGTAGTTTTAAAATGCATGCTTAATAGTATAATTGTATGCTTTCCAAATGCAAAGAGAAAAAAAAGATAGTAAAGTTCAATAAAATATTCCATCTGGTGAAGCCATTAGACTGCCTAAAGGTGTGACAAAGAAAAAAAAACAGTTCTGACATCTGTCAGCTGGTAGCTAACACCAAAAACTAGGTTGGGATGTTCTCCTGCTAAAAATAAACAGTCTCACAGAACATCAACATCAGATGAGGTCACTCTGAGACCTCTTTGTATTCATATCTGATCACAAACAGTATCAAGAACATTATGAAAAGAGCATAAAAGACCAAAAATGTCCCTCTTTTGGTTAACAAGAGTTCTTTACTAATTCTTATTTTAGCTTCATTCCATTCATTTTACCTCCTGGATCAAAATAAGGCTATTCAATAATATAATCAGCCTCTTGACAGCACCCAATCCAGAGCAACCCACACTGCCTTGCATCCTCTCCCAAATCCCCTAATACAGCCAAAATCCTATAATAAGCCCTTCCTGATACCTCTAACTTAGCCATCCCTAAGTTTCCCATGGTGTTTGGTTTTCCTTGTTGGAGGAACTAATAAATCCAATTTGTTTGATTACAGGTGCATTTGTTTTGGCCTTTGGATATTGGTTCTGACACATGATTTTTAATGTAATGCACAGAGTGAGAAATCAATTTAGGGAATATAACAGAATTTACCAGCTTGAAGAACATTTTATGTTTATCACAAGGGGCATAGATAAGGCATGAAAAATATTTCAATTGGCAAAGAAGTTTGTCAAATCAACTCTTTGAAAACAGATCCACAAGTTTTGCACTCCGAAATCTATTTTGGTTTTGTTGTCTGCTGTGTAAAGTCATTATGTGCTTATCTTTAGGATAATAGTATCTCTAGAATCTCATTATTCTCACTTTTTGTATTTCTCCACCCAAAACACAACCCTGTGAGAGAATGTATTCATGTACTCTATTCTTTAAAAAGAATGATTCTGCCTACAAACTGCTTTTCCTAGCATATTGGCAACATTTTTTGAATTGAAAATGTGCTGTGACAGACACCAGTTGTGTAATTGCTTCGAAAAAGGCAATTCCTTAAGAATGGTTGTCAGATTATTCTGATTAAGCTATGTTTCACTAGCATTGCAAACATTTTCTATCAAAAGGCTAGTTAGTCAAATTATATACCATTTAATTGCTATAGTTGAAATTATTAAGAATATACCAGAATTGGTCTTTTCTATAACTAAAAGTGGAGTGCAAAATAATCATAATTTACCATTATAATAAAATGTTGCTTAAAATTATATTTTTCATATTTTTACACAAGTATTTTGTTACAATTGAATGGTGATATGAAAGAAAAAAATGATATCCCATGGAGACATTCACAGTCAATTCTCAAGAATACTAAAAAAAAATAAGAAATATCTATAATAGTAAGTTTTTCTACCCAGGATAAACTACATTGAAAGTACTAGCTATTTGTGGTTCTACTTTTGTCTAATTGGCTTCATTTGTATATTTCCAGAATATCATTGTCATTTCAGCTTTGACAAGAGGAGGATCAGAGTATCTTAGGCTACTTGGACTCATGGCCCTTTTAAAACTTGCCTCATGAATTTCATCCTTGTCTATTTCAAGGAAAATAACAGTAAATGAATAACACCTGGATTTGGATGAAATTATAGAGGAAGATGATTAAAAACTGAAGAGACCAATTTTAAGTTTCTGTGAAAGTGGAACAGAGGACAGCTCTGTCATTGAGACATCAAACCTTCATGTAATGTCTCAGAAAAGAATAAAACAATATTCTCTACCTTTTTCTTCTTGGCTAATTCTCTAGTTCCTGCCCTTAACCTGGACAGCATCAGTTTCAGGCAGCATCAGAGAGAAATTCTATTTTCTATAGTAATTATTCTCTACCTTTTTGTAAATGTTTCACACCGCTGTGAAACAAAATTGAAATCAACTCAGTGGAAAAGTGAAGAGGGAAATCAGTCTGGAATAGAGGGTAATAAATAAAATGATTGACTTTTCAATCCAAATTATTATGTTGATTCCCAGAATGGATGCTGTCCTTTGGGGTTTTATAATGCTAAAGGTAGGCAGTTCTGTGAATACGTGCAAATCTGACAAGAAAAATAATGTGGTAGATTTATTAATCATCTTTAACTACCACAAATATTTTAAAGGACAGCTGCATATATGCTGTCTATTATTGCACCTCTTTTGGAGCAGATGGAGAAAATTAATAATAAATCTGAATGCATGTAGGAATCACTTGCAATACCTATGTGAATTAGTCTTTTCTACTTCATTTGCTGACTGAGGGACATTTTCTGTTTCTTAGAGTCATTCTTCTCTGGAGTTTCAAAAATCTGATTCAACAAGTCATTGCTGGCCAACAAATTCAAACATATTTTACTGAATGATGAACAAAATTTTATATCCAATCTTCTTTATAAAAATTTGCACATTTTATAAACTCTTGATAGAAATGGGAATTTCTTAGAAGTAGAAATGAAACAACTAAGCCTCATGATGTATGCCATCTAAAAGCAGATGAAGGCTTGGTAAAAATAAACAGAAACATGTATTTGCATGCCTAGGAAGGATGCTAAGCAAGGAAAATCTTAGGGTAAATTCTTAACCAAACTTAGAAAAAGGTATTCCATGTTTCTTATGTTGTTTATTTTTTAACAATTCCTTTCAATTACCTTTATTAACATTAATGCCAAGGAGAGTGAGTCTTTCCAGTAGAAAAATCCTAAAATAGAAAAGCCATGAGTTAGTCTGGGAAAATTACAGTGGGAAGGCTTGGAAGCAAGATGCTGTGTCAGATGAGGGTGGAGACGAAACTCTAGGCTTGAGTTGGTGACCAGTAACTGTGACTTGGAAAGGCAGAGACAAGCCAATTGGCATTCCTATGTTGTACACTGAGGGAAAATATGACAAAACAATGGCTTCCTTTTCCCTTTGAGATATTCAGTAAAATCTTCAGTTTATTAATTTAAGTGTGAATGAATTATTTTGAGGAAACTCAAGGAAGTGCTGAATTCTATATCAAAATAAATATGACAAAAATAGACTATATATTGGAAAAGACAAGTATCAATAAAAGGCAAAAATAACAGTATATTGATGAGACCCACTGTCAGTCACCAAGTTTAAATTAGACATATTCAACATATTTTGTAGTCACAGAGAAGAGAAGAGAAGGTCATGATTTTTTACTACCTTTCCATTAAGTATCAAGTGAGTCAGCAGGAAAGAAGAGAAGAATATTTGCTTTGCCTTTGTTGGTCTCTGTTGTAAAATATCTCACCCTGACAAAATTCAATCTAGCTTTGAAATACTGAAATTTACAGCAAAAAAAGAGAAATGTCTCCAAATGCAATGCAATTACTTCATAGAATAGAATCAAAAGTCTATTCTAATCCTGGGAGAAACATTGGCTGTGCTAGTCTTACTAAGCTAACCATAACTAACGGTTATATGGGTCTCCAACATGCCAATTTTCTAAAGCATTTATGTCAGCAATTTGAACTAAACATGAATTTTGACTCTCTCATTGATGTAAGAATACATTGACATTATGTGCAATTCCACCACATATTTTCTGTGAAATGACAAAAAATCATTAAAACTATATAACCGTATTAAGTGATTTCATGTTCTGCCAGTATCTGGCAAACTGTAAATGAGTTAGGGAGCTTAAGAAGTGGAGGGGAGGCTATGAGAGTCCCCACATTCTTTGGAAGCTACAGAATGAGGGTGGGAAATGCTTTCTTCTTGACACCTGAAAGGAAATCTAAAAAACTGTTAGAAAATGTTGAGTATTTAATACAAGTATTCCTCCCTCTGTCTTCAGGAAAGTTTGTTCACACAGGAAAAAATATTACATGGGTCAAGAACTGGAATGATAGAATAATTAAACACACCTCTTAGGAGAAGGAAAATTAGAATTTTTTCAGGATAAGTTCAAACCATAGCTTTGTTTCTACACCTTATTTGGCTATCACATAACTGAGGTCCATGGCTGCTGATTCAGAGCTGGATGAAAGGCTGGACCAGTCTGAGTCCCATGTTTATAGAGTGCAAGTTATTGTCTCAGAAATATATTGCTAACATATGGTCAATTACTTCAGTCTCTACACTACTCTCTTAACTAGAGGCATGTGACTTGTGAAGGCTTCACTCCTCTCAGACTGGCTAATGTCTCATGAATATTCATTACCTAGCACCCAGCAAACAAATAAAACTCCTCACAGGTGCAAAGCATTCTATTATGAAGAGTCCCCTCATATTATCTTTCTTTGGGTGCCCATATATCCTAACTTGCCTTTACTCCTTATTAAGATAGGGGAGAAGGAAACAGCAAAGCATAAGTTATTAAAGTACTCCATTAAAAAGCCTCTGTGGTTCCTATCTCTTCACAAGTTCTTGGGCGTGGTAATACCATCATTAATGTCTCCCCAGTTGCAGAATCAGATGCTATAGGTAGAGAACAGAGGTCTTGAGAAAATGATCTTTGTATACCTGGGGTCACATATAAATTTTTTCACCCTGACACTGCTACACTTATTTTTCATTGAAGTCATTAACAGCTCTTTAGGACTGAACTGTCTGTTAACTAGGGTTAGATATTCTATAACAACAGAAGTCATAAAGCTGCTGTGCAATTTAAAGCTTTAATAATTCATGAAAGACTCAGGCTGTAGGTGGTATATGAAAGCACCATTCAGAAAAATTTTCACAAAAGAGCTCAAATAATTTCTAGCCTTCAATATAACTACTATCTTTCAGGAAGCAGTGTTCAATTTAACTTTTCATGTGTATTGAAAAACCTTCCCAGTTGCTGTTGTGTGGCTTATAAATTGCATTTACAATCCTAGTTCTTTAGCTCCAAAGGGTTTAGCTTTGATTAAAAAAATCAATTTTTGCATAACCTCAGTTGTTGGAACAAGGCAAGAAATGGAGTTATACTGGAACTTTATCAGATTTTGAAGATGTTGGAGTCATTATCTCTTTGAAAATACTAGGAAAGTATATTTCTTCTAGAAATGATTGTCCTTTCCTTCTACTTTTCTGTATCATACATATTGTAGTGACAATGTATTACTTTAAATAAAAAAAGTTTTTTTGAAGTATGCCTTCAAGGATAACATATGAAGGTAGGATAGACATTGGGTCATTTGCATGAGATACTTGATCAGATTACCAGATGGCTTTTCTACTCTCTATTAGAAAGTGAAAGAAACTTTTGAAGGTTGGCAATGCCAATAACTTGTATTTTTCTAGTATTATCAATATATATTATCCAATCTCTTTATATGTCACACCACCACCTTACTTTGATTTTCAAGTCTGCTCTTGGCAAAGAAATATTAAATTCATGTGAAGAAAATTAAGAGACAGGTTGTTTAAACTGACTCCATAGAAGTTTCACATTTTAATACTGGTGTGATTATTTGCATTTAACCAAAAGGGTAATTTAGAACAATGAAACTGACTTCAACATCATCATCGTTCTGCCAGTCATTATTTAATTTGGATGAAAGATATTTTTATCCTAGTCATGTGTTTAAACAGATTTCTATACTTTTCATTCCTCTTTATTTCATTTCACTGTTGAACACTGAAAAGTTTTTATACTGAAATATTTTGAAGGATGAATTTTGCAGTGTGAGATTATTAGGAATTATTTATAAATGATACAATGGTTATTCACTGTAATTATTTGAAAAACACAATATTTTCAAGAATGTTTCCTGGATAAATTTTTATTAAAGGGAAAATATCATGACTAGGAAATGATTTTCTTCTGCTTTTGAAAAAATATTCAAAAGAAGCCAGTAATATCTCTAGCCTCAGGCAAAACAGAGACTTGGATAAACTAAATATTGCTTCTTATTTTTGAACACACAGTTTATCTCTGAAGATGATAATCTCATTAAAATCTCAACCTGTGTTCTCATTACAAGTCAGATATAAAACCATTCTTCATGCTTCTGAAAATGTATGAAGATTTTCTTTGGTATTTTTCTGGGTTCATCTAATGAATATGCAAAATAAAGACAAAATATCAACACTGAAAAATTCTTTACTTGCCAGAAAATGATCTTTGAGCAATCTCAAACATTTTGAATAAACTCCAAATTTAAAAATAAATATAAAGGTGTGTAGAAGTACTAATGGTTAACAAAACAAAACAGATTAAATTGGCATTTAGCTAGGATGTTACAAGCATGAGTGAGTTCATAACTTATTTTTTTTAATTGCTTTGATGAAATTTTAATATTATGTTTACAATAAGATGCACAATTGTATAATGGATTTTAATTGTATTTTCATTAAAATGATTGCTGAAACACCCTCATAAATCTATTATGAAGCAATTTATTTAATTAGATAAAATATTATAACATTTGCAATTATTTTGAAAATGTGAAATGCTACACGAAGGAAATTTGATCAGTTTCTGTTTTCTTATAGTAGTGGATAAATGGGACATTATTGTGTCTTTGTAGGAGAAATACCAAATTTAAGTGTCAAAGAAATATTTAATATTTTTTAAAAATTATTTTTATTACAGATATGTAAACACCTTAAATTCGCTGTTTATCACAAAATGCAACTCAGATGCCTCCAGCACTTTGTTTGAAAGTAGTGATATGTACTGTATTATGAGAAGATAAAAATGCAAAATATTTACCCTGGTAAACAAAATGGATTCTCCTGACTTTTTGTGCTGAATCTGAACAGAATTTGATTTGATGTTGCCAAAGGCAATGTTTCTCCTGGAAATAAAAACAGAGATAATACATAGAAACCAGAAAACACACAGAACTCTGGTGGAACATAATATTTTGGAAATTAATTATCAATTGGCAATTTTAAATTAATATTTGAACTTTTAGAAAACAACTGTTTGGGGTTCAAGGAGACAAACCCATTGTTTCTATCAAGTTACTAAAACACTTTTCTTGACTATGCCTTTCATCAAATATGATTTTAATCATTATCTCATTTAAATTTTCTTTTGAAGAAAACACTGATAAATGGGCCAAATGGTTGATGATGTAGGATAACTAAGTAGTGGATGAATCATTTACTCAAAATCATCTTAATTTGATAATTACTTACTAGAATTTGGCTTAGAATCAAGAAAGTTTCTTTAAATTCAAAGCTGATTAAAAAATTTTAAAGAATTCAGAACAAGCATTCTGAAATATATTTTTAGCTTTTTCAAATGCTTGGAAAATACGGGAATGATTTTTCTCAAGCACATCTAAGGGGAGTGTCAATTGGCATAAGTAAGCACTTTAGAGGTAGACTTGTTCATATGTAGCATCAATTTAAAAATGCATCTTTTGATGCATTTCTAGGAATATATCGACATCGGAAGAAAATAACAGGCACAAGTTCTAAAGAACTTTGGTTAATAATGGTGAAAAACAGAAAATAACTACATTTTTAACCTTATTTCACCAAAGCCCATAACGCACATAGGTCATTGTACTGCACTTTGGTAAATCTTAAAAATGTAATCTTAGTTTAAATAAATAGCTACGTTCATCAATGTGGGGTTGATTTAAATAAATCATGCTATCTTGATAAAAAAGAATACTATTTGGAAATAAAGTACTGTTATTTGATATATATTTATAGTTTTTATAGAGAAAGACCTCTATAAAATTTGAAGTGAAAGAATGGGGTGAAAAATAAATTATGAAATAATATCTCATGCTTAACAAAAGTCCCATCTATGTACACGTGCAAATATACATGCATAGAATCATGCATATGTGTATTTATACCTGTGTGTGTAAGTGTAAAATAAATCTCTATGTGCATTGAGGAATCCAGCTTTTTTCAGCATTTGCAAAGACTTTACCTGATGGGCCTCCTGGTGAGAAGTAGGTGGAGCTGCCCCCCACACATACTAAGAGCACAGTCAGGGCACTAGTAGTTCCTGCAAGAGGTTACAGTTTAAGGCCTCAGATCCCCCAGGGCAGGTCCTATTCTTATGCAGATCTACATTGCTAACCCAAGGTCATCTTCAGGTGTCTTTCTTGAGACCTTCTTATGCAGAGGATGGGGGGTTGGGCATAGGAGATCTTGAAGGCACTATCTTCCCCTTTGACTCAGTACTCAGTACTTTTCCATACATAGCCTGCTCCTCTCCCAGCCCCCAGCTCTCTAAAACTGCAGAAGTCTTTGCTTGGTCATGAGACATCCATACACCCAAGCTGATCCAGCTTATTCTTGTCCATTGGTGCTGGTATCATGGAGAACAATAGAGGGAAGCTGATGCTTTTCCCCAGATTAATCTCTTGCTTATACCACTGCAGTAAATAACTAAAAGCTTCACTATTTATCCATTTTGACTTTGATTGTTTTAATCTGCTACTTTCAACAACTGGCAGCTCAACTAAGCTCTCTCAGCTCAGCTCAGCTTTTGACATGCATGTATTTAGAAGTTGGGAATGATTTATACCAAAATGTTCAGTGTTCATCTCCAGGAGGAAGATTCAGAAAGAATGGAAAATAAAATGCACAGGGCATTTTATCATTCCCTTTTTTTTTTCTTGCATTTGCCTCTTTTGTTGAGATGCCACTATATTCTCCACAATTTTGGTAAGTAAAATGATAAAGGCAAGGACTTTTACATGTAGTGTAAAACACTTTTGAAATCTTATATCTAAAATAGGATATAATTAAACAAGCAAATCCAAGATGATTCAATTTCTCATTCATCAAAAAATAAAAAAAGAGAAGAAACAGGAAAGTTTAAAATTTATCACCATAATTGTCTAAATGGAATTGAAGACAAAATTCTCTGAAAGTTTACCTGAATGAGACCCAGAGAGCAAGCTGAGAAGCCTAGCCTGTGGATGGGCTCCATCGAATAACTGCTAAATCATTCAGCGCTGTCTGAAAATAGGCAAACTGTCCAAATACAACTGTAAAATAAAGAAAATGGGTTGTACTTTTCTTTAAAAGTGAAATGGACATTTGGGTTTTACTACATGTTTACTGTTATACTAAATGAAAATTTTCTCTAAGAAAAAATAAATATTAACTTTTTTCTTTACTTTCTAAAAGTTTTCAATTGAACAAACAATTTTAAGTATAAATCTTTATCCATTGGCACTGAATAAAATGAATAAATTACTGCTTTTCATATAACTTCAGTATATATGAGGATTGTTTTTTTCTTTTAATAACTATCACATGAGTATAGTGGAAAAACAGCCTTAATGATGTCTAATTTATCTTACAGTAATTAGTGACACTTTATTTGATGAACATCAGGCATAGGGATCAAGCATCCTGTTGGATAATAAAGCACACTAATTTGGTGAGGAATTAAAAATTCCTTACAAAAATGTTCTCATATACCAACTGTATTTTAATTCATTACAATTTATATATGATTCAACATTATATTATAGGAATAGTTTATTGTTGTTTCTCTAAAATTTTATGTTATGTAAGTTGCAGAAACAAACCTCCTCCAAGTAAAAATAGCTATGTATTTGGCTACTTCAAATTTAATCAATGCTTACATATTCAAAATGATGATACAAAGGGACTTTACAATATTTTGGAAAAACCTGTGATTTAGCATGTATTTTCAAGCAATGAACAACTAATCTTTTTCTTGTTTATGTATAAGGTTTGAACCGAAGTTATTTTTAAATCATTCTGGACTGGAAATAGAAATGTGTATATTAATTTTATGTATCAGAACTCTAATGGAAAGAATTAATATAAGTAAGAATAAACAAAAAGGCAGGAAATATAAGTATAATAATCTGTATATCTATAATAGGATATGTACATATACAACATGTATTTTAAGACTTTATGATTTCTTAGAGACTACCACAATTAAGGAAATCATGAAGGCAATGTGGATTTTCCTAATAATCTAAAAACTTGGTGGTATCTGGGACGAGAGAAATGTAGGACTTTATCACGTCTGAAAAGTTCTTATACAGTAATCCCATCACCCTCTTCTGAAATTAATTAAATTTTTATAATGTTGGAGGCAGAATACCTGAGTCTTCTAATTGGTACAAGATGAATTATCTATTCGTAATTCTTAATTTTGTTTAGAAACATTGAGCAAGCATCAACTTTATGCTGCAAACTAGGAAGGAATGAGTGAAGAAGAGATGGTCTTTGTCTCAGGCCTATCACATGCTAATATATGCAGTAGCTTCCACTACAGCTACAGATTTAATGTGTAGAATGCTGGTAAAAAAAGAGAAACACCTCACACATTCTGGAGATGGTCACATAAGCCTTTCTTCATGAGATGGTATTTGAGCTGAGTTCTAACCTATGACTGATACTCCAATCTAATGAGTAGATGTCTACTAGAAGAGATAAACTGTACAATAATAACTAAGCTGTAGCTGAATGCAATAAGGATGTGACAAAGTTCATACAGAGGGTTATCAGGGTTTAAGCCGTGGGAATGGCTATTTCAAACTATGGGAAAAGTGGATGTTTCATGAGAATAGTTAGCATTATAGATAATCTTTAAAGGGTGAGAATGGAATCCTTTTTGGTATTTAAGAATAGAATAGGAGAAAATTATTTCAGCAAGAGGAATATAAAAAAATTCTAGAGGTGGAAAACATTTTAAATAGTCTGGTTTGGCTCACACTCAGTGGATAAAAGGAAGAGTGGGAAGCTGTGTTGCCAAAATTGTTAATAACCTAATTCTTTGGGTCCTCAAAAGCCTGTCTGAAACATGTAAGCCATGCACTGCAGGCTAGAGAAGCCAGTGAGGAATGCTTATCAAAATACTAGCATGATCATACTTTTGTTTACAGAGGATACTTGGCAATACTTTTGGATGAAAATGGGGAGATAATAAGGAAAGGCAAAGACCCATCTTAAATGTCACTTCCCCTTTAGAATTTGTGTCAATGATTTAGTTGGTAGTCTCTTCCCACTAAGCAAGGATCACTCTGCCCCATAATGTATGGTTTGTACACCTGCTTTACACACTACACTGTAGATCTCTCTAGGGCAAAGACTATATTTTAAATGTTTTTGTGTCCCTGGAATTCATCACTATATCTTACTGAGTTAACTAGTATCAAAGAAAGAGTAGGGAAGAGGGGAAGAAAGCAAAAGATAAGACCTTATTGATTTCATTAAGTACTCCATATAATTATTTTATCCCAAACTAAAATTGTATACCTAGCAGAATGTGATATTTCTGTGTTGTTAAACCTTTCATATTGAGAAATTAGAAGTAACAATTGGAATACGGGTATAGCATTTCTCCTGCTGAAAAAACTATATAATTATGTTGCAACTCAGAACTTTTTAAAATAAATTAAAGTCTTAGAATTTTTTTGTTATTTTATATTGTGATACATGTTTTTCATCAGGTGTCCACCAGTAAAATAAAAAGAATATTGATGGTAAACTAATTGGAGGAATGTTGTTGAGCATTTAGGTAAAAAAAACCTTTTGTTCAAATATGGAATTAATTCAGGCTAAATCACAGATCTCAGTTCAGAGGAATTGGTAGAGCATGAAAAATTAAAATCTAGAAATTAAGTTCTATGGTTAGTTTATCAAAAGAAAGGAAACATTTCAAAACCCATTCACTCAATTCTTAAACTAGAACACTATCTGCCATTCAATTCAAAGAATAAGCGGATTAATTTTTTTGTTTTGGAGGAAACTGGTCCTTCTGCTCAATTCTCCATGAATACTTCTCAGATTATGCACAGTCTTCTTAAAAATGCATGGAGATACTAGGAAAGCCCTGCTCTAATATGTGACCATTTTTGAAAACATACCCAGGTAATAACTAAATGAAAGGGTTTAAGAGACCAATCAAGTGCTATCACAAAGGATGAATAGGGCATATGATTTAAAATGCCTGAGTCTGAAGTAATCACTAAGCTTAGGTTATTTTTAGATTTTAAGGGCCCTGAGAAAAAAATGGAAATTCACAGAAATCACTGATCTCCCATATGCCAGTTTCTTACCCAGCAATTACCACTCTTGTCATATAACTGTATTTATTAAACAAATGTTTTACCTCAAGTTCTAGCATTACAATTTTAATTTTTCTTTATCTCTATGAATGGATAGCTGCTGTTTTGAATGTAAAGAAAAATTTTGGTGATGTAGGGTTTTAATTTTCATCTATGAAAAGAATATAATCTACACAATTTTAAAAGCAAGCATGCAGTTTACTCCAGAAAAGAATCCAAGGCAAAATTGTCCAAGAAAACCAACTTTCTTCCTCAAGAGTGAAAGTATGGGTACAAGAACACAAAATTAGGCTAAGTCAAGGGCTCAGGACCAGAGAAGTTCCTTCTAAAAGTGAAGTCATTCTAGAAAACCAGCTTAGACTGGAAGTGAAATTTGGGAGAAGAATCTCAGAAGCTAGGTTTTGTGTTAGTTAGATTTAGTTGTCAACTTGGCCAGGTGAACATGCCTAGTTTTGTTGTTGTGTACATAAGCCAATGGTATGTGAACCTCATCTGTTGCTAATTACATCTCAGTCAGCTAGGAGGCATGTCTGCTGCAATGAGTGACATTTGACTTAATTGACTGGTGCTTAAATGAGAGAGTGCAACGCAGCACAGCCTAAGCAGCTCGGCATTCCTCATATCAGGACTTGCAGCTCAGCCCAGGCCTTTGGAGATGCAGAAGGAAGTCACCCTGGGGAAAGTTGTTGGAACTCAGAGGCCTGGAGAGAAGACCAGCAGAGACCATCCTGTGCCTTCCATGTAAGAAAGAACCTCAGTGGAAAGTTAGCTGCCTTTCATCTGAAGAACTAACAAAATAAATCCCTTTTTATTAAAAGCCAATCCATCTCTGGTGTGTTGCATTCCAGCAGCTAGCAAACTAGAACAGGTTTCATGAGGTGAAAATAGAACTATGCATAAGTCAGAACTCAGGCTGTTTTTAAGTCTCTAAAACACTCAAAAGTTGGTTCAATTACCAATGATTTCCATCATAATCTGATCATTAAATTTATGTGACAGTTATGCACAAAGAGATATAAAATGTTCTTCTATTACAGAGGTTACTTTGCAAATCTCCCTAATACATAAAACAGTCAATTGAACTAATGATATTGAAAAAAAAACAATGTAGTCAAATTACTTTTCTCTGATTATTCTAAATCAAAAACATTGATGGAATTTTAAGACTTTTATATTATATTAGTACAAGAATTATAGAGGATATTATGAAGGAGATGCTTAGAAAATCTGCTACTTTGATACAACTCTTTTGTATTATTTTAATCTATTAAGGGCTGGAATATTTGTATATAAAATAAGAGAAAATTTAACTGAAAGAAATATGACATACATTAAAAGCAATAAGAAGAAATCCTTACCAAATTCCTTTGGTACAGTTATTGAATAGAGGCATACTTGACCAGCTGTGTAATTATGGGGGTAGTTTAGTGATAAAACTACCCCTTCTGATCCAGTGTACTGGCCTCCACAGGGAGCTGAAAATAAAACAACCAAATATTATATGTTGTCCTTTAATAATACTGCATGTAATGGTTATCTCAGCTAAAACTGAAAAGTAGTGATTAAAGGAGTAGCATGCCATATTTACTTAAAAGCTTAAAATATTCAAGTTACATATGGGCTATACATTGCTATCAAAAATAATAGAGAAATGAAAACAAGGATTTAGCAGGTTAGAGTAAGAGTAATTCTACTTGGTTGGAGGACATAATATTATTTTTAAGGCCTCTCTCAGATTTGCTAAAATAATAATGAAAACCATTATAAGAATAATAATACCAATATGAAAACAGGTATGTTAAAGATAGATTAAGTTACCTTAAAATTCTCAGGATTGGGTGGGTCACAGTGGATCAGCAGGCAGAGTTCTCACCTGCCATGCCAGAGACCCAGGTGTGATTCCTGGTGCCTGCCCATGCAAAAAAATAAACATTTAAAAATAATAATAAAAAAATTCTCAAAATTATCTGATTGATATCATTCACATATTAAATGTAAAAGATTATTTCACTTATCTATTGTTATGGTACTAAAGGACTAAAAGAAAAATAATTATTTTGTTTTTTAGTTTAGTTTACTTTTGTCTAACTTTTCATCTTACAGATGCAATTATTAATACTTCTAGTGTCACCTCTAT
The DNA here is from genome assembly GCF_023851605.1 of Tamandua tetradactyla. Lineage (NCBI taxonomy): Eukaryota > Metazoa > Chordata > Mammalia > Pilosa > Myrmecophagidae > Tamandua > Tamandua tetradactyla. The sequence goes on from NC_135349.1 coordinate 19,686,036, forward strand.
AAGCTTATTTTAAGTTGAAGTAGTCAATAACTAGAAGGTTAGGACAGATAAAATAATGGGCTGGTATATAAAGAGCTCAGTATATGTGAGTTTGCTATAGCTACGTCTATGTTTATACCTATAGATCTATATCTGTATATCTATGCCTATATCTATGTATATCTCTACAATTTGAGTGTGTGTATATGCATATATACACACAGACATGTATTTATTCAATATATATTTACCAAGCATCTACTATGTGCAGTGCAAGCATTATTATTTGGAAATTTATTGATATTTATATTTCAAATAGGAAAACATAGGCAATACTCCTATTTTCTGCTCCCTGCCTCCATTCCTAAATGGAGCACTTTTTTCCATTCCCTATCAAATGCCAAATATGGCAAGCAAGATAACTATAGCAATAGTAGCAAGATCTATATACTACCTACTAACAAAGAATCTCCTTGAAAACAAATTGGCGGAGACAATTTAATAATTGCAGTATACGTGTGTATATGAGCATGAGTACATATGTTTGTGTGTTTTCATTTTTCCATGGTTACTTTGGAATTGACCTTGCTGAGAAAATAAGAAAAAAGTGTAGCACAGACTTTGAAAATACATTTTTTGAGGGGGTGCATGGTCCAGGAATTGAGCAGGTAGGAAGGCAAGCATTCTACCACTGAACCACCCGTGCATGCTCAAAATACATCTTAAAGCATCTAAAAATGGACATTCAATTAAATCCAAGTCACTTGATAATACATTTTTGAATTAAATTGTCAATATTTTGATTTTTCATACTTTATATAAGAAGTGTCCAGGTTTGTTCATCTATTTATTTGTAGGCCTGTGACTAGAACAAAAGTAGACTCAACTGCTCTTCTATTATACTTTTCACCATGCCACTTTGGTATCTTGACTGCCTTATCTTGAATATATCTTAATGATATGAATAAGAATTTTTTTTAGTATTTGAGAAAGTTTCTATTTCTGCAGTTTTTCTTTCTTGATATGACACTTTTCAAGTACTAAAAATAAGATTGAAATTAGAAACAAAATCCTAATCTGTTGAATGTAATTGACACACTGTTAGATCTTACTTGATAAAGCATTCTCACAATTAAACACTTTAGAATATATGACACTAATATTAAGGCAATTCATTATTGAGTTGTCAAAGAGAGTTATTGATTTTTTGAAAGATTTTCTAAATCCATACATTAGAAAAACCTGTCACTTTCTAAAAAGCTTAAGAAAACAGCTCAGACATCTGAAAGCTTTGATTTATTTAAGAGTAACTAGAGGGAATTCTACTCAAATAAACTAAGCAAGGTCTTCATGCTAATGTCTTGATCCAGAAAAATTTTGTCATTGTCACTTACATAGTTTTACAAAAATTGTAATGGAAAAAATATTTTCACTTTTACGTGAATAAAATTTCTATAGCTGAACTTCAAAACTAAGGTCTCCAACTAAATGCTTGGCAACTCAACTCCATAAGTTTAGACACATGATGATATACTTTTTCACCTCAAGCACATTAACTCAGTCAAATTATTACAGAACTGTTTCTTTCTAAAAAGCATAAAGTTCAAAGTTTTAAAATTAATTAAAAATGGAGACTGGGGTTTATATTCTTTTAGCCCAGTCATATAAAAATCAAACAGATCATTGTGGAAGTACCCTTTTCTCTCTAAAAAGCCATATATTTATAAATTAAAATGATAAGTATCAATAAAAAGTGGAAATAAATAAAAATTTGGGCCAACATATTGATGCCCAAATTATCAAAAAATAGAATCTTATTTTTATGAAACGCATCTGCTAAAATATTTTATCAAGTAAAGCTACAAAGATTTATTTTGTCCAATGACAGAATGAAAGAGAATTACTTTACAGTAATAGAGAACACCTTAAAAACTAAAAAGAATGAAATGAAAGAAAACAAGCCTGGCACTTTAGGTACTTTACTATTTTGATAAATTATGCCCAAGCCTACACAAGCTTCCTCAGATTTAAAAGATAAACATCACAGCTATATAATATATTCCAGCCACAAATATACATTTGTGAACTTGAGACAAACATGATGAGAACTATAATTTAATTCTTAATAATGGTTTTGTTTGTGCTAATCTAACAAATAAATACTATCCTTGTGTTAGAAATTCTTTTATATTAATGTAGAAATATATGAAAAATAAATATGTACATTCTATTTGGTAATTGCAACATTAAACAGATCATTTTCTAAACAAAAAAAGACATATAACGATATTCATTTCAGAGAATAACAAGAAAGCTGTTCATCCATTTGGTTAATTGGAATATATGTCTAATATGTAAAGGCAAACAAATGCAATAAAATCATATGCAAACCACAACCAACATTAGCAAACAAAAGCCACTTTGATCCATAAAAATGGTTCTTGAGTGTTTCAATTTTAATTCTACTTCTACAAACAAACCTCACTGCTCAAAAACTGTAGGAAGTAGATGAATCACAAAGAAAGAAATTATAATGTGTATTTCAAACAAACTAGTCCAAAATGCACTGACTTTATTCCATAATATATACAAGATAAAAAATGTTAAAATATAGCAAAATCTTCCCAAGTAAAGTTGATCTAAGTGAGCCACAGGCATTGGTTTCATGCACAAAATGTACTGTTCTCCATGAAAGCTCCCAAATACGCTATGGGGAAAGTCATCTCTGCTTTATTTGGAATATTAAGTTTTATTTAAATGTGAATAAGATAGCATAGGAAAAAATCAGTGTTTTATGTTTAATCCACTTAGATGTCCAGGAAACAAAATTGTACTTGACTTCATAGTTCTTCAGACATGGAAAAGAAATTATTTCTAATTTAAAATGTGATTGTATAGTTATTACTTATTCTGCTGTGAACCAATACTCAAAGTGGCTTTTTTTTTCCTATTTATTCTATGGATAAAGCATTGTCTTTTCTATAGCAATAAATTAATAATGCATTCATTAGAGAACTAAAGTCTAAACTTCATGATCTTTCCTCAATATAAGCTGCCTACTTTTATCTCCCTCATATTATTTCCCTTGTATAATCTGTATAAGGATGTCCAAAGTGAGATACAAACATAAAAGCAGGTACAGAGATCATTTTATGAGGTAGAAGAAAAATACTAGAAATTTTATTCAAAATTATATCTCTTTAAATGTTTATGTTCATGTATTACTAATGTGGTTAGTATATATCTGCAAAGAAGTTCAGTATCTTTAAATGCTTTGCATCTGTTGGTATTACCTGTGTAATAATTATATGTTGCTCAAGTACAAGACCAAAAGAGTTTGAGATCATTGTCCTTTGCCATTGCCATATTAAATGATCATTTATGCTATTTGTATGGAGAATTATGATTCTCTATTTATGAGTAAACAGTATTTACTCTGTTGCAGGCACTTAAGAGTCTTATGCATATCTCATTTAATTCCTGTGACACTTATGAGGTGGGTATTCTTATCCCACTGGGGACCGGAGTTACTTGTCTGAAGTTGCAGATATTAGGCAGTGAAGGCAGGATTAGGCTGCCTCTGAAGGGCACACCCTAAGAATAATAAACCTGGGCACCTTCCCTAGCCCCTGCCCCTTGACCCAGGTCATGTTCCTTTAGGAAAGTGAGGATTCTTAGGACCTAGGAAAGTCAGTTGTTCACTTGCAAGCTATGATAAATGTCAAGACCATAGCCAGGAACCTGGGATTGTGGGGCTTTTACCACTTGAACACTCTTGTTAAACCTTACTAGGCATTTTCCCCATATTCAGCAGTCAAGGGGCAGCCAAAAGGTGGCTGGCTATGGGAGAGTAAGGTGTGGAGGTGCAGGCCAGCTTTCTACTCTCATGCAGATGAGGCTGCTCCTGGTTCAGGACAGGAAAGGGGATGGGCAGTTGCAGAGTGCCTAATTGTACTCTTGTTGTGATGGATAGTGGGCTTCAGAGGGTTCCCAATTTTGGGTTTCAAACCTTGTTGACCTTGTAGAGATAGACCCAGGTTCTAACTTTTAAGACTAAGACCAAACACCCTCTCTTCCACCAAGTCCATTCTGTTTTACTTCCTCCATCACATACAAGCAAGGTGAAACAATTTCTACTTATTTTCAGATCCATAAGACTTTTTCTTTGTTTCAGATTTTTAACTTTTTTTATTGAACAGTATAACATATATACAAAGCAAATAAATCAAAAAGCAATAGTTTTCAAAGTACTCTTCAACAAATAGTCACAGGATGGATCCCAAAATTTGTCATGGCAGATCTGTAGGATTTTTGTTTTACTTTTTAGGAAACTTAGAAAAGAAAGATTCTATAATTTTCAATTTTCAAAGAATCTCTCAAAGCAACTTACAAAATAACTTTCACATAGGATTGTTTAGCATTTTTTTAATTAAATAGATCAAGAGAAATAATTAATTGGTCTTTAGAATCATTTAATTTATAATAATTCACACTGTCTAGAGCTAGTCACAAAATAACTTTATATAATTAATAATTACATTTGTATATTACCAGTATATTACTCTCTGTATGTGTATGGGTGATCTCAAATTTAAAATATGATAATAATAAATATTGAAAATGGAGTTTTGAACATATTGTTCTATAGTTTGAAATAAATGAGATTTCTATGCTCTTCCAATTCTATTGGTCTACTGAAATCTTCATAAAAGGCATTTATATATTTAAATATCATTTATATATGATTCTGCTTATGTTAACTTTTTAAAAAATTGCTTTTAAGTATATTATTTATGTTTAAATTTTTTGTGATCTTTGCAGTAATCAGAGGATATTACATAGATATTATCATTACTCTTATATAAAGGAAATGGAAGTTGGCAGGTTTTGAACCATTTTTATAGTTTGCACATCTGTTTAATAATGCAGCTGGGACTAGTTTACCTCTTTGTGATCTTTCACACAGACTTAAATGCTGCCAACAGTTACCTCCCTATGTCTATGCTTTGCAATATGCCATGAGAGCTGAAAGACACATATTTTTGCAGTAAGAAAACTCACAGGACCTAACTTATACTTTGAATATGTTTATGAAATTAACATAATGAATATATTTGGAGGGTAAGTTAATTCTCCACAAAAGAAGATTGTGATGAAACTGAATCACAGCATATTGGTAAATTGAGACATTAACATACTGCAAAAATATTATTTGAACATTATATGCTATACATGTGGAGGCCACAAAATATTTATTTCCTTCTTTGTGTAGTGAAAATTTAACACTGCAGAAAGTGAGGTCTGGCCTTTGCCTTTTGCTTCTTGGAGGTTATTTCTTAACCCTTGGAATGCATGCTTGATATGTATGTCTTTTCTGTCTGAGGTTCTGGGGGAACTGGATAGTAATAGCATGATTTAGGGTGGGGGTATTGTTTTAAAACTATTTTGTACCCCAGAAACGCCATGCTGTTTTAATCCAACCTTGTGGGTATAGACTTATCATAGGCTGTGGGTGGGATCTTTTGATTAGATTGTTTCCATGGAGATGTGACCCACCTAATCATGAGTGGAATATTTTGATAAGATTATTTCTATGAACATGTGACTCCATCCAATCAAGGTGGGTCTTAATTGGTTTACTGGAGTCCTTAAAAGAGCTCACAGAGAGAGAAAGAGAGAGAGAGAGCTCAGAGCTGACACCGAGAGCAGAGTTATGAAACCAAGACACAGACATTTGGAGATGCTAAGCTAAGGAAATCAAGCTCAGAGTTTGAGTCAGAAAAGCTAAGAGAGGATGCACAAATGTTTAGAGAGAAAGCCTCTGGAAACAGGAGCCAAGAGAGCCATTTGATATCAGAAGCCAGGAGAGAGTGACAGCATATGTCACCATGTGCCTTCCCATGTTACAGAGAAATCCTGGACATCTAGTTCTTTCTTCAGAGTCAAGTTATTGTTCTCTGGATGCCTTAATTTGGACACTTTCAGGGCCTTAGAACTGTGAGCTCATAACTTAATAAATCCTCTATGTAAAAGCCAACCCCATTTCTTGTACATTGCATTCTAGCAGCATTAGCAAATCAAAATGTGGGGCTTTGGGTCAGGTGGTTTTATCTCAGTCTCCTGAAGGGCTGAAGACTGAAATCTGTCACATGGGCCATCATTAAACTACATCAGAAAGCCCAGTAAAAACTCGGGGCACCAAGACCTGGATGAGCATCCCTGGTTGACAACATTCTGTGTGTATTTTCATGCAAAGACACTGGAAAAGCAATACTGTCCAAAACTATTGAGAAGGAGAGCTGAAATTTTGTGTTTGGAGCTTTCCTGGACTCTGCAATTAATCTCTTCCCTTGGCTGCTTTTAACCTATATTCATTCTTTCCAACAAATCATCACTGAGAGTATAGCAGCATCTGGTGTGTTCTGTGAGTCCTAGCAAATTATCAAAACTGATGTTGGTTTTGGGAGATCCCCAAACCCAGATTTGGTGTCAGATGTGAGAGTGGTTTTATGGACTGTAATCCCTTTGACTTCACCTTCTTTTGTATTCTTTGATCTTGTATATTTTTCAAAATCAGAGAGACCTCAATAATTATTCCTACATCCATTATTAAAGAATAAAAATATGTAAGAATAGGAAGGTACAACAGGATGTAGATATTCTCATCATAATTATTTTAGTCATTCACTGTTTAATTTATTTACTCTAGAAATTATTAAGTTCCTACTTTAGGCCAGTAATCATGCTAGTAAGACCTGGTTCCTTAACTTAAATGCTTACAGGCTCATAAGATGGATAAATGCAGGAACATAGAAGTAACAGAACATATAGGGCATTAAGTTTGGATTATGTGTTTGTTTTCTGTTTTTTGTTTTGTTTTGTTTTGTTTTGCATGGGCAGGCTCCAGGAATTGAACCTGCGTCTCTGGCATGGCAGGTAAGAACTCTGCCTGCTGAGCCACCATGGTCTGCCCTCTGGTTTTTGTTTCTAACATGCTGGTTTTTTTAAGTACCATCCTTAGACTCTCCTGTGGTGGGGGTGAGGGTGGAAGCATTAATTTAATATTCCTATTTTACCTAACTGAACTAGTCTTTGGGTTCATCCTGAAATAACCTTGGAAATCAATTTTTATTTGACAAATCATGGGGTCTTGCCTTCTCCTTTTTCTTATTTACCTTTGTTTTTTTAAGTATACCATGCTCACTCACAATTAGGAGCACAAGTCACATTCACAGCTTGATGAATTTTGCCCATGGAGCGCCTGACAAAACCACAGAGCATGGCCATCAACCTAAAGTCTCTCCTATTCCCTTCCTGCCAGTAAACCATCTGCAAAACTAGCTGCTATTCTAATTACTATCACTAGAGATTACTTTCATCTGTTCTTGAAGATTAATCATACATTTTAAAAGAGGATTTTAAATTTATTCATTTAATCTCTATGTAAAGAATTACAAACTATTGATGTTTGGTGGGGAAATATCACATCCATTTGTATATTTAGCTTAAAGAATATTAGTTAGTGTCTTTTATGTAGAAGATAAGTCTGGAATACACACACACACAAAAAAAGGGGTGAAAAATACCAAACTACGTAAGTGAAAGAAAATTATTATCCTCTTCTAGAAACCATGGGAATGACTAATAATTTGCTAACTTAAATGATTCAAGAATGTCAAATGTTTATTATGCACTAGTTTTATAAGACAGTCTAACAACTGGCAAGAGGAGTATGGTAATAACATGTGAAGCCTTTTTAAAAATGAGATCTTGCATTCAAAAAGAGAGTTATTAATTCGTGTGTATGTGGGAGAGGTGGAAAAAATGAGTCAGCACATACCATTATAGGAGGGTAAGATCCTGTTCCAGACTGGTTTCCCATCTGCACCAATCACACATGTGATAGATGAGGGGTCAAGAATCTTATATCCAGAATCACACTGGTAAGTAATCGTTGAGCCAAGTTTGAAGTCTGTTCCAATCCTTGTCCCATTCATTGTATTTCCAGGATCAAAACAGGCTTCCCTTGGTTTCTTTATATAAGAAATGAGAGCAAAAATCTTAATTTTTTGTTTGTTTGGTTGCTTGTTTTCTTATTTATTCAAGTCCCTAAAACAGTGTCTGGCATACAAAAAAATACCCAGAGATATTTATCGATTGACAAATGACACAATTAACCTATTAGTCAAATATAGGAAGAATAGGAAAAATTCCTTTATTCAAATGTTGTTTCTTCTAAAAATTATATTTCTTCCTTTTTAAATATATTTATTACAGAATTGGTATTGGCTTTCCTTCATCTAGATTAAAAAAACAGAGCATTACATTTTTATATACTCATATTTCTTTTTTGGTAATGGATTTTAATACTGAACCACAAAATTTAAACTCATTTTTTCATTTTTTTTACATGAAAACATAGAAACATATAATTGTATCATAACTTCAAGAGGAGATTGGAGAATTAAGCTTCTGAAAAGGAGACTGGTTTAATTCATGAAAATTAAGAGCTCTTTCTTATAAGGATAATGGAAGGTAGACTCATAGCATAAACATAGAAAGATGTTTGGATGATTTTACCACCCTCTTTGAGTGGTAGGTCCTAGCAGGGATGAATGTTTAACTTAGTAGAAGAGATATGTTTACTAACTGATAAGGTCAAGCACTCTAGTGGAAACTTTTCTGAAGGGTCTCTATTTCTGCTATTATTAAAGTCTCTAGCAAGCATCTTGCGGCATGTCTGGATTGATGTTCACTAATTATTAAAAACTTATTTGGACATTTCCAAAGGTAGATGACATTTTGATAATTTTTTGTAGTGCCTTAAGCCCTATTTACAACTAGAACATTTAAGCGTAAAAGGAACTAATAAATAAAACTGTGTGTACTATAAAAGTTTTTCCCTTTTGCTGTGTTTATTTAATCATTCTATGAATATACTGAGCATTTATTAAATACAAGGCACTTATCTAGGTCATATTTTTTTCTCCTGTAAAATGAACAATTTTTAGTATATGTCTATCCATATATGTCTGTTGCTTTTGCAAGGCTTTTGCTCATTTTTGCTATACTTTATTATTTCTTTTAGTTTATTGTTTTGATGAATGCCAATGATACCATACTCTATTTCATTTCACTAATATAGATTTCTGATGACAGTTTTTTTTCAAATGAACTGCATCCAATCTTTTGGCTCCCTTTTCTATTCAAGATATTCTATTCAAGTTTTCAATTCAAGATATTTGGTGATAAATCACTGGTGCTTTATTTGCTTAAAATTTGTCATATTTTCTAATTAGCTGACTTTATGATATGGTGTGCTTTTCTGTTGTTCATATCTGTTCCAGTTAAGAACGCATCCAAGTTTTTCTTCAGAGGAGGCTGAGTAGATTGAATCTGCCAGAAATCTTTCAATATTACACAGCATGACTCCCCTGTTGTTCCTTCTATTTCTATCATCCCTGAGAATTGGTTCTGCTACCTGCTTCACTGACCATAACATGAGCCTGCTCTTTGCTTGATACAATATCATCATTATTATTGTCTTTCTTTGTTTTCCTCTGGTATTTATTTTTATATAGACTCCACTGAAGAATCTTAAAATATTAAGAGCTAGAGCCCCCACATCGATACTTATGCTAGCTACAAAATAATGCAAAATCAAAATCGATAGCACTTCCTACATGTACCTAGGACAGAATTTATGCTTCAATTATTCACACATCCTTTGATTCATCTACCCAAAAGCAGTTTTAAGTACCTTTTTATATCTAGAAGTATACTGGAGGTAGGAATAAGAAATACTTAGCTTACAGTCTTATATTTAGCAGAAGGTGTGCCCTCCATGGACTCATTACAGAACAGAAAACTCTCATGGTCAGGTGCACTTCAGATAAGCTCTTAATACAGAAACTATCTGATAACATGGCAAGTGCTTCAATGTAATATTTTTAATTGCTCATGAACACTACAGATCCTACCCAAAAATGACAGTAAACTCTTCTGATTGCTGAAATATAATTTTTATAGTACATTTTAATAAAGAGCTGTAAGTTTGTGGATTTTGAAGTTTTGGAGGAAATTGATTAATTTTCTTAGACCCAAAGAGAGAAATACATTATAAAGTTAACAAAGATAAAATGTACCTCATATTTTCTCTTATAGTTCTCTCTACTAATTGAATGCAAATGTTTAAATGATACATATTTTATAAATAAATTATAAAGCTTACTACTGTAAATTTATTTTTGTTAAATCATTTTCTCTAATTCTTGTAATATAAATTTGTAATTTGTTCACATGAGGAGGTTTTAATGAATATATTCCATTTTAATAAACCCAATAGGAAAATGTTTAGTTTAGGATGTTTTATTATTTGGGGGTTTTCTTTTCTTGGTTGGTTATAATAGGGGATGATGTATCACAAACAAAAATGGAAATCTACTAATCTGGTGACTAAAGAAGAGAGCAATGATTTAACACTCATATAATCAACAGACATGGGTGAAAGAAATAGAGAAAAAGGTAACAGATATTTTACATATTTTTAAAAACTGAGAAAAAATGAACAAATTTAATTTACTTAAATTTAATCATCTAAAAGAGAAAAATTAGAAGAAAATAAAAACACATTTTTAAACAATTTTTCAAGTTATTAAATTTTTCATCACTCAAACCATAGTTTATTTTTAAAGACCATACATTTGGGAAAATGTCCCCTACTTTTCTTCTTTCAGCTTTAACATTTCTTCTCCACTGGAGAGAGGATTCCTTTCCCCAGACACATAAGAATCATTCAGCATTTTACAAATTGAACAGATATGGAAGACTTTCTAAAGAAATTTTTACAATGAAAACATTCTCAATACAAATTAATTTGCACACAGATTAAGCTGATCACAGTACCTTTAAATTCAGTGTTGAATCCTGAGAAACCCACAGATGCATCACTTTGAAATGCCAGAAAAAGACTATTCCCACTGCTCTCTATTCTTTCTGGGGCTTGTGAGCCCTGAAAACTCCCAATTATGGGACTATTTGAGTCCTCCCCTTCGTAGATGTGTAGGAAATCATAAGTGGGCTCCATATTGAAACTAAACAGAGAAAATTTATGTATTTAGTATATATCTTTTTTATCTTCCAGAAAACAATCTTTGAGAGCACAGAGTGATTATATTTGTCTTTGTATAATAACTATAGAATTAGGAAAGTCAAAAAGTTAAATATAACAACAATTTAAAAAGGGTAAAAAAACCAACAAATGCAATAAATATCACTTACATAATGCATTTGATATAATAAAAATTGAAGATAGCCATAGGGAAATGAATCATAGAAACATAAATGTAGCATCTCTTCTCAGTACCAATATAATTGCCAATGAAATGCAGTTTGAAGGAATTACATTAAAAAAGGATAACTCCCACTAATATGTTTTTATATGAATACTTTTAGTTTAAAAAATAAATATATTCAGTATTAATAATTATTTTTAATTTTTAATCTCCCTTTTATTTGTTCATTTGTTTTTAACTTTAAAAAATATAATTGCCTCTACTTGTGTAGACAAATCTGCCAGTAATAGTAAGCTCCTGATGTCGAGGCAGAGGTAGACTATTTCACCTCTATTTTTTATTTTATTTTAATTTACCTCTCTCTCTCCTTCTCTTTCTCACTTTGTCTCTCTCTCTCTCTCATAAATTTTAATATACTCTCAATTGCCAAAGTGTCTAACAATAAAATCCCAAGGCTCTCAAGAATTATACCTCTTTAAATGTCTATGCCATTGGTGATGTAAATCTAATAGAGTCTGTAAGTTAAAAAATGTACATCCTCTCAAACAAAGATAGACCTTAATTTAGATATCTAAGACCTTGAGGTGTTCAGATTACAAATAAGAAGTTGGAAAGAGGTATTAAAATACTGCATTATGGAAGGCCCTACACTTTTTCTCTGATCACTCATCAGGCTATTTTGCATCTCTCAATTCCTGCAGTTTCCTCTCTCTTCCCCTTCAGCTGGTTAGCATATCTAAGTGATGGAGATGGACAGAGTCAGGGGATTTTATGACTGTCAAATTTGCTTTTGTTCAAGTGGTTTACTTTGATGTGGAGATTCAAGGAATCAAAAAAGAACTTCCTTGGAGCCAACATAAGTATCAACCCAACCCTGAATTATGCTGTTGCATTCCATTCCCACTGATGTTAGCATACTGAACATTAAAAAAAGTTGTGTGAGGTTGCTTAACCTGTTTACTTGAGAAGTTCACTCAAGTCAGAAGTGGAAAAAGTAACAGAACAGAGCTACCCAGTATAAAGGACCAAAAGGAATTGTGTCAACCAAGTAGAATTTGAATGAAATAATTTTATTTAGGACACCTTATAAAGATGCTATTTGAAGCTGATCATGCTGTATCTCTAAGATTTAGCTTAGCTAATTATTCTTGATCATTTATTGAACACTAGAAATATAATTAGGCATAGAAAAACACATTTTTTTTTCTTTTTTCATGCAACATAATCCATGTAAAGAAATCTGGAGTAAAATTTGCAGTGCATATGATTTCATTTGTCAAATCTTGTCTTATTTCTATCTAAACCAGGCACACATACCAAAAAAGCCACAATAATAAACTGAAGTTTGACCAAACTTAAGCCAAATGTAATTGGAACATCAGCATCATCCCACAGTCTAGAGGGACATGTGGTGAAACATCCTTTCCAAAGGTACCAAAGAACAGAATGTTTTCTAGGTCATATGTTGAAGATTTAATCAAAAACTTACCACCCAAAAGATATGTTCAAGTCTTAACCCCGAGTCTTGTGGGTGTGAACCCATTTATAAATAGGTCTTCTGAAGATGTTATTAGTTAGGGCATAAACAATTAAATGAGGACAGCCCTAATCCAATATGGATGAAGTCCTTATAAGCAAAGGAAATTGGACATGGAAGTAGAAGTCAGAGAAGAAGAGAGAGATTTCCATGTGACAAAATGCTAGAAACTCTAGAAAGCATGGTCTGATGATACTGTGAGTTTGGAGTGGTAGCCTCCAAAACTGTGAGTCAAAGATATGACATTTTTTTTTCATAGAAACCCTGACAAATTTAGAAATCATATAATTATTTGTCTTTATTGTTAGTAATACCAAACCCCACATCCTGCCCCAAAAGGCACATGTGAATTTGTCAAATATTTTAAACAGTGTACCTTCGGCAGTCCAGTTTGACTTATTAATGCGAGCCACTGCATTTAGAGAGTTTTCCAATCACAGAGGACTTCTGGCTACACTCCTCCCTATTAAGTAGGCCATATTTATTAAGGTCATAGGATAGTTTTCACCTGACCCCACCCAAATTACCCAGATCACAATGGAAGTAACAGGTAGGTGATTTTTCTGGCACATTGTCTCAGCTATTGCTTTATACAGTCTATGAAGGACAATAGAGGTTTTGTAGATCAATCTTCATTCCCAAAATTGTGTAAAATGCAATGAATAAACATTTTTTTATAAAATTGCCTTACATATTTCAAATGAGTTGTACTTTAGGAATCTTCATAATTAGTTGCTTTGACAATGGTAGGTAGGAAGCTCTTACCTATGGGGTCTGTGTTCACTAACCTTTAGTTTTTTAATCTATTTTTAATGCTTTTCAACAATTGTCTCCTGATTTTAATCAAAGCACTACTAGAATTTAGCACCAACCAAAACAAAGAAAAAAAAAAAAAACAAAAATATTATCCAAAAATGTAGCCATCAAATGTTCACTGGTTTTGTGTAGTAGGTGGATAAGTTAAAAAATATCCATCATTTAGCATTAGTACATCAGGAAGGCTTATCAAATTACTTAAAATTGAAAATCATACCAAAAGATGAAAGGAAGTATAACAAATGAGGTATCAGTGGCTGAGAGAGTTCAAATAGAGTTGAAAGGCCACTCTGGAGGCCACTCTCACATAAACTTGAGTTAGGTATTGCTGCCTATCATAACTTGCCAGACCCCAACCAAAACATTCCCGCCAATCCTAAAGTACACCTAGGGCAATATATAAGATTCTACAAAGGTTCCATGTACTAGGATAACTTTCCAGAAACTGACAATGTATAGATGGTTCCCTGGACCAGATAAGTCCTGAAATGCAGAGGGGCCAGCCTCTCCAGAACATCAGCTAGTTCCACCCCCATACCCCATATTATTGACAGTCCCTTCCAACATGAAAAATTTAGAATGGGCATAGCCCAAATACCCCTAAAGAGTGGAAGAAAGATCAAAGGTGATGATGAAGTTATACAGACAAGGGTAAGATTTAACAGATGAGTATGATTGCTGAATCATTATACTGATATTTCTTTTAGTCTCTAGTACCTTAGAGCAACTAGAAGTAAAAACCTAAAATCGTGGAATTATAACCCAATCCAACCTCTGAAATCTGTTCTATAACTAATTGTTATGCTGCGCTTTGAAATTTACTGCTTTTTTGTATATGTTACTTATCACAGAAAAGAAAAAGAAAAGAGAAGGAGGAGTATAACAGAGAAAATAAGATCTAACAAATGAGTATGACCATTGAATCATTACATTGCTATTTCTTTTGTTCCCCAATATCTTGGAGCAGCTAGAAGAAAAAATGAAAAATTGTGGACATGTAACCCATACCAATCTTTACAATCTGTTCTATATAACTACTTGTTAAAATGTACTTGGAAATTTATTGCTTTTTTTGTATATATATTTCATAATTAAAAAAGTTAAAAAATTTTTTTAAAAGTTCCGGAAAAGATGAAAACACAATCACAGAAATTGAAGTTCTTAGAGGTTTAAAAGTACACTAGGAGAAGGAAGAGAAAGTAAACAACCATATCTGGGACTTGAATGTTGATACAAACTTCTTAATAAAAGGAAATTTGTTCAAATGGCAGGTAAACAAAGAGAACACTTTGCCCTGTATAGGTAAGATATCAATAGAACAGTCTCTAGAACTCGTCTTTTAATATATCACATTCATTTCACTCAAAAATCAAAATATAAATTTGGGAATGATCTTAGGATTTGACAAAATGTAATTATATATTGCAATATGATAATTAATATAAATGATAAATATAATACATTTTTAGAAATTTAAAAAATAAAATAAACAAAATATTGAACATTTTTCATCTATAGTAGCAAGAGGTTGTTAGCATATTTTTAAAGACTGATGTCTAGTAATTTAAACTTTAAAATCAATCGAATTTGGGGGAGTTTTCATTTTCAAAGTTCTAGTAAGTTATTACTACCCTAATGTTAAAACAGTACTAATCTTGGGACTGTCCCCTAGTATATGCTATGGAGATGAATTAAGCTATCACATATGTACAGAAATATGAGACATTAATGCAAAATAATACTAAGTGTATCTATAGCACTTATTTTATTACTTTTCTTGAATATTATGTAAATCAAGCCTTCTCATATGGAACACACCATGTGCAAGATAAATACTATTTAAAAGTAATTCTTTGCACATCATGTGTACCCAGCAGAAGTAGAATGCCCCAAGGCATAACAACATATCTCCACTCATGTCACTCTGCAGCCGGATGTTGTATCTGCTAAACACAAAATCTAGGACTTAGAAACAAAATTGGAGACTATATGAAGTGAGAAATGAAATGATTTTTAAAATCCTAGTAAAAAGGTATTCCACAAGATATGGTACTTTTTGAATATCAGGGCAATGACAAAGTCTGGATTTACTTTTATTCTCCAGTCACATTCTTTTCGAGGAGGATATGGTTGTGGGTAGTTAGGAGATAAGATAACACCCTCTGGACCAGTCAGATTCCCTCCACATGCAGTGTCAGGGAAGAGGAAATGTTAGGAGGGTGAAAAATGTTGGTCAATGTGAAATGAAACATCATAGAATTCTTCTGGAAAAAAAGGCTCATTCATTTGTAATTTTCCACTCAACAGTAAATATCTAGATGGAATTTTAAGTCCCAGGAAGCCTGTACATTTTTCATGCAATTACTAATGCATTTTATATAATTTATCACCCTCTATTTAGGGAAGATTTTCAAATTTCTAACAAACATAAGTTGTTTCCTATAATTTTAAACTTTACCCAATTAAAATAATCAGACTCCTTTAATACCCTGTAGTCTGCAAAACACACACATACATACATACACACAAAATCACAGGGGAACAAAAAGCATCACTATGAACATCATTTTATGGTCATGTTAATTCTTTTGTCATTTTTCAGGGTTTATGAAATCATTACCTAGTTTTCGTGGAAAGCCTGCTTCACATGGTATAATGATCATCTAACTTTCATTCATTCTTTTACCTTCTGTGTTAGCTAGATTCAGTTGTCAACTTGGCCAGGTGAGCATACCTAGTCTTGTTGCTGTGGACATAAGCCAATGGTACGTGAACCTCATCTGTTGCTAATTACATCTGCAGTCAGCTAGGAGGCGTGTCCGCTGCAATGAGTGATGTTTGACTTAATTGGCTGGTGCTTAAATGGGAGATCTTTTCACAATCCACAATTGTATGTAGGGCTTGTATTATTTTCTTCATATTTGAGAACAATCACAGTGTCTTTAAGAGGCATTCAGGAGTTATATTCAATAAAGGACCAAGCTGAAATATTAAGCTCTAAAAATATATTTTGATCATAGTACTTAATATATTATTATTAGAATGAAGAATTTTACGTGGCAATTACAATTTGTTTTTTTCATTCATCAATTTTGAATGGAATGTGTTTACACTAATATCAGTAAGATGATAACTGTGAGCTCAATGCTGTTAAAAAGTAAATCAGTTTTTGTTCTTGAACCTCAAAATGTTTTGGACTGTTTCATTTGTTAATTATGAGTTCTCTTACAATTTGTATCTCATGGAAAGTGAGTCTGGCTGCTAAAGAAGTGGTTATTCAATTGCACACAAGGATTTTAATTTGTCCTTGCAGCTGATGTTCAAGACAGCTGAAGTGCTATTTATTTTCTTTTCTATGGTTCTGATCATTTAGTTGCTGGTTAAAATTAGGTAACTAATAAATTAACTAACAAAAGACTATAGATTGGTTGGAAAATGGTCAGATTTTACAATTGTTTAAATTAATGTAAAGTGAGAAATAATGTCTAACAGATTAACTTGAAGTTATATGAGTTTTTAATATATTCCTCCATGACCTTGAACAAAAGGTAAATGGCAGGGGTATGAAGCTGGAGGTGGCATGGGGAGGGGGGCTTTTCCTACTTTAAAATAGGCCAATAGTTTAAAATGATTGCTGCATTTATAGGTAATTACTCCATTTCAAAAAAGAAGCATGCAAAAATGTTGCAAGTCTCTTGATGACTCAGCTTGAAATAAAATGCACGACTATACTCACAAAAGTTATAAAATGTAAATGCAGCGCAAAACATTAAATAAACATGGATAGCTCTCTGACAAGGCTGAGAATGCTAATAAGCAGAGCTATCAAATCTCATCTATCTTCAGAATACTATAAATACCTTGGAAGAAGTTGAAAGCTGCATATCATAGCTCTATGGGACCACTGAGAATTTCCAAACTGCTGTGTATATCACAATAAAAATCATTTTAAATTGCAAAATCCCCTCAAGGTCACCTTATGCAAAATGACCCATTAACTACATGCATATTATTTCCTTTTCACTTCCTCTCTTCACAGAATAATTAAATTTTACACTTTTTTCAAACAGATTACTAGTAAGTGCAAATTAAAATGCAACAGTGCATTAGATAATAAATTGTATTAGTGTTTCTCTTTTAAATTAAGATGAAATATTCTAAATAAGTATTTTATGGTGAAATATTTAATTGAATGAAGAGACAACTTGCATGTAATTGCTATTTTTATATAAGAAGTATTTGTTGCCCTAAAACCATATTTGTGATAGAAATCTTGGATCATTTTTCAACCCAAAGTCTGAAAAATGATTGCTATTGCTTTTAATACCATAACCTTTTAATACAATGGTCTTTTAATAAGGTCAAACTAGAAACTTCTAATGAATTTCAGAAATGTTTCTCTTTTTAATCTTCATTTTGACATTAACAATATAATTTCTTATTTTCAGGATTCATTTTAAGATGCTACTGGTATTATAGAAAAGATATCTAAAATAAAGCGGGTTCACTTCATGGTGCCTGCCCATGCCAAAAAACAAAACAAAGCAAAACAAAACAAAATGAAAAGAAAGTATTTGTTAGTGAGTAGGTTTTGCTTAAGGGCATATTTCTATATTAAAAGTTAGAATAGCCATGGTAAGGTTAGGAGTTTCCACTATACAGAATTTTACATTGTAGTAATTTGATTGGCCCATATTCTTATAAGATTTGTTAAAAATAGGAAATGTTACAGGTCAATTACTGTAACATTAAGTAAACTAATTTTTACACTTCACTAATAAAATAAATGTCATAATATTGTAATAAAATTTCACATATAGTCTCAGAGACCGGGAGTGCATGTAGGACACTCTTGAGAAGTATTTCTGAAGAAATAATACATCTACAGAGCATTTTTAATGATAGCATGCATTCATTTCCAAATATAAATATAAATATAAATATTTTCTGTTACATAATACCTATGCATATAGGAGGGTCGGGTTACCAAAAAAATCAGTTATTCAATTGCACGCAAGTGATTTTAGCCTGTCCTTGGAGCTGGTACCCAGGGTCACACTGGAATGTAATCGTATCTCCAGGCTCTCTGCTATCACCATAGCAGATACCATTTTGAGGCATCCCTGGATCATTGCAGGTTGATGCAATCGATGCTACAATTAAAGGAAAAGGAACAAAAACACCAGGTCAGATGATTGGACACGTTGTCTCTCCACTCATATACATGTGGTTACTGTCTTGGGTTGAAACATTCTTCACTGATATAATGTATCATTTGTTTATATGAACATATGAAAATAATTCCTTTTCCCAGATATACATTTGTTAACATTCATCTTGACAATGCTTACTTTGAGCAGATTTTAGCAAAGCCTTATGAAAAATGCAACCAATTATGCAATATATTTAAGCATTGTATAATGCTTTACTTGGCACACACACATAAATACACAAAATTTCCTTATTAAATCACTTTAAATGAAAACAGGTACCACAAGTTGAATGATTTAATTAAAAGATTCTCAAGGAAGCTTAAGTAAAACTGAATGGGAAAACCTCCCTTACTGTCTATTCCTTCAAAGGTGACACCCAATCACATGATCTTTGTTGATGTTTTAATGAGAGCAAACTAGAAGAAAACTGGTACATTTAAACTAGGATATCAGAAGTCCCATGGGTAATAACGTTTTGGGAAAATTATCAATAACTATTCTTCACTCTCAAAAGTGTTGCAATCTGGGTAATAAATTAGATGTTCATTCTAATTTTAATGAAAACTCTGATAATAGTGTCCCTCCCTCTGATGTTAAATCCACAGGAGTGATTCTAGTGTTAGGAATCTCCAATTACTTCAGTAGAAGTATGCATAAGAGGCTTTTAAGAAAACTTTGAGCAGACAGCAGGAGCCTTGTCACAGGAGGTCCCTGCAATCATCAATCAGACATATTATAACTGCACCTAAAATCTCATCACATAGGCAGCTGCCATACTTGCTTGAGCCCAACCAGTGAAAACGTTCTTGAGATGGATGTTGAACCAGAGTTCTAAATCCCATCTTCACTACTGAAGTGAAATGGCCTGAGGAAATAGTGAGTTTCTCCTAGTTTTTAAGCCACAGTTTATTGTGAGTTATATTAAAAGGTAGGAAGATATACCTTAAGACCCAGAACATCAAAGTTTTATCTTTTTTCATTTTGAGTTTTATCTATAATAATGAGCTTTCTTTTCTTTTCTGCTGTTTATGGGATTATGATACTAAAGATTACTTTATCTCTGAGAACTGTTGTAATGTATAGAATGTATGATTCATGAAGGAAAAAAGATACAATAAATAGTATATTGCCCATATGCACATGATCATTATGTACTTTTTAATATTTGCAGATTTTAAGTAATGAGTAATTTGCATGTATGTGTCTGTGTGTGTGTGTGTTGAATTCTGGAGCACTATTATGAATATGGATAGGTGAATGGAAATAATTTAAGTAAAAATTGTTAGGCTACCCACAGAAAAAGCTCTGTGCTCTTGAAGGATTTGTAACCTAATGGGGAGGCAATGAACAAGCAATATATGACAAAAGACAGTGTTAAACTGAGCAGATTAAAGAATAGACATTCCAATACAAAGTGATCTATGGTAAATGAATCCTATGGTTGAACCTGCTTCAAATCAGAGCTGTGATCTATAGTCAGATGACTTAAGTTCACCTCATTTTCTAATCAGCTCAATATAATGAAAATACTAACTATTAAGTCTGTTGTGAAGATGAAGTATAATAACTTGCTAATTTATTGTCTTGCTATTTTCCAAGCTAATTGAGGGCTGAAATGCAATTTCTCCATTCATTATTTTTTCTCTTTTTGGTTTTTATTAGATATTGAAATGTATACACATTTATCTACAATGCAATAAAAACAAGTTAAAATTAAGATCGGTGTAATCACCACTCAGTGTAAGAAATAGTACATTATCAATACATTTGAAGCCTCCCTATGCCCTTTCCCCATGTCACCCTTTCCCTCCACCCCAGATGCAATTACTACTCTGAATTTCATGCTTATCATTCCCTTGCTTGTCTTCATAAAACCATATATGGATGAACTCCTATTGTAGCCATATATGTATACTCCTTTTTGAATTTATATAAATGCCATCACACATTATATAAATGAAACATAACAGGTTCTCTAATGCCTTTTTTTTTTTTTTGCTATGAATTATGTGATGGTCAGGTTCAGGTGTTAACTTGGCCAGGTGATAGTGCCCAGTTGTCTGGGCAGGCAAACCCTGACCTAACTGTTGCAAAGATATTTCATGGCTGGTTGATAAACCAGAAGCCTGGCTTATTAAATCATCAGTCAGTTGATTGTCTCTGTGACTCATTACATCTATGATGAACTAAAGGCATGTCTTCCACAAATGGGAGAATCCAGTTGGATGTGCTTCAATCAGCTGAAGACTTTTAAGGGAGAAGAGAGAATTTTCACTGCTTCTTCAGCCAGCCAGCCTCTCCTTTGGTATTCAGCAAGACCCTTCATCAGAGATGCCAGACTTGCAGCCTGCCCTAAAAATTTTAGACTTTTGGATCCCCATGGTTGCCTGAGACACTTTTAAAAGTTTCATATTTGCAAATGTCTCCTGTTGGTTCTGTTTCTTTAGAGAATCCCCACTAATACATATTATGTTTCTAAGAGTCATCCAGGTTTACACATGATGGCTTGGTATATTCATTTACATTTTTGTATAATTTTCTCTAGGTAAATGTAACACAATTTGCCCATACTCCCAGTGATGAATATTAGTCATTTTCACTTTTTTGCTCTTACAAAGAATATTGCTGCTATGAAAATTCTTGTACATATTGCTGGTATACATTTGCTCTTTCAAACTATCTGTATTCATACTTTAGGAATATCAGTTTCAAACAGTATGTAGCTGAATTGTTTTTTATTTCAACCTAAGAAACTTTTCTTAATTTTAATTAGATACTTTAGTGTACTTTTATATATTTCTAAGCTAATTGAGGGCAACATTATTTTGTATGTTTTGGAGAGGTTTGTTATGCAGCAAGAGTTTATATATATATATACTAGGCTTACCACTACATTTGATTTACTCTCTAATATCTTACATTGTACTTTCTATGTGTCCCATTTTTTCTAACCTTTTTTTATACATTGAGCAATTTTTATTTTCTTATACTTTTGTTTTAGTGGTTTTCCTTGAAATTTTAGCATATATTCAAGTTTAATATGTCACCCCCTTCAAAACCTTAGAACACTTTACTATTAATTGCTCCCTTCCACCTGTCAAATATTTTACTTATTGTTTTTTATAAACCCTATAAATTAGACATTATTATTTTGCTATGTACACCCTATAGACTAAACAATATTATTTCTTTATACAGTTGATATTTGTTTATATTTATCCATATATTAACTTTCTTTTATTATTTTATAATTATTTTCATCTCAGACTTTTTGTCTGGCCTAAATTACTGACTTCCTAAAGAAAATTCTTGAAAATTACCTACCGTAAGGATGCATGATAGTTTTGGATAATTGTTTACAAATATTCACTCCTTTTCCCCTTTTATTATGGATGGAACCTAATACTTTTATTGGACTTGAATATGTGACTTTTACTGCCCAAATGCAGATGTGATACCAACAAAAGCTTGAGCTTATGGTAGTGGTTTACATTCTCACCTTTCTATTATGGCCAGATAAGGACATGCCTTTAGATATTAGAAAAGATGCACATGAAGCAGAATTGCCCCAGCAGACCTGAAAAACTGAATCTGGAAACAGACCACTCCATGGTCTCAGATACAGTCAATGCCCATATTTTAAAATAGAATTGTTTCAGCTTACACACATTAGGTTCAATGTTTTGGAGAGGTTTATTATGCAGCAAGAGCTAACTGATACAAGGCATGTGGTGATAAACTTTCTAAAGTTGTTTGTTCTGTCCAAAAATATGTTTAATTCTCATTCAATATTAAAAGACACTTTTACTGAATTTATATTTCTGGGTTGATAGTAGTTTTTTACTCAACTAGCAACACTGTAAAGGTACAAATCTACATTTCTGGCTGGTAATGTTTTCCTACCAACTTGCAGTCTGGCACTCCTTTCTTTAAGATCATCTTTCTGAAATTGATGTTCTAAAGTTTCACAATTGTGTGTCTATGTATAAATTTCCTTTCATTAATTCTGCTTAGGATGTGTTGGGATTCTTGAATTCTTGAATCATGCCATGTTCTTATTCTGGAATTTCAATCAGATAAATGCCTTTTATCCTCCATATATTAATCTTCCTTTCATTTATAAATCTTTTTAATCTTTGTTCTATCAACTGGGTAATTTTGGGGTCTTAGTTTCCTTTCCTAATCCTCTCTCTGTATCAAATTATATTAAATCCATCATTTAGTTTTTCTTCTATTGTGCTTTTCTTGTAGTTATAATTTCTTTTTTCAAAGATACTTGGCACTTCATACAGCATATTATTTGATATGCTTACTTTTATTCTCTTTTAGTTTTAAACACATTGAATACATTTTAGTCTAAATCTGATAATTCTAATATCTCGTGCAAATTAAGATATTCATGATTTTTAAATTTGAACATCCTCCCTCTTAGAATTTTACCCATGACAATTCTTTGAAGACAGCTTTGAAAGTACAATCACTCAGAAAGGATCTAAATTTTATCTTACCATGTTCTTGGAATACTGGAAGTCTTCGGTGTTTTTAAATAAATTCTCAATTTGAGGCATTTTGACCACAAAGATGTTGTGAATGCACCTTTAGAAGAGTTTTAACCTGCTTTTGGTTATTAGTTTATTTACACATTATATCCCTCAATGTCACATTTCCTTTTAGAGATATTTAAGTTATCTTGGTGATCCATTCACTCTGTGTAGTTAGTTTATGAGTTTATACTTCATTTTCCCTTATGCTGAGTTTAGAACTCTTTGAAATTCAAGCTGTATGAAGATCTCATACTTTCAACATCAGAAAGACATTGGACTTTTTGTCCTACTCTCTGAGACTTATGTGACTCTCAAAATGAGAGATGAATGTCACCAAGTATCGATAGATTCCCTCAAGACAAAGTCAACTTCTGAGTTTTATTACGAGTCTACCTGTCAATTTTTCATCAAATTGGGGGGCTGGGAGGATTCCCCATTTTCTTGCAGGCTCAGTGACTCATTTTCAAAGGTTCCTTATCCAACACCTTCAGCATACTTACAGCAGATTGATTTTCAAAGTATGTAGTTTACTACAATACTGGAAATTGAAGCCCCTTAGTTATATCTTAATCATAAACCATAATGTCTTACACACCATACTTGCCTTATTTATCCTTGTTATTATCAATACTAGTGTTTTGAATAGAGGTATTTCATTTGGAAATATAGTTCCCAGAGGACATCAAGAATAAAGGGATTTGAATCTGGAAGGGCAGGGTGCCCCGAATTGCTAAAAACATCTTGAGGAAAAAAAAGAAGCTGGAGGTCTTGCACTGCCTGACTTTAAGGCATATTATGAAGCCACAGTGGTCAAAACAGCATGGTATTGGCATAAAGATAGATATATCGACCAATGGAATCGAATAGAGTGCTCAGATATAGACCCTCTCATCTATGGACATTTGATCTTTGATAAGGCAGTCAAGCCAACCCACCTGGGACAGAGCAGTCTCTTCAATAAATGGTGCCTAGAGAACTGGATATCCATATGCAAAAGAATGAAAGAAGACCCATATCTCACACCCTACACAAAAGTTAACTCAAAATGGATCAAAGATCTAAACATTAGGTCTAAGACCATAGAACAGTTAGAGGAAAATGTTGGAAGATATCTTATGAATCTTACAATTGGAGGCGGTTTTATGGACCTTACACCTAAAGCAAGAGCACTGAAGAAGGAAATAAATAAATGGGAACTCCTCAAAATTAAACACTTTTGTGCATCAAAGAACTTCATCAAGAAAGTAGAAAGACAGCCTACACAATGGGAATCAATATTTGGAAACGACATATCAGATAAAGGTCTAGTATCCAGAATTTATAATGAGATTGTTCAACTCAACAACAAAAAGATAGCCAACCCAATTACAAAATGGGAAAAAGACTTGAATAGACACCTCTCAGAGGAGGAAATACAAATGGCCAAAAGACACATGAAGAGATGCTCAATGTCCCTGGCCATTAGAGAAATGCAAATCAAAACCACAATGAGATATCATCTCACACCCACCAGAATGGCCATTATCAACAAAACAGAAAATGACAAGTGCTGGAGAGGATGTGGTGTAAGAGGCACACTTATCCACTGTTGGTGGGAATGTCAAATGGTGCAACCACTGTGGAAGGCAGTTTGGCGGTTCCTCAAAAAGCTGAATATAGAATTGCCATACGACCCAGCAATACCATTGCTGGGAATCTACTCAAAGGAATTAAGGGCAAAAACTCAAACAGACATTTGCACACCAATGTCTATAGCAGCGTTATTTACAATTGCAAAGAGATGGAAACAGCCAAAATGTCCATCAACAGATGAGTGGCTAAACAAACTGTGGTATATACATACGATGGAATATTATGCAGCTTTAAGGCAGGATAAACTTATGAAGCATGTAATAACATGGATGGACCTAGAGAACATTATGCTGAGTGAGTCTAGCCAAAAACTAAAAGACAAATACTGTATGGTCCCAATGATGTGAATCAACACTCGAGAATAAACTTGGAATATGTCATTGGTAACAGAGTTCAGCAGGAGTTAGAAACAGGGTAAGATAATGGGTAATTGGCGCTGATGGAATACAGACTGTGCAATAGGACTAGATACAAAAACTCAAAAATGGACAGCACAATAATACCTAATTGTAAAGTAATCATGTTAAAATACTGAATGAAGCTGCATCCGAGCTATAGGTTTTTGTTTTGTTTGTTTTGTTCTTATTATTATTACTTTTATTTTTTTTCTCTATATTAACATTCTATATCTTTTTCGGTTATATTGCTAGTTCTTCTAAACCGATGCAAATGTACTAAGAAACGATGATCATGCATCTATGTGATGATGTTAAGAATTACTGATTGCATATGTAGAATGGTATGATTTCTTAAAAAAATGGTCAGCACAATACTGCCTAATTGTAATGTAATTATGTTGGAACGCTGAATGAAGCTGCATCTGAGCTATAGTTTTTTTTTTCTCTTATATATTTTTGTACTTTTTATTTTTATTTTTGTTTTCTCTCTGTGTTATCACTTTACTTCTTTTTCTGTTGTCGTGCTATTTCTTTCTCTAAATCGATGCATATGTACTGAGAAATGATGACCATACACCTATGTGATGATATTAAGAATTACTGATTGCATATGTAGAATGGAATGATTTCTAAATGTTGTGTTAGTTAATTTTTTTTAATTAATAAAAAATAAAAAAATAAAATAAAATAAAAAATTAAAAAAGCAAAAAAAAAAAGAATAAAGGGATTTGAGATTCAAAGTAGTATTTCAATAGGAAGGAGCAGGAATGTCATTTCAGAATCACTTCAAAGAGATTTTTTTTTAATGTTTTTCACTTTTCTCCTATCAGCAGCAAAGAGGAGAAGATGGAAAACTTGGGGCACCAAGCAGATCATTCCAAAAGACTAGTATAGCCATGGAATGCAGGATAGATTAGAAGACACCAAGCTTATAGTTAGGTTGTCATAAATATCACACACATAAACCACAAATTGGTGATATAGAATAGTCATCATGTAATTCAATCACCAGAATCATAACTCATACTAGCCATCATCTAGGCACCAAAATGGTACTTTTTTTAAACTAGTATTTTATAAGCTATCTTGAATTTGTCATTTGAGTAATGTTCTTAAAGAAGAATTTGAGACCTGCCTGTGCTTTTTCCTCATTGAGATTCCTCTGGGCTTTAGGAAAAAGTCCTGAGCAAATCCTATTGCACTTTGACAATCTTATTCATTGATCTGATTATCACATTCTTAAAAGAACATTTATCTTTTCCTCAAGCAAGTGGTCACATGTATAATTAAATACTCATTTTCAGGTAACAATTTCTGCCACAATTTATATCATATTAGAATAATTTAAAGAGAAAAGTTTAAAAGGCAAGCCAAGAAGATCATGGATCTGAGTGTAGTAATTTTTAAGACCAAAATATGTTTTATATTATTTCCCTTTCCCAAATTTTTACTCAACATGCATTAAAAACAAAGATGCATAATACCCAGTAAAGGAACTTCGCACAAGACAAAAATTTCAAATAACAACAGGTTTTCAAAAACTAGTTTTCCATAAAACACTTTTCTGGGAAGTATTAACAGGTATCTGATCCAATAAGATTAGTAAATAATGTATATTCTACCTCCTTCTTGGTGATTCACATTGCATATTAAAGATTAAACACTCAGAGAAGTACTAAAAGAAAGAAAACCTTCCTTCTCATTGTTCAATCCAGGGTACCCTAAATTTGTAGAATCATAAGCATATATTCTCCAGGAAAATTCTTAAAGCTCTGCAAACAAAGAGCCTTAGAATATCAGTAAATGAAACACTAGCTTGCTTAAATGGTTATATGTCCTTTTATAGTATGCATCTTCACTCATTTTTGAAGGTACAGTTTCTTAAACTTCCAAACAAGATTTTCATCCATAATATCTATAATAATAAAGAGCACTATTGAAATGTTATGTATTTATGAAGTTCATGAGTTCATGTTGCATAATAAACAGAAGTACTGCATCTACATAATCAGCCAATGATTTATCAACTACATGAAAATGTGAATTATAATACATATGTAATTATGGAGTATGTATGTATTTGCATATGTATCACCAAATATTATTTGGGATGATCAGTAAATCAATAACTAAGTTTAAGTTGAGTTGAAATGAACCCCCAACACTTACTCTTTCTTTGTAAAATTATAAAATAAAGATAAAAGTTCCTAGAGGTATACAGATTGGGAAAAAAGAAGGCAAAAAGAAGCCTCAAGGGGGAAAAAACAATATTTAAAATGCAGTGGGAAATAAAAGGTTAGGTCTTTGAAATAAATTTATTATTTTCTCTGGTTTTGAATTATGAAAAGATGCTATCTGGTCAAGGAAATAAAGCTCATTCTAAGATAATGCAAAGGCTACCAACCAAAGACATAAGTTAGGGTCAGAAATTGCTTTTTTCACCTTCAGGGTCACAACAAATTTATTCATGAGCATGCACTCATTTCTCTTTTATGATTGTATACTTTTATATGCTATAACATACTTTACTTATTTTTCTCTTAAAATTTTTTTCTCTAAATGGGACTTTTGTGCTCTGAATCTTTAGCTTCTTGCCATAAAAAAGAAAACAATATTTTATTTGCATCAGTCTTATCTCCCTATTACCTCAGAAAATAACGTACTGTTCTTGAAGTGATGAATATTGTTAATCAATTTCCCAAAGGGATTCCTTGAAACAATTCAAGACACAAAGACACTTTCTGCATGCCCATTAATAATCTAAGGGAATGTCTACACTACTTATCCACTTTAATCCAGAACCATTTCAGTAAACTTTGAACAACTCAAAATGCACACAAATCATCACATGAGTTATGGATCTGCCTTTTGTTTATAATAGGCGTTATGATATTACAAAACCATAGTACAATAAGCTGCAATGAACACAGATTTCTTTTCAATTAGATAAAATTCATAACACTAATGACCCTCTGAAACATGTATATATTGTTATACAAAATTCTGTTTTTTCAGATTTTACCAAAATATATATCAAGTATTTGGGCAACATCCTAAAAGATGCACAAAGTCCTCCTTGAGTGCTTTTAAAACATATTTATTGAATGCCCAGCTATATGATACTGTGAGGCAGTGATTGTAAAATTTGGATGATTATACAGTAGGTGAATATAGAATATATCTCTATAAAATTGCATTTATATATATATATATATATATATACATATAGAGTGAGAGACTATTATTCATTCATAGCAGATAACATATCTTGATAGATAAAATATTTCTCATAAATACAGAAAAGTATCAAAAATGAAGCCAACATAGTATATACAGAAGCAGATATATCTAATAATCAAATTGCAATCTGATCCAATAAATATAACTTGTATCATTCAACATATTAAGGAAAGTTATTATGTTTAGAATGAGGCTTATTATGTGTAATAGATGCTTGTTAGATGGGAAGTATACTGGGTGCCTGGTGAGACACTTTTTTTTCTTGGTAAACTGAGAAACTATTTCTTTTTATTAGCTGGTGTTCTCAGAATCATGGAATGTAACTTGAGTGAGTCCGGTGAAGGGTGAAACTTTACTATTCCTGTTTTGAGAGGCTGTTCATAATAGCCGACATATGTGCCAAGGTGAATTCATGGAAGCACATTTTTGTGAAGGTGGGGGTAAGACTACAACCCAAGTGCACAGGATTCTAAACTAGGAAAATATATGTGGAAGCTTGATTCACCCTTGGATGCAGCTAAGTATCTGAACCCTTTAGGACTCAATAGTAATGTGAAGCAATAAGAATCATTTATGTCCAAGCTTTGAGCATCACTAGAGCATGATAGTAACAGAGGGATCCATCATGAGTCTTTAATGGTTACATAATATTGCAACATGAAATAGCAGCACATGGTCAAGAAACAGATTTACAATCTCTACACACCCTCTCCTGCCAGGCTATTCAAAATAAGATTGATGCCTTTTTGGACTGTGTAATCCCTGAATTTTATTTCTTGAACATTTCAGGAGAAAGTTGAAGAAACCCAAGAGGGATATTCAGATTTTATGCTAGTAAGAGTAGGAATAAGGCTAGGAAGGTATTTCAGAAGATGAATTGATGGGTTGAGGGGAGAGGATGGCCATATTAGTATTGTGTGTTGGTGAAGAAGAACATGAATTTCATTGAATTATGAATTTACTATTTTTCTATCACTGTAAATAAATGGACCCACCATCTACCTAGTTGCTCAATCCAGTTGCTCAATCACTGTCCCTGGTATGCTCAGGATGCTGTAGGCTTTGGAGAAAGTATGGCCTTGCTGACACCTTAATGTTGGACTTCCACCTCCAAAAACCTGAGACAATACATGTGTATTATTTGTGTCAACTGCTATGTGGTATTTGTCATAGCAAGGACAACTAGTACAGATACACAGAGAATAGACTAAAAAGAAGGTGAACATGGGTGTGGGTGGCCCAGATTCCTGTGGGAAGAACAGCCAAAGCAAGGCTTCTGAGCTGGGAGCACAGGGGAGGGTCTCCACTCTCTGGATCTAAGGGTACTGATGATGAAACACATTTAAAGCATAGCTCATTATACTTGAGATTGACATAAACACCATTTACTGAAACCTCAGTGTAAAAAAATCCAACTTTTCCATAGATTTTATGTTACTTCATTTAATAAGAATCATCATTAAACCTCCAGTCTAACCTAAGCAAAGGTGCAGATTGCTGAAAGATTCTGACAAGTGAAAGAATTGGAAAATGGACCAGTAATCTTAGTGGAATGTGTGACTCTTCAGTTACAAAATGGATCACTTGCTGACGACTTATGGATTCTCAATGCCCTTCAGGACCTCTCCCAAGAAACATGTTGACATACCATTGCCTAAATTATACTTGGATACACAACATGCATATCACACTCAAAATACAGAGCATGGATCATCTTACCTTTTCTTTCAAGTTTCCCCTTAGTACTTAGTAGTATCACAGTAACCAGCAACTAGGTCAGAATCTCTGGACTCTTTCTAGATCCCTCCTTTATCTTTTGCCTTTAACCATATTGTTATTAATCAATAAGTTAGCAATTGGCAAGTATTTATTGAAGAGTTTAAATTCTAGTATTGTTACCAGTCCTGGAACTCCTGTCTTCTTGGCACCTTTCATGTCCATCACTTCCTTTCTATTCCCATTACTATAACTTTAGTTATGACCTTCTTTATCTCTGTTATGAATTATTACAATAGTTTTCCACATGAGCTCTTTGCCTTTTGGATGATGAAGTTCAATTAAATACTCTTTCATAAAACGTAAATATAATCATGCTGGGGCCCCGATCAAAACCCCAAATGAAAATGAAATAAACTGAACATGAAATAAACTGAAAGCTCTCCAATGAAAATGGGATAAACTGAAAGACATTTTCTGACATGGTCTGGCCTGGCTGCCTTTATAGCCTTGCTTATCTGTGGTCACTGTCTCTCTACCAGAGACTCATGTCCCCTAGAGAAATTATGTAGTGTTTTGCACTCCAGTGTCCCCACCTGCAAAATGGGATAGTAGCTACCACAAAAAGCTAATGCAAGAACCAAAGCTAAGAATATTTACAAGAGTTATTCCTTTGACATTCTAATGATTTTTATGATATTATAATAATGAAATGCCAGTCATGTTTACTGACTTACAAATGTTTTCTAGAAAGAGAAACTAGCCAGAATTTGGCAAGAAAATATCATTTATATAAAATTATTGATGTAAGGACATTTGGTGGAAACAGGAAAATGTGATAAGTACATAAATGTGAAAATGGGAGAAAATAGAATCTTGTTATAATTATGGTGCTCACACAACCAACTTTGTCTAGGATAGTGTGAATGAACATGTATTGTCCCGGTACCAATTTAAATTTAAAAAGTCCTTTCCAGTTAACACAGATAATATCTACTTAAGAGGCTCTATTAATGCAGCTATTGTGGGCCAGAAGAGAAGAAACAAAAATTGAAGGACAAGGATTCCTGGATAGACTTGCTAAAACATTTGAAAATATGTGAGATTTGTTTGTCAGCATTTAAAACATATGTGTAGATAGATATACTGGCATTATTGCAAGAAAATGTTAAATGTTCTACATGATCTGCCTCTTGTTCTTTGTAATAATTTCTCAAAAATAGAACATTTATTTTTATGGTATTGATATTTAACAAGATTTAATATCTGTGAAAACATGTCATCATGTATAAATATGTCTAAGTACATTTTTTAAAAAAACTTCAACAGGCAACAGAAATAAATCAATCACTGATTTTACACAATAAGGAATGTGAATTTCATTGTGAACAAAACCTAGCCTGAATTCTTTGAAAATGTTTCATTCTAATTAAATCAAAATACAATAATTCAAGAACTGTTGTTAATATTACAGCTATTAAACCAGGCAATAGATCACCTCCCCAACACACCAATTTTCATCTTGAATTCAGGTATGACTTTTTGTAATAATTGTACTTAATGATTTTTCTCATGCTAAATAAAGTTTTTTAGTTGGATTCTAATTAGCCTAATTATATATTTTAACATTGGATGTTTGTTTATCTTAAAGTAATTCAAAGAGACTCACAATCAATTTTTGGAGAGAGAATATTAGTCATTTATAGTAAATGTCCAATTTAGGCAATAACTACAAAACACGTTATTTTTCTATTTCTTGCCATCAAAGACTACAACATTTATATTTTATTTATGAAACTAATATTTTTTAATGATACATAAGATTTCATTCAAATTAGACTGTGTAAAATAATGCACTTTAAGTATTTGTAAAAGGATATAAAATATAAGATATTAATAGTGTTTACAACAGTATTTAAATCATTTATCTTAATTAGATTTTAAGACTGTATTGTGAATTTCTTTTATAAAAGAAATACAAATGCTCTGAGACAAAAGTAACTAATTAGCAATTTGGGGAAAACTAGGTTTTTCCTTTAAATCTTAATAATATTATACTATTTAAAGTTACTTTAAAAATACTTTATATCTAAAAGTAACACCAATATAATGCACTATAAAATTCTGATTGTTTTGTACATCGTCATGCAACATCTTTGGCTCAATTATTCAGAAAGATTTTAATTTCAACATATCTAAAACCAAAACTAAATAAAAACTTCAACCTGACCCCCATATCATTTTTTAAGTATTTATTCACTGCAGTAATTGTGTTTATATTGATGCTCAGTTTCCTTGTAGGTACAGACAATAAAAATCAACACATTTACAACAGACTTTAACAAGAAATAATTACTATCAGATTTCACATTAAAAGTTCTGCAAATTCATCTATTCTTTATTAATAACAAATACATGCTTACAAAACTCAATATGCTATGGAAACTTCAGGTAGTTGTAGTAAGTTAAGATCTAATATAATATTAACATGATAAAGTAATATTTACTTGTTTACTTTATTTTCCTGTTTGTAAGTCAAAACTACATTATCTACATACTTTCCTCAAAGGAATGTCAGAAGAATCTCACTGTCAGTCTGCACTGAGTGGTATGAATCAGGAGGCCAAAGAGAGGGAAAAATCTAATCTGAGAATTACAATCTGAATAATTTTTTTCATCATGGTTCCCTTTACTCATCATAATGCTAACACTGAGAATAAATAATAAAAGTCTTTAAATATGGAGAAAATTTATAAATCAAATTGCTTTTGCACTCATTATCCTTTGGGTGCATAACAACCAGTGAAATAGTTAAAGGAGTACTATGCTCTAATTTAACAAACACATAAATTTAGCAAATGCACTTGAATTTACACAGCTGACAAGGATGGGTCTAAGCCCCAGGCCAGGTGTACTCTCATGTACTGAAAAACAGTGTCATGTCCCTCTTTACCTATTCTAAAAATTGTATATATATATGAGGTGCTTTTTTTTTTGCTATAGGTTTATCCAATTTGGCATAATTCAAATGATTTGTATTATGATCAAGATGATATATATCTATATCTAAATATATATAGACACACACATACACATATACATAGGTATAGAGAAAAAAATAGATATATTTATATTTATACTCATTTTCTCTATATATATAAACTCTTGTTCCAAGTGGTATATTGTTAATTTCTGGGTAAGTTAATGCTATAAACTATATTACTAAGGTCTGCACTTCAAATGTTTTTAACATATATGATGTTAGGGGAATTTGAGTTATCAGGAGAAAACATCTTTTAAGTCACCCTTAAGCTTCAAATCAACAAACATCTATTGAATCATTGCTTTCAGAACTAGAGCCATCCTAAGGACTGTGAATGGTTGAGCAGAGATTTTAAAAAATTATTATGATTTAATTTAAGGAATTTACAGTTTTAGTAAAACCAACAACTAAAAGCAATAAATAGAAAATAAACAGATGCATACAAGAGCAATAAGAAAACAAAGAAAAGCAAAACAATGCCAAGTGTAAAGCAGAGACAATAAATGCTGTATTAAGTATAAATATGTATGAATTCTGCTTACTGGGGTATTCTGTAACAACCACAAAGTAAATAGATAAAAATTATAGGTTGTGAATATGAGATGGGAAGTGCAAAAACATGTAAAAAGAATTGCTATTTAGTGTCAGACTTCAGAGGTCTCTTAAATGGAGGGATGTTTAACTGCAACTTGTAAGATGAACAGAAGTAGCTAGGTGATGGGAACAAAGGAGGAAAGAGAGATCTAGGGGGAATAGGAGAAGCACAAGTGAAGGCCCTGAATAACCAAAAGTAAAAAATTGAGTAAGAATGGAGAGGTAGAAGCAATTTAGATGTTGACAAATTTTGAAGCCATGTTACAGAGTTAGGATTTTATTCTTATATAAATTAGAAATTAGAGATGATTTAGAAAGCAAGAGCTTAGTTTAGATTTATTCTCAACCAAGGTGACTTTTCTTGAATAAACATTCAATACAATCACCTCCCCTGTAAACTATCCATATGCAATTGAATAATACATTTGATATAATCACTTCCTTTAGGCCACAGTCAGGTTTGGGTATAGACCTGGCTGATGTGGTGGCATGTGTGATGAAGAGGAATGCCAAGTAAGATAAATCTATCCATCTTCATGGAGATTACATCAGATAATATGGTGAATTAGTATGTTAATGGCACAGTTTTGTTCATTTTTTTAGATGTCTGCAACTATCTCCTAATGCACTTATCTAATGGGTATCTTAATTGTTCACAAGATGGTTTGAAATTATGGAAATAGAGATTTTTGGAGTTACTATCTTATAGATCTTAGACCAACTCTGGGGATAAAATAAAATTACTCAAAGAAAGTATGCATAGAGAGAGGGCCAGATGTCTAAGAACAAGTCCCAAGGAAACCTGCATTTAAAATGCAGGTACAAGATAGCAAGACTGCACAAGGACAACAAGACTGTGTGAAAGAGAGGCCATGAGGTAAAGAACTGAGAGCTGATCATGAAAATCAAGAAAAAAAAATATTTCAACAAGACTGAAAGAGCCAGCAGCATTGCATATCTGTAAGGGGCTATTTTAGAGAACCACCAAAACATGTGTTTCAGGTGAAAGACTCAGGTTATTTTTGGCAGTGGCTAGAATGGAGTGGTGAGGATAGAAGTGAAAGCAAATATGCTCAGAAATGAATTGGTAGTGAGGAAATGTATGCAGTGAGCAGAGAAAACATAATACTGCTTTGCACTAAAGAGAGAAGAGGAACTAGATATACTCAAAGGGAGATATTGAAAATATTACTTTCATTTATTTATTTTAAATACAAGTAACTTGAGCATATTTAAATACAAATAGAAAGGAGTCAATGAAAGTGGAAAAATGAAAATATAGGAAAGAAATAGTTATTAAACAGTGAAGTTCCTGAGGCAGACATTTGGAATATCTATAAAAGTATTAATGAGCCTTTCTTGGGAGAAAGGGCAAATATTTCCAGGAAACAAAGTGAAGACATAGGGACTATAGACAGCTTGCACATCTGTTGGAGGGAAATGAAAGGAATGCTCTTCTGAGAGCTTTGCCTTTTGTGATTCAAGATCATCCACCATGTTTGGAAGATGAGATGATGGGTCACAAGATTTGAAGAAAGTGTGAAGATTTGAAAATGATATGATGGATAGGAGCAAGGGCTCACTGTAAAGATATGTTACAGTAACTAAAGAATGTTGAGATTACTGACCATAAATCTGAACAGGAACAGATTGGCTAGACTGATTTTGTTCAGCAACATTCAGCAATCTAGGGGTGGGCATGGCTAAGAGGAATGGGCCAGGTGACAGAAGCCAAAGAAGGAAATTCAACTGATTGGTAAGAGACCAGATTTTAATGATGAAATTGCTGCTGATAAAGAGGAATTACAATGAATTTAAGAGGGACAAATAGGGAAGAGAAAAGCAATGGCGCGGATGCCCCAATGAGAGCACAGAACTGTCAGAAAGTGAAAAAGTAGAGATGGGAAGACAAGGAGATGTACTGAAAGAGTAACATATTTTTTTTAATTTAATTTTTTCAGAATTGTAGGTGAAGCATGGCCCAATATATATCTATGAAAGTTGTTGGCAGGAGCAGAGTGGAGATCAGTGGGGATGACCTGAGCATGACAGTTGGATGGTCATGCAAGTGAGTGCAAAAGACACTGGGAGAGGCTGCAGCGGACCTGGAACAAGGGCCTTAGTAAGTGGGGTGGGTAATCAGGAAGATGGTGCAGACACAGAGAGAGAATGAGGTATTATTAGTGAATGACAATTTCAAAGGAGCTATGATTACATTCGATCTAAGTAATTTCTCTGTCTTTCCTATCAGTTTGTAACTTTTATGTGGGCACAGGAAATTTGGGCCTTCTACACCAATGAATCTCCTACACTAATACTATATCAGGAAATTAACAGGCAGGGCTTAAGTCTTCGTTGATTGGATGAGTGGATGAATGAATGGTTAATTTATTAACATAAACTTTGAAATAGCAATGTCATCATACATATTATGTGGCCAAGTCACCCATTAGCTTGGATAGGGCAGGGTCTGAATGTTAATTACAATTTTTGTCACACTGACTCATATTTTATGCCTCATTATTGAGAAAATTCACTTTGAATGGCATGTTTTAAAAGGTGTGGTGATAATTTATTCTATTAATTTTGGGATCCTTTCTCTGTTCTTAAAATTATGATGCACACATCTGTTTAAACCCTTATGTGTTGATTCAGTGTTTAAGACTCATAGGGAAATTTTGCATCCAAAACCTTCAGGAAGGGTGGGTTGTGAT